>NC_054383.1:113932547-114284422 GCF_017654675.1 Xenopus laevis
CGCTGCATTTTTATGGCAGTGTATTGTATATCAGCCAGTGAGCAATGTATGTAAAAAAAAAACAAAAAAAACACCAATATGTTAATCATTAGGAAGTTAATATGCTAAAATATGTTATGCATCTTTATACCTCCCAACATTTTGAAAAGTTGTGACCACGCCCATTTTTGCGGCCACATCCCCTAATAACCATGTCCATTTTACAAAGTTTGGCAGGTTATGAAAGTTTGAACACATTTCTGTGGTTTTTATGCATTATGACAGTTTTGCTAATAAAGGTGAATTGTCCGTTAAGCTGCAAATCAGTTTTGCCAAAAGACTTGCTTATCTTAAACTGTTACAGAAGTATCTATTCTGGGCTCTTTGCCAAAAGCCAATTAGTTAGAAACTTTGTATGGATTTTATGGCTGTTCAGAGCTGGAGATCAAAGAGAAAGTCGGGACATTTCAGTAACAAACCCTGGACTGCAGGTTGAGCTGTCAAAACGGGGACTGTACCACGAAAAACGGGACAGTTGGAAGGTATTCAATATCTGAGTAATTTGCCATTTTAGCAAGTATGCACTAAAGCATAAATTATTTATCAAAAATGGGGCAACATAAAAAAATCCTGTCTTTTGCATGTTGCATGTTCCTCCATGGGTTGCACCCTGAGACTAACCTAATAAATACATTTAAACAGAGAGATAATTAAATTACTGGATTACTGGATTTACTAATATGAATTAATAATTACTCCTATGGGCCTTAATGAAATGGCTGATTATTGTTTTTAAATCAAAGCTTTTTTGTCCCTTTTTTGTAATAGGTGTTACTTGCAAAGTGCAGGTCAGGACGCAACCTGCAATAGTTTTGCACATTGTCGCCCTGCTCTGCACTTTTATAAAATGTTACCCATAACTACAGACATGCCTACATTCTGCAGTGATATATTCATGAGTGTAGGGTGGGGGGAGGCACGTAGTCACCCATGTAAGGGGTACAATTTAGAGGTCCATAGTGCTCTAGAACTTTTGTCCTGGGTAAAGTAAATATATGTTTTTTTGTATTGTTGTATCTTGTACCCACACAAATAATATATATATATATATATATATATATATATATATATATATATATATATATATATATATATATATATGTATATGTATATGTATGTATGTATATATATATATATATATGTATATGTATGTATGTATATATATATATATATATATATATATATATATATATATATATATATATATATATATATATATATATATATATATAAAATAAATCCTGGACTGGAGCACACCATTCATAATGAACAGCTGCCTGGGTGCTGGTTAAATTTCATGCATACAAACCAATCTCAATGAACCGCACAACACAGGGCTTATTTGATGCAAAAAAGTGGTAAAAAGTTTATTCGACGTTTCGGTTCAAATACAAGAACCTTCCTCAGGTGGGGTACCCTGAGAATGCTCGGGACCTGGGGTTTTCCGTACATGGCATTTTTCAGTAATTTGGATCTTCATACCTTACGTCTACTAAAAAAATCATGTCACTAGACACCTTTTAACTAGGGATGCACCGAATCCAGGATTCGGTTCGGGATTCGCCCAGGATTCTGCCTTTTTCAGCAGGATTCGGATTCGGCCGAATCTTTCTGCCCGGCCGAACCGAATCCGAATTTGCATATGCAAATTAGGGACAGTAGGGAAATTGCGTGACTTTTTGTCACAAAACAAGGAAGTAAAAAATGTTTTCCCCTTCCCACTCCTAATTTGCATATGCAAATTAGGTTTCGGATTCGGTTCCCTATTCGGCTGAATCTTTCACAAAGGTTTCGAGGGTTCAGCCGAATCCAAAAAATGGATTCGGTGCATCCCTACTTTTAACTAAAACACAGCTCATTCTTAGTAATTGTAATGCTAGGGTAGCTGGTCCTTCACAAACTGTACAGCACTGGAAACTGAAGTGGGAGCTTAGACTCCATAATAATCAAATAATCCAATTTTTTTAAAAATGATTTCCTTTTTCTCTGTTATAATAAAACAATAGTTTGTATTTGATGCAAGCTAAGCTATAATTAATCTTTTCTTTATTGGAAGCAAAACCAGCCTATTGGATTTATTTAATGCTTAAAGGAAAACTATACCCCCCAAAATGAATACTTAAGCAACAGATAGTTTATATCAAATTGAATGACATATTAAAGAATCTTACCAAACTGGAATATATATTTACATAAATATTGCCCTTTTACATCTCTTGCCTTGAACCACCATTTCGTGACTCTATCTGTGCTGCCTCAGAGATCACCTGACCAGAAATACTACAACACTAACTGTAACAGAAAGAACTGAGGAAGCAAAAGGCAGAACTCTGTCTGTTAATTGGCTCATGTGACCTAACATGTGGTTTGTATGTGTGAACAGTGAATCATACGATCTCAGGGGGCGGCCCTTATTTTTTAAAATGGCAATTTTCTATTTATGATTACCCAATGACACATACTACTAAAAAAGTATATTATTATGATAATGGTACATTTATATGAAGCAACGTTTTACACATGAGCTGTTTTACTCAGTATCTTTTAATAGAGACCTACATTGTTTGAGGGGTATAGTTTTCCTTTAAATGATTTTTTAGTAGATTTAAGGTATGAAGATCTAAATTACCGAAATATCCATTATCCAGAAAACCCCAGGTCCAGAGCATTTTCGATAACATGTCCCATACCTTTATAATTATACATTTAGGGGCATATGTATTATGCTGTGTAAAACGTAATTTGGCCAAAAAGTGTTGCAAAAAACTGTGAAGAAGTGTGTGTAATTTTATGCCATGTGAATGCCAGATTTGCCACCAGTAATTTACATTGCTTCCAGCAAATGCATATTTATGACGTTTTTTACACCGCAAAGCCTGCTGATGTGTGGTGTATTATCTCGCCATTTTTTACACATGATAATAAATATGCCTCTTAGAGTACAGCCAGGGGGGACAAAAATTGCAATAAACATAATCATACACAGTTACTTAGATTAAAGTGAAACTATACCCCAAAATAAAAACGTAAGCAACAGATCATCATATTAAGTGCATATTAAAGAATCTTACCAAATTAGAATAAATATATATATAGTTTCAAAAAGAATCAGCAACACCGGGTTATTCTTAAAAGGGAAAAGATATATTTAGTAAAGCATGTATAGCCAACGTAACGTTTCGGTCCCTACTGGGGCCTTTCTCAAGGCCAAAATACTAAATATATCTTTTCACTTTTTAGAATAACCCGGTGTTGCTGGTTCGTTTTGAAACTATGGTAACCTTTAACCGTGCAACAGGGTAAAGCTGGGAAGCGGTGTGCCACCCATTCTCCCTTGAGCCCCCATTTTATGATGGTCTGCAGGGCCGCCATCAGGGGGGACGACAGGGGGACAAGTGTCCCGGGCATGAAGGGGGGCCCGGCAGTGCTGCAGTTTAGAAAGAGCCGGGCCCCCCTTGCCAGCGCCGAAGATCTGCGGCCAGCCAAATAGCCGAAAATGCGGAAGTGCCGAACAGCCGAACCCCGAAGCGGCGAAAAGACCCAAAGTCACGAAAATAGCCAAAGCCGAAGGCTCGAAGTGCCGAAAAGACCCGAAGTCACGAAAACCAAAGTTGAAGTCCTGAAGCAGCGAAAAGACCTAAAGTCGCGAAAGGAGGCGAAATTGAAGTCCTGAAACCACGAGTTCAATTCTACTGAATACCAATTTGTGTGTGTGGTTTTTTTTTTAATCCCCTGGCCACCAATGTATTATTTTAATATTCTATAGGCCCCTGCCACCAATGTTTTTTTTTTTTTTTAAAAAAATGTTTTTGGGGCCCCAATTTTTTTTTAACTTGTAAGGGGGCCCCTGGTGCCAATGTTTTTTTTTTTAAAAAAATGTTTTTGGGGCCCCAATTTTTTTTTTAACTTTTAAGGGGGGCCCTGGCACCAATGTTTTTATTTTTTAAAAAAAATTTGGGGCCTCAATTTTTTAAACTTGTAATGGGGGCCCTGGCGCCAATGGTTTTTAAAAAAACTTTTATGGGCGGCCCTGGTGCCAATGTTTTTTTTTAACTTATAAGGGGGCCCTGACCATCAATAGCTTTGTATAACTTGTGTGTGTGGGGGGGTTTACTTTTTTAGCGCGGATGTCTGTGTGGTCTTTTAACTGTGATGTGGAGTGGGTGGGGTCTGGGCTTGGGCGCAAAGATAGGTGGGGCCTAGGGGGCTCCGAAAATGGTGTTGTACGGGGCCCTGTGATTTCTAATGGTGGCCCTGATGGTCTGTGTGCTGTCTCAGAGATCTCCAGACCAGAAATAAAGAGAATCAATGCGAGTGCTATTCTAAGAACTTTTGCAATCATTATTTATTTTTTTTCATTCCAAGATATTAAGGGATACATGTACTATTATGAATGAATTTTGTTACAACAGTGCCACAGTCAGTTTCTAACCATAAAGTAGTGGAGGAAGTGGAGGAAAGTCACCCAGTGCAGATGGAAGAATAGTAAGCACCTATTTCCTGGGATCAATACCTAGGGAAGGACCAAATCCTCTATATTTACAACTGCCTCCAAAAGCCATAGGAAAAGAGATTTCATAAGTAAAAATGTTTTATGTGGAATGCTTTATGTTGAATATTGCATTAACATGAAGTATAAACCCCTTTTAGGTCATTGTAATTTCTATTTTTAACTGGCACATGTTACCAACTGATTAATCTAGATGTAGTAGTAATGCTTGACAGAGTAATATAAGCATGTAAAAATACAGGGTCTTAAATTATTTTATTGGGGGCCCAATGTTCTTAATTCTGCTTCCATTTGGAGTAGCCACTCTCCTCTTCTCATCCCCGTTCTGAAAAGCTATCATTTTAAATTCTGTTGGTTTCTGTGTCATCATCATCCCTAGGACTTATCCTATCCATGGCCTATATCCTTCCTCATTTGGTATAAAGTCCTTTTTTATCTGTTATGGCATGTGCTGGAAGTATTTATAGCTCTTTGTTTTTGTCCTTTCCTTCGGGCGCTAAGATGCTGCTGCATGTGTTGCCATGGTAACAGTATCTGTATTGCATCAGTCTTTTAGCCCTGTCAGTCTGATTATTATTTCTCTAAGCTTCTGCTTAAGCCTTGCAATTCCTGGAGAGCCGCTGTGTCTCTGTTGTCTCATTAGTTTTCAGAAGAGAAAAGAAAAACCCATGTAAGTGCGTGTATTTAATATTGTCAATAATGAAGTGTTGGCACCACTAAAATATCCAAACTCACATTTCAAGTCATGGGTTCTTGAACCATTTGTAAAAATAAAAAAGTAACACCAAATGGTCAATATATATATTTATTTATAGATTATATCTGTCTTGCCTAATGGGCAGTTTTTGGCGCTCGCCTACATTTTTTGTCTTTGTATTATCAAATCCCCTGAAAAGTTCCTCCTGCCTGTTGAAGTCCATGTGAATGGAATAAAAAGTACATCTGATGTTCCAATGGTTCTGTAGTGTGGAAATGCCAGTGTCAGCAAATTTTACTCAATTCTTGAAAATTAGATCAACAGGGGGAAACTGGAAGAAAGTGATAGTGTTTCACTGCAATTTTTGACATTTTTCTCTGTGTGCCATTAGCCCAGGGACTCTCTATCTCATGGGCAAAAAGGACGTCAGCCCAAGGAAAACCAGGACAGGTGCGGTTGCTATCAGCTGTTTCTCTTGTAATAAGCATTCACCACAAATGGCATCATTTTAATCAGTTTGGAAAAGTCCTACTATACTTCCACTAATATTTTCCTTATTTTTTCTCTAACTTTATTATGGAAAATGTTCCTAAGGACTGGCACCCCTGCCTTATTTCCCTTGGACAAATAGCACTTGCAGGCCTGGTAGAATGAATGAATTCTTAGTCCTAGAATATACATACACAGGTGGAGAATAGACAAATCCAATAAAATATATTCCTTTAACTTTACATCTATGAAGGAGTTGCTTTCCTCTCTGCCACAAACACATACAGTACTTACATGGTGGTAAGGGGAGTCTAAGTATCAAACAAAAGTAATATAGTGAATAAACTACTCCCTCTTGTAAAATATAAGGATATTAAAAGTTACCAAGGAGTTCCATGACATATAGAAACACAATGCCAAAGGCCGAAGTGACTTGTAATATCCTCATATTATGCAAAAGGGGGTACTTTATGTATTATATTACACAAGTTTCTTTGAGTCATGTCACAGAAATGACATCACTACTTACCGTTTATATAGTGAATAAAGTACCCTCTTTTGTAAAATATAAGGATATTATAAGTTACCGAAAAGTTCCATGACCATATAAAAACACGAGGCCGAAGGCCGAGTGTTTTTATACAGGTCATGGAACTCCATAACTTCTAATATCCTCATATTTTACAAATTGGATACTTTATTTATTATAATACACACATTTCAGTGAGTCATGTGATAGAAATGACATCAGAACTCACTGTTTATAACTGATAACATCAGAACTCACTGTTTATAAGGATATAATTTACAAGATACTCATAGTTTTTGTGTATTAAAAGGATATAATCTACAATATATTCATGGTGTATTAATGTTTATAGTGAATAAAGTACCCTGTCTTGTAAAATATAACAATATTATAAATTACAGAGGAGTTCCATGACCATATAAAAACATGAGGCAGAAGGTTGATTCCATTGTTATTAATAGGACAGAAAACTAAATATATGAAGGTTGATACAGGTATGCGACCTGTTATCCAGAATGCTCGGCACCTGGTTTTTTTTCTGGATAAGAGTTCTTCCCGTAATTTGGATCTTAATACTTTCGCTACTAAAAAATCACTTAAACATTACTCAAACCCAATAGGATTGATTTGCCTCCAATAAGGATAAATTATCTTAGTTGGATATACATGACATCACAGTTTACTGAACAAACTGTCAGATTATCGTTCTGTTAGCAATGACCCTTTATGCAGTTTATGCATAAACCATACCTCCCAACTGTCCCTGTTTTTCGCGGGACAGTTCTGATTTTGACAGCTCAACCTGCAGTCCCGGATTGTTACTGAAATGTTCCGACTTTCTCTATGATCTCCTGCACTGAACAGCCATAAAAAGATACAAAGATACAAAGTTTCCATGTATGAGCTTTCTATCATTGATATCTCTAGATCAAAAAGGTCCAATAATAAAAGGAACAATATTAAAGAAAGGAACCCAGCAGCTACAATTTTCTTTTCTCCCTTTTTCTTTTGTTTTTCTTTGTTTTTCTTTACTACTATTACATGGTTATGTAAGTATACTTTTTTTATGTTTATAAAACCAATAAAACATTTCAGTAATTAAAGAAAAGATACAAAGTTTCTAAAACTTAACTGGCTTTTGGCAGAGAGCCCAAAATAAGTGGCAGGTGCACTTGGTAATTAGGGGGTGTGTCAAAATGTTGAGGGGAATTTATAAACTCTTTGGTATAAGCAAATGTTGACATGAGTAGTTTGCCATGGACTTAGGACTTATGCCCTATATATTACTATGGGTTTTACATACAGAGAGGGAGGATAAACAACAGTCTCTATTATCCATGTTAAGCCACTAAATGCATACAGGTTCAACACCATGACAAGCTGAACTACCCAGGTACCTAATACTTGGTGCATTGGCTCAAACTCATTTGGTATGATACATATTTATATCTGGCCAGTTGTTATTTTGATGGAACAAGTCCAATGCAATAAGCGATAAAGACTGCAGAATTGGCAGTTGCTAGACAGCCATTCCTTACTGCCTGTCATAGGCCCCTCATAAATACAGCAGTGACGCAGTACTCTGTGTGAAACCACATGGAATTTTTTTTCCTGTTTTTTGCACTTTGCACCCGGCCCTGTATTTAAAGTGGGGGAAAAAACCCGAATATTTCGATTAACTATCGGATAGACTTGAGGACCTACTGAAGCCTGGTTAAGGTCATTAGGGTCATTGAAGGTCTGGCCAGGGAGTGGAAAAGATGACATCAGGGACAGAGTCAATGATGTTGTGGTGGTATGATCACATTTAGGGGATGAGTTGGGATGTGGCTACAACACAGCAGCCCATGACTGTCTCACTTCAGCCCATGTGGTATAAAATGACAGAATAAAGCTGAAAGTACCACCATCAGAAACCATTAGACACTCCAGGCCCTTTAACATGGGTTACTGCCCATGGGCAAATTTGCCTAGTGTTGTGAGCCTCATTATGTTAGAATGTATGCCTGTACTGTCCCGTCCTGTATGGGGCAGGGACAGTAATATATTTTAACTACATTTTTCAAATACAAAATTGAGTTACAGCAGTAAATTTATATGACATAACAAGCCAGGCTTGGATACAGGAGCTAAGCAATATCCCTATTACATATAAGTCACACCCTGTTCAATATAAAAAGAAATCTCACTGAAGAATTTCTTTAAACCATTGTTGCCATGGCAACTGAAGCGAGAGTCTTTCACGCAGCAGAGCAACAGGCCGTAATTAGTAAACCATAGCATCCTGGGAGCCCGGGCATGGCATTTAAAGGAGCAGGATTCATTATTGGTTAGATGTATGTAGGTAGCGGTATTCTGAGTGTATTTGATATTTTATTATTCTTGTGGTCTTGAAATTATTTATCTTTTGGTGATATATGAAATCTTAGCACCCTACCTGCTCTAGCAAACAGACACCCAGAAGAATAATTGTTGCACCAGGGTGAAGGGGAAGAAGAGCTACTCTGAGGTGAGGTGGCACAACTATAAGAATGGTACAATTCTGCCATCTTAATTCTGGGCCTTAGGTGTCTTATAATGGAAAAATGGCAACTGCGATAGTAAAAGCAACAAAATATGTGAGGAAGGTGTCTTTGAATGGCCTGGTGAGCACATAGCCATCCTTTCCTCTCAGGATACATGGTCTTTCCTGTCAGTACAGCAGGGCAGATTATCCAGATAAATGGACCTTGCACTGGAGAACCTTTGCCCTGTGCTCTCTTCTGACTGAAGGGAATGATAAACAGACAGTTGCTGAATTGATTAATGCCAGGAATTTCCAGGACTCAGAACACACAAACAAAACAAAGTCATGAACTTTAGCAGAGGGACTGTGGTGACCAAGTTTTAATTTTCTGTATCTGTATCCTTGTTGTGAACTAAGGGACTGTTACCCACCAACACCTTCATGTTACCAGTTTCCCTGTTTATAAACAACTTAGTATTCAATGCATATTTGGGAAATACAGGTATGGGATCTGTTTTCCGGACATCTGTTATCCAGAAAGCTCCGAATTACATGATGACCATCTCCCATAGACTCCATTTTTAATTAAAGAACTAAAAAATTTTTTTTCTGTGTACTAATTAAACAATACCTTCTACTTGATCCCAACTACGATATAATTAATTTTTATTGGAAGTAAAATAATCCTATTGGGTTTAATTAATTCTTAGATATTTTTTTCGTAGACCTTAAGTGGACCTGCCACCCAGACATAAAAAACTGTATTATTCAAGTCCTTTTCAAATTAAACATGAAATCCAAATTAATTTTTTTATCAAACCATTCATAGCTGTTGTAAACTCATTTATAAATCTCAGCTGTCAATCAAATATTGCCTGCCCCTCCTCTATGGAACTTCAAAAGAGGTTGGCACAGGCCTGGACCCACAAGATAGTAAAGCCGGAGTCAGATGGTAAAAGACTAAAAAAGCTTATATTTTATTTTGCACAAATTAAGATCCAAGGCCTGGCACGTTTGGTGTCACTTAGTCCCTCCTCTATGCCTTTGGCAGGCAGTTACTTTTCCCCACATTCCCCCCCATTCTCTTAACCATTTAATTGTGTAGCCAGGCCATGGGGATGGACATCAGGTCCTCCATTCTGGTGCACAAACAAGATTTTGAGATGATAGAAGGCTTGTCTTAATAACAGTGTCCACAAAATGGCTCCTACCTACTTGCTATAACTAGGACATCCCAGAATGAAGGAAACAAATTTCAAATAATTTTTACATTGTAATTAAAGTTAATTTTGCTTGACTAATGTGATAAAATAGGATTTGAAATATTTTTTTTGGGTAACGGGTCCCCTTTAAGTCATTAAGATCCCATTACAAAAAGACCCCTTACCTGGAAAACCCCAGGTCCCAAGCTTTATAAGTGTTTTGCTGTAGTGTATCTATGTTGTCTGATGCAGGAGAAAAAAACAGGCCCAAAGGGGCAGGGTCTATAAAAAAATGGAAAGGTTTGGGAGAGGGTTCGGGTATAAAGAGGCATGGATAGGTGGATCAGGGAGGGGCCTAAATGGCCTTGGATTTCTTAGATATTAAAATGTGAGTATTCATTTATCATTAAGTCTATAAGCGTCAGCAGATATGGAGCAAGGGGCAGGGTCACAGGGGTCAGGGTGTAACAGAACATCGGTCCATAACAGGGCAAGACATGTCATGGTCAAAAAAGTTTAAAAATTCAGTTTAGATCTGTGTCTCAAAGAAATGGCTTATGTTGGAAAATGGCTTTGATTTTCATTCACTAGAATCAAATGCAAGCAATAATAAAAGCTTTTATTCTGCAATAATAATCTCAAGTTTTAGAGCAGAAAGGGGAAGAAGGCAATGCAACAATGTGACTCATATGTCACTCAAACACCCACATGCACAACTCCCTACATTTTCCTATATCTCATTTAAAGTGAGGCTCGCAGATGGTGTGACTGTAGAATGTAAGTGACTGTAGAATGTATACTGAACAGGCATGTGATGTGCTATCAGAACCAGCTGGTGAGCTTCTCTCTCTTTTCATCGTCATTTGGTGATGTTTACAAGAAAGTACATGCAAATGCTCTCAACTTCATCTTAAAGTGCCACCTTAGATACCTGCTGCTGATTTCTGCAGGTAGAACTTTCCCAGTGTTGGACTGGGCCTACTAGGTCTCACCAGAGAACCTAACATTCAGGGACTGTTTTTGCAAAATGGAGGGCAAATGTTATAGGCTTTACATGGGCCTATGGCTGAAATAAAACAGGGTTTCTGGGAATAGTTGGGCTGTGACTCACTAGGGTCTGGGCCCACTGCGAAATAATTTGGTAAGCCTGAACTTTCCTAACAGCAGTCTAGATCGTTGGTAAAACACTGGAATAAATAAACAGGAAATCTAGCTAGCCATTCAGTCCTGAAGGAAAATGCCCAAAAAGATTTTCTGACTTTTTCCATTAAAGGGTGTTTCACTTTTAAATTAGCTTTTAGTACGTTTTAGAGTGGCTAATCCTAAAAAACTTTTCAATTGATCTTCGTTGTTTATTTTTTATAGTTTTCTTAATCCATCTTTCAAACAGGGGCCATTAATTCCATGCTCTGTGATGTATTGTTATTGCTACTTTTAATTACTCAACTTTCTATTCAGTCCCTCACTATTCATATTCCATTCTCTTAAGGGCAGAGACACACACAAAGATTCGGGGAGACAAATCGCCTCTTCTAATCTACCTGAAAAGCCTTGCCGCCGGCTAGAATCGTAATCGCCGGCAGGATGGCACTCGGAACGCTTAGTTTTCCAAAAGTCGCCCCAAAGTTTCTTTCTGATGCTACTTCGGCGAACAAAATGGTCCGAGTGCCATCACGCGATTTAGATTCTAGCCGGCAGGAAGGCTTTTCGGGGAGATTAGTTGCCCAAAGGAGAAGCAATTTGTTGCTGGGCAACTAATCTCCTGAAATAGCAGCGTGTGTCACTGCCCTTAAGGAGACATATTTTTGTGCCAGTTCATTATATTCTTTTAAATATAGAAGGAAAGTGCTGAAAAAAATAGTGTTTTTGGTTGATATATTGAAATTTTCTTCAAAAACCCCACTAAGCCCGCTCATCTGTTCAACTTCCCATTGCCTCCTTTCCCAAGCTGTGCAGGGGAGCCCCCGGCACTCACTGCACTGTGGGATAGGAAACGATCAGCAACAAGGCTGACCTGATAGGGAACTGAAACCTGTCTATGGTTGTGTGACTGCAGAACTGTGATTGGCTGTCCCCTTCCTACTGTGCTTCTGGCAGAGACAGTTAGGACATGCCCACCCCTAATTTGAAACAGGGACAGAGACCATAGTGGATATACAAGAAGCACCAATAAAGGGGCCATTTAATAATTTTTAACCCAAAGTAAAACCAGCACAATATAGTATTAATTATTGCCTACAATATTAGGCGGGTTCACTTATCCTATATGTTTCCTTTAATTAAATCAATGCATGATTGATAGGGTAATTTGGACCATAATAACCAGATGGCTAAAACAGCGTACTAAAGAGCTGCTGAATAAAAGGCCAAATAACTTAAAAAACAGAGAAAATCAATTGAAAAGTGTCCCAGAATATCACTCTGTACATCATATAAGTACAAAAAGAGTGAGTAGGTCTCATTACTTACTTGATTTGTGTTTTAAGGGAACATTTACCAAAGTGTAATTCAGGGGCCCTGAAACTGCTCCTACTTTCTCCTGAAACGCCTGACAGTGCCAGTACTTTTACTTTCTTATGATGTCCTACTGAGCGTTTTCAGGCTGAAAATCTTCATGGGCAACTTCACAGGCTTCTCCACCGTCTGCAAAACACTGCCAGATAAAACTCCCTGTGTGTCTCTAGCCTTTGGCAAATATCACATAGAGTTTCAGGCATTTTACACTAAGATTTACTGGAATCTCATACAGATGACAGTAAAAGTGATGTGGTTTCACCCACAGAATGAAAAGTCACAGCAGGCATCATGCCCAACACAATAGGATAAGCTATATGTGTCATCTGCACACTCAGCAGGAATAAAGGAAACGCTGTTCCAATAAAGGATCTTCCCTCTCATATCCAGAGTGTGTAAACTCAGTGTGGCCTTGAGTCAGTTTTTCATTCAGAGACTTAAATTATTCATGCAACCGCTACCGTCACAGGCAGCCTGCGTAATCCCAGCTGTCAATTCTCCACAAATCACAGGATCCATGTACTAGTTAATATGGTACTGGCATACTTACAAATATTATAGGGTTCATCTTGTCTAAAATTGATCCAAGGACAAAGGACAGAGCAGTCAGGTAAAAAGCTGGGTGCTAGTTGGGTGTCAAGGGAAAGCAGATGCTCACAAAAGTTGTATAAAGTTGAACCAAGATGGCCCCCTTATAATACCTCAATGAAGTCATCATACATTGTTGCATCATGACATTATGCATTGCATCAAACATGTTAGGGACAGCAACACACCTCTACATCAGGTATTTGTTTTCATGTAGTCAACCATCTGTCTATTTTCCTGCTGAGTTCCTGGGTGTAACTATGTCTTAATGAATTCCTGGTTTTAGCTCTGTTTCCTGAAATAATGTTTTATGACACATATCCCTTCTGCTTGCTGACCTTTGCTTGCTATCAGATGATCCTTTCTGCTGCCAGTACTTAACCTTTAGTCTGGTCCTGACTACTCTGCTCTCCAATTCAGACATAGACCTGCCTGATGATTCTACTGCTCCTTCCTTGTCTACAACTTCTGCTTCTAGAAAGTCCATCTACCCCTGACCATGAAACAAAGCCATCTCAAAATGAATCCATGTAAGAGGTTTATAACATGATGTTAAATACGTTTAAGTGCATCTGTATATCGTACCTCTTATTAAAGGACAAGGAACCCCAAAGCATTAGTACCAATTGCGGCAGAAGAGGCTTTTGCAGTCCAACTATAGCCCCTTCTAAAATGTTCCATACTAAGAGCTTTTCTAGTTGGGTCCTAATACCTTGGATTTGCCCTCTGTTACATTTGATCACATGTAATTTCCATGCAGGTAATGTTTTCTTTCACTTCTAATCTGTCAATCATAATTCTATTCATTGTTTTTTACACAGATCAGTATTCGTAATACAGGTATGGATCAGGGTCTAGGGTTTTCTGGATAATGGGTCTTTCCATAATTTGGATCATCACACCTTAATTCTACTAGAAAATCACAAACATTAAAAAAAACCCAATAGGCTGGTTTTGCAATAAGGATGAATTATATCTCATTTTGCTTATTACATTAAATATTTAAATATTTTTTAAAAGTTTGGACTATTTCAATAAAATTCCATAATTCTGAGATTTCTGTACAGGTTTTTCGGATAATGGATCCCATACCTGTATTTATATGGACAACTTTACATCGAGGCGAGTGGAAAAGAATTAAGGTAAAGCCAAGGTGGTGCCAGCGTTCACAGGAACAATGGAAGGAGACAGCAAGCAGGAAAGGATAGAACTAAGAGCCTTCCATCAGAAGCAGGGAAAGCTTTTGACTGCATATTACCAAGGCTTTTGAGGCATAAATCAAAGCCAGGGAACTGATTACAGAGAATTATCATGCTTTTATGGAGGATTGCTTGCGTCACGCTAATCTGATTACTTTTCATATAGGGAGAAAAATGGGAAACGGGATCAGGATAAGACCAGTTATATAATATATATTTTCACTCTGCTCGTGATTCTGTACCAAATAATATATTGGGCGTACAATTTAGGCTCTAGGTTCATACAAAAAGCAGAGAGATAAAATAAAATGTTTCAACTGGGCCAAAGCTGGTGCACCACAGGGATAAGTATTTGACCCCATTCTTTTCAGTGTTGCTGATATCAGCCGGATCCAACACAATACTGTTTTTATGAGAGGGTGATACAGAGGAAAAAGTTTAATGTTGTTTCTTCCTCAATCATTTAGTTTAGTAAGTGTTATTCGCCAATGCACTACAGAAAAGGGATTTAACAGAATTATTAAAGAGAAAAGAGAAGATAATCTAAGATAACACAATGAGCAGACGTATAGTACGGGAGCAAGATGGCCAAGCTGGGTTATTTACATAGGGATAATGAGGAGATGGGGAATTGGATAGGCTGTGGGCTGTTTTATTTAGAAAGGGCATATGAAGCCAAATCACTAGTGACTGATCCAGGGAGCAATTATCCTTTGCACATAATATAGCAGATATAAATCCTTTACATTGCTACAGAACTGAAATGATATTAGTAACTTCCACCGGGGCAGGGCTGATATGAATGATGAACAATATCTGTAAAGCTCTGTATAATATGTTGGCACTACATACGTAATAGATAATATCTATTTATTTTCCCCCAAAACAGGTTAGTATAGGTATGGGACCTGTTATCCAGAATGTTCGGGACCTGGGGTTTTCCGGATAACAGATCTTTCTGTAATTTGGGTCTTCATGCCTTAAGTCTACTGGAAATGTATTTAAACATGAAATAAACCCAATAGGCTGGTTTTGCTTTCAATAAGGATTAATTATTTCTTAGTTGGGATCAAGTACAAGCTACTGTTTTATTATTACAGAGAAAAAGGAAATCATTTTAAAAAATTTGGATTATTTGGATAAAATGGAGTCTATGGGAGACTCCGTAATTCGGAGCTTTCTGGATATCGGGTTTCCGGATAAGGGATCCTATACCTGTATGAGAGCACAGAGTTGGGGGGGGGGGTGATTTGCATACCTAGCGAATACAGCCACATTGTTTTCCCAAAAACTTGCAATAGCTGAGCGCTGCCATATTATTTCCTTATGTGAAGTCATAGCTTTAAACTGTGCAGATTTATATGTAATACACAAGAGCATGAATATTGTGAAAAATGTATCCTTTGTGATGGTGCTTTGTGATGTCATTTGTATCACATATATGCACAGAATATTTCTTCATGAGAAGGAATTTATTTTAATTGATAAGAAAGTTTATATAATTCTTCAGTAGAAACTGCCAATCGCTTACTTCACAGAGATGTGCCTGGAAATGACAAAAGAAACACCATCCCTACTGGAAATAAACAGACTGGCCCTAAAACCCACCTATTTAAAAAATCTCATTACATGTGCCCTAAATTATAAGAAGCCAACATTTAATAATCACTAATTCTTTCAACAACCTTAAAGAGGTAATTCACCTTTAAATTAAGTTTTAGGAGGTTATTTACTAAACTCCGAATGCAAAAATCCAGAAAATTTGTGATTTTTTTTTAATAAAATCTTACTTTTAAAAAAATCACAAATTATTTGGAATTTATTAAACCCTGACGATGGAAAAATTAGAATCGGAAAATCTGACATCTCAGACCTGTCGAGGTTGCATATAAGTCAATGGGAGAAGTCCCAATGATTATTTGATATGCACTAGGTTTCGTGCAATACCTCGAAGTTTTCAGGCAAAAAAGCATAAGAAATCCGAAAAAAAATATGTGAAAATCTGTTTTTTTTTCCCCAAAGAAAATGTTCAGGAAAGTGTAATTATAAATAAGCGTAAAAAGAAACCCGAGCGGATTTGATCGGAGTTCGTAGCAGCAAATATTGAGATAAAATCTGACTTTGATTAATAACCCCCTTAGTATGATGTAGAGAGTGATATTCCGAGACAATCTGCAATTGTCTTTAATTTTATATTATTTGTGGTTAGTGGGTTATTTATCTTTTTATTCAGCAGTTCTCCAGTTTGCAATTTCAGCAATCTGGTTGCCAGGGTCAAAGTTATCCTAGCAACCATGCATTGACTTGAATATAAGACTGGAATATAAATAGGAGAGGCCTGAAGAGAAAGATAAGTAATACAAAGTAATGATAACAATACATTTGTAACCTTATAGAGCATTTGTTTTGTAGATGGGGTCAGTGACTCCCATCTGAAAGTTGGAAATAGTCACAAGAAGAAGGCAAATCATTTAAAAACTATGAAAAAAGGAAAAAATGAAGACCAACCGAAAAGTTTCTTAGAACTGGTCATTCTAAAACATACTAACAGTTAACTTAAAGGTGAACCACTCCTTTAAGAGTCAGTTTTCCTGCATCTTCTTAAATTGTTGGTTATTGAGAACAGGAACCTCACATCCTACTGGTTTATTATAAAACTGATGTTTGGTAATGTATCACAATATTCTCGTTTGTTACAAAACTAGTGGTAATTGGTAAATGGTTGCCTCTGCACTCAATGGCACCTTCCACTGATATACTATATAGCTATAAAGTACCATCCACTTATATACAGTATTCAGATGATATACAGTATAGACCTATGGGAACTACCGCTGATATACAATATTGATATACAGTAGCATCCAGTGATATACAGTACAAGTATCAGACCTGTTATCCAGAATGCTTGGACCTGGGGGTTTCTCGATAAATCTGTAATTTGAATTTCCATATTTTAAAGGACCACCAAAAAATTAAAGTGTTTTAAAGGAATTAAAACATTGTGTACTGTTGCCCTGCACTGGTAAAATGTGAGTATTTGCTTCAGAAACACAACTGTAGCTTATATAAAAACAAGCTGCTGTGTAGCCATGGAGGCAGCCATTCAAGCACAGGATACACAGTAGATAATGGATAAGTTCTGAAGAATCTCATTGTATAATATAGCGCTTCTCTGTTATCTGCTGCATATCCTGTGCCTTTCTCCCTTTTCAGCTTTTGATGGATGCCCGCATGGCTACAAAGCAGCTTGTTTATATAAACTATAGTTGTGTTTCTGAAGCAAATACACCTGTCTTACCAGGGCAATCATATTTTTGATGTTAAATTCTGCATCTAAACATTAAACAAACCCAATAGGATTGTTTCCCCACCAGTAAGGATTACTTATAATACACAAAAGCCATGAATATCTTGTAAATGATATCCTTATAAACGGTGAGTTCTGATGTCATCAGTTATAAACGGTGAGTTCTGATGTCATTTCTGTCACATGACTCACTGAAATTTGTGTATTATAATAAATAAAGTACCCCCAGTTGCAAATTATGAGGATATTAGAAGTTACCTCGGAGTTCCATGACCTGTATAAAAACACTCGGCCTTCGGCCTCGTGTTTTTATATGGTCATGAAACTCCTCGGTAACTTATAATATCCTTATAATTTACAAGAGGGGGTACTTTATTCACTATATATCTTAGCTGGGCTCAAATACAAAGTACTGTTTTGTTATTACAGACAAAAAGAAACTATGTTTTCAAATTTTGAATTATTTGGTTAAAATTGAGTTTATGTGAGACTACCTTTCTATGGAGTTTACTGGATTTGGGATTTCTGGATAACGGATCCCACACCTGTATAGATATACAGTATGATCCAGTGATATACAGTATAGATCTATAATAACGTCCACTAATATAAAGGATAGACATACACTACGATCCACTGATATACAGTAGATCTACAAGAACTTATAGATCTACATACATGCAATACTGAGATTAGAACCTCTCTCCTCCACAATCCTTATTACACAGGTTCCTCAGACTCATCATAATTTCCATAATTCTCCCTTGGTTATGAATGTTCTGTAATCAGGAAGCAGAGTTTTGCTTTAAAGGAAACAAGTGAGATACCAGCCAAGAGAACAGCTTTAGACTGGTGCCATGCCAAGTATCCACCCATTCCATATAATATTCATTAACATAGCTTAAATGCACTGTACTCTGCCCAGGATGATACAGAATTAAAAATACATGATGATGTGACTTTTCCAATTAAGCAGCATTAATATGCACAGAAGATTGGACTCCTGGGATCTGAGGTTTTCAAGGGAACTTGGAAGCTTGCACTGATAGAAATGTATTTCTAATAAAGGTCTTCTCTATAGCGACTGATACTGAGATCCATACCAGGATTTGACGTTGGTGTTAAAACATGTGTTAAAAAAATGAAAGTTAGAGATCCTCCTGATAAGTCCAATCACTTAAGTCAACATGTTTCTGTTGCAAGTTGTATTTTAAGCTACATATGATGAAATTTGCATCTCGGTTTTTTTTCTAGCAATGATTGAGAAAGAAGGATCACTCTTTTGTAATCAGACTCTCTTACTTGTTTTTATACTGATCCTATTGCAGTCACATGTATGTCAAGAGGGCAGGGCTGTCAGCAGAAATCATGGGGCCCCAGGCTAATTAGTTAGCCCTGGCAAAGTGAATGGGGCCCCAATGTGGCTTATGTTCCTCTCAGACCACCACCATTACAACAAAACACACCCACAATCCACCAGCACATTCCTTCTGCAAACTAAACCCCTGAATAAAGCTGAATCAGACTGTTGCGCTTATTCTGGCCTCCCATTGCCAAGATGCCTCCTACCTGTACCTCCCCCACCAAAAGAAACCCTAAAGGTGGCCATACACGGGCAGATAAAGCTGCTGTCCTTTAGACCAATCCGGCAATTTATCTACCCATGTATGAGGGCTTCTGACGGGTCTTCCCGATCGATATCTGGTCACGATATTGATCGGCATGGTTTAATTTTTCCGCCGACCGACCCGTCGGAGCCCATTGTTCCTCCTTGTAATCCGATCTCTAAGGCCTAGGGCCCAATGTTCAGATTACCCCAATATAGCCCTGCCGTTGGTTGGTATATCGGGAAAAAATTTGCTCGTTTGGCGATGTCGCCAGAAGGGCGGATCTCTTCATGTATGGTCAGCTTAAGAGAGGGCAACCAATCAGAAAATTATAATATTCCTAAGGTTAAACCAGACTGTATCTGGTCAAAACTCTAGAACCTTCACATTGCTAAACTAACGTTCATGTAATCACAACCACTGACCTTTTACTAATCTACGCCACAATGTAATCGTAATTAAAACAAATGAATCATTAAGTTACAACAATGCCCCAAGCTGATATATGAAGTACAGTATGTTTAAAGGGGAGGTTCACCTTTTACTTTGCATGATTTATGCTTCTATTCAGGCCCTCTCCTATTCATATTCCAGGCTCTTATTCAAATCAGTGCATGGTTGCTAGGGTAATTTGGATGCTAGCAACCATATTGCGGAAATTGCGAATGAGAGCTGCTGAATAAAAAGCGAAATAACTCGAAAACTACAAATAATAAAAAACAATTGCAAATTGTCTCACAATATCACACTCTACATCTTAAGGTCCCCATAGACGCGACGATTCTTCTTGCCGAACGACCGATTTTAGGGAAGCCCGACCAATGCTTCGAAATTATCGTGCGGTTAGTGGTATTCGAACGATCGTACATCTTACGATTTTTCGTCCGACATCTGTCGGGAAATTGATCGGCCAGGTCAAAAAATCTTTGTCGGCCCCAGTGCAATCTCTCTATGTTTGCAGGGCCAAGCAGGCAGCTCCCCTTTGTTTTCCTGGTAAATTGGTCTTTTTAGTTGATGGTAGATTCGTACGATCGTTCTGAGAAGATCGTGGTCTCACGATCAGGATCTGATCTTTTAAAAATCTCAACATCTATGGCCAGCTTTACTACCAGATAATTTAAAGATGAACAAGCCCTTTAAGCAGTTTATGGCAGCAATCTTTTGCAAGGTTTATACAAGGAGGAGAGATAACAATGATAACGTTATTTCATACTAAAAGTTGATCAACATGGTAACATAGTAAATTTGGTTGAAAAAAGACACACGTCCATCAAGTTCAACCTTTTTGCTTTTTTTTTAACCTGCCTATCTGCCAGTTGATCTCCATTTAAAGGAGAACAACCTCTTTAAACAGTCAAAGCTGAAATATAGTAGTCTCCAAAACTCGAAATTAGCAATATCATCAAAACCACAAGTCTATGTTTTGCCTCCTGTGATCCTGTATAATACACCTACATTTTGAAGGGGGTCCTTTCAGTTTTCTATACCACATTGTAGCCAATCAGAGCATTGCAAAGCTCACAAACCCAATTGGCAGCATCAATAAAAAAGGCAATAAGATAATTAAAAGGAAACATACATAGACGTATTAGTTGTATGTGTGATACTTTACATTTATTAAATGCTTCATGACTTTAATTGTAAATGTTTTTGGCATTACAACGTAACCCTTGGGGACTGTATATTAGCCCACTGCTTGAGTTAGTCCTTTATTAAAGTGACACAGAAGTTTGCAGGCTTCCGGATAAATCTCAATAAATCTGAAGCTTTGGAACTTGGAGGCCTCGGGGTTACAACTACTAGGAACGCTAAGTTCCCCTTTAAGAGGGCACGTTCTTACATAACGTACCTGGGTATTAAATTGGCGAAAAACCATGCCGACATTTACTCACTCAATATTAGATATACTATTGACAACATTCAACAAGATCTACACAAATGGGACTCACTAAATCTGACCTTTTTGGGGAGAATTCATCTAATCAAAATGATCCTGTTTCCTAAATTGCTTTATCACTTACAAATGTTACCGTACAGTATAAAACCTTCCGACTATAACAGATTACTTAAAATGTTTCGTTCCTTTATTTGGAGACGGAAACGTCCGAGAATAAGCCTCTTCAAATTACAGCAGACCAAAAGCTTGGGTGGGGTTAACTTTCCAAATATTCGGGAATACAATGAGGCGGCACTATTGCGCTATGTTGGGGACTGGATATATCATAGAAATCTATATGCCTCAACGGAACTAGATCAACTTTTAACAGGAGGCTTATCTCTTAATTCCCTCCTACATTCTCCATTAAAGGATATTCCACAAGACATGCGAGAACACCCCTTGTTTATAGATACTTATAAGGCATGGAACTCGGTTCGACGTAGATTCAAATTGACACCCGGTTATTCCATTTATCTGTCCTGGCTTGATAATCCGGCATTTCCGATGGGGAACCATAACAAAACCCTAATGGAATGGCATGCCCAAAATTTGAAAATTGTCAAGGATATAGTCGATGACACCTTCACAGTGTTGCCTAAAGACAAGTTTCTTCAGACATACCCGTTTCTGGCCGATGATCCTATGCTGATGATTCAAATTGTTCACTATGCCACGACGGTGATGCGACATCTTTCCATGACAGATAAAGATAACCCATTAAACCTATTGTGGCCTAGATCTCATACAGTTAGAAATGTCTCTCAAATTTATCGCTTCCTTAGGACCCCATTATCTACTGAAACACCAGACACGTTCTTACTCAGATGGACTTCTGTACTCCCACATACTGAGGCCTCTCAAATACTTCAATATCACAAAAAAAAGCAATGCAAGCTATCTCGGTTAGTAAATATCAAGAAATGGCCCTGCAGATATTGCATGGCTCTTACCTTACTCCACTTCGACGGCATCATATAGGTACTTTAAACTCGGATAACTGTTTGAGATGTCATCAACCCCAAGCTGATCTTATGCATTGTCTTTGGCTATGTCCCAATATTCAACAATTATGGGGGGATGTTCAGATATACTGGAAATCTCTTACTCAGCTAACAAATAATTTTACTCCAACCTGGGCGATTTTTGGGGTACCCCCCCCACAATTGAAACTTTCACGATCTGAAAGGCAGCTGGCGGAAAGGCTAATGGCTGCAACTCGGAAAACTATTCTACACCATTGGCTTTCCCCGTCGACACCCCCACTATCTCTGGTTAAACAAAAACTTCATTACATCTTCCACATGGACTGGCTAGAATCCACTACGGACAAAGAACGATACACTGACAAATTCTTTTCGGTATGGATGAGTTACATTCAATCACTCCCTACTCAAACCAAACACTTGACTATATATACATTTAGATATACTACATGGTATGACACGGAACTATTACTTAATAATGCTATTGTTCGTGAAACCGACCAATATATCCAAACTGCCTTACGATCACAGGACCAACGTCCATGAACACCCCCCGGGAGTCACCGAACTAACCAGATGATAAGGATCTGCTCCACTAGTTGTTTGCATTAAGTCAAGTGTGTGAGATATAACGTTGTATCATAACATGTTTACCTTTCCTCACAATTGCCCGTTATAGGGTAATCTATCTTTCAAATGTTGTGTGTGTGTATTCCTATTATGCTGCCACTGGACTCTGTCCTCCAATCTCTTTTATATTTCCGAATTCCTTTGTATTTTCTTTTCTTTGTTTGTTATAAAATTTCAATAAAAACATTTATTAAAAAAAAAAAAAAAAAAAAAAAAGTGACACAGAAGGAATGGGATCAGGGATGCCAAGGCGGAAATTACCAACCAAGGGAGGTAGGGATGTGGTGAGATGAAAAGAAGAAAGATAATTATCCCCCTTGGCAGTGCCAAGTATGCTCCAGTACCTAAAGGGAACGTATGGAGGGACAGCCGGCTGGTAGAATACAGCGATATACAATATATACAGGGATAACAAGCTTGTGAATGCAAAGAAATTATAATAAGTGTTTATTTTTTCATCCATTCTTATGAAGAAGAGAGGTTGCCCAAGTGTCAACAAGAATATAAATATATCAATTGAACTATAATGAACTAATACCTGTACAACATTTGAGTTGTTTTGTAGACTTGTTGAATCCAAACCGATATAAGGATTCTAATATCTTAACATAATGTACAGCGATGTGACACCGCCCCTACGTACAGTTCCATCTCGCCATCCCACGTACAGTTTTCTCATTAGCAACAAGTACTGTTCCCTCTCAGCATTCTCCAGTACAGTTCTGTCTCATTAGCAACAAGTAACAGTTCCAATACACAATGTTTGTGTACATTTCTATTTTGCCCTTTGCTTTGTACAAGTCTATCCCATTAGCCTCAAGCACTGTTTCACCTCACTATTACAATATATCTGTTTTATCTTATTAGCCCCGTGTACAGTTCCACATCACCATT
The DNA here is from genome assembly GCF_017654675.1 of Xenopus laevis. Classification (NCBI taxonomy): domain Eukaryota; kingdom Metazoa; phylum Chordata; class Amphibia; order Anura; family Pipidae; genus Xenopus; species Xenopus laevis. The sequence goes on from NC_054383.1 coordinate 113,956,184, forward strand.
GCCATGAATTGATCCCATACCTGCACATAGTAAAGGTATGGGATCCACTATCAAGAATAGGGATGCACCGAATCCACTTTTTTGGATGTCGCCGTACCCCCGAATCCTTCACGAAAGATTCGGCCGAATACCGAACCGAATTCGAACCTTTATTTGCATATGCAAATTAGGGGTGGGAAGGGGAAAACATTTTTTACTTCCCTGTTTTCTGCCAAAAAGTCACGCAATTTACCTCCCACCCCCTAATTTGCATATGCAAATTAGGATCGGATTCAGTTTGAATCCGAATCCTGCTGAAAAAGCCCGAATCCTGGCCGAATCCCGAACCGAATCCTGGATTCGGTGCATCCCTAATCCAGAAAGCTCCAAATCACGGGAAGGCCGTCTCCCATAGACTTCATTGTATCCAAATAATCCAAATTTTTAAAAAATGATTTCCCTTTTCTCTGTAAAAATAAAACAGTAAATTGTACCTGATCCAAACTGTGGTATAATTAATCCTTACTGGAGGCAAAAGATGCCTATTGGGTTTAGCGTTTACAGGATTTTTGTTTAGTAGACTTAAGGATTAAAGATCCAATTTACAGAAAGATCTGTTATATAAAAACCCCAGGTCCCGAGCATTCTGGATAACAGACCCCAAAGCTCACTATTGGCATGCACAACTCTATCCCACTAGCCCCACAAGTATATTTTCTCATCTCACCACTCCCATGGACAGTACCATTCTGAGCCCCCCCCCCCCATATATAATTCATACTGTTCCCTCATACACAATCAGAGCACCTGTATAAGAGGCCAATACATGAGACCACCCCACACAAGATACAACACACCCTTATACACAGAGCCATGGCATTTGCAGATCTCCCAGATCACCAGCTCTACAGCCCAAATGTTCATGTAAATCAGCAACACTGGATAAACCTGAGCGGAGGGACAAAGCTGTCACCGTGTGGGAACCCCAACCCCAGCAGCACCCCTAAAGCAATGAGTGCGCTTACCTGCCAGTGTCCAGCAGCAGTGAAAAAGGAGGCGCCGGCAGCAGCAGCCACACATCTTGCCCTCAGATCAATAGAAATGTCCGGCTGCAGGAAGATCCTTGTGCGCCTCTAATTCAGCCCGACACAGATCTAATGTGACACCCCAGTATAGCAACACTGCCCCTCACCACTGATCTGTTCTCCTTTAGCGGCGCTTTCTCTCTCTCTCTCTCTCGCTCCCTCCCCTCTCATAGTCACGTGTCCCGGTGACTGCCGCTGGGGCTGCCCCTTGTCTAATTTCCGACTGGAAGGAAATATCCCTCTCCGATCCTATCGATGTGTGTTCTGTTATACCCTCCTCTGTGCCCCTGAGCCCGGACTAGAGATTAGCAGGAATACCGGTCTCCCCTAATTCCGCCCAATGTGCCCCCCACCCCAGCTCAACGCACGGCCCTCCCACTCCCAGACAATTCCCTGGAACAATCAGTTTGTGCTTCTGTCTATTGACATCAGGTTGTACATTATGTACATACAGTGTGTGACCTACAGCCCATGGGATACAGTGTAGTACAGTGTGTGAGAGACAGTGTGTGTGAGAGACAGTGAGCAGTAGAGGGAGTGTGGGCTGTTCAGGGCCCCCTGCTGTGTAAATCACTCCCCTCCCTCTCATGGCAGCTCCCTATTATCTCTATGTAGATGACAACAGGTCTGGACTGAGAATCAAAACAGGCCTTGGCACGTCAGGCAAAGAGAGACCCAAACAGCCCCTACCAGCTACGGTTGACATAATAAAATACCAGCCTTCCTATAATCTTGCAGTTTTTTCCTATTAATAACATTGGCATCAATCATCATTTTTACAGGCCAGGCCGGATGGCAACCCTACTACCAGCCCAATAAATAGTAACTGTCTGTGGAAACTTACAGCAGCCCCTCCAGGGCAGGAGCCACCTCACCATGAGCTGCCCCATATACTGTACTGTAACCTGAGGGACTCTGCTGCCTGAGGCAAGTTTTTCAGTTTGTCTCATTGGTACAGCACCCCATAACCAGGTCTCGACTGAGAATCAAAATAGGCCCTGGCTTTTTAGGTACACAGAGGCCCAATCAGTCCGCACCAGCCCACTAAATACTGATTTTCTATGGCACCTTATGGCAGCCCCTCTGGCATTTGCCAGAACCCACAGTTTGCCGTCTGGGCCTGCCCATAACCCCTCTGGCATTGGCCAGAAGCCACAGATTGAGTAGTGGCATAACTAGCCACGGGTGGGCCCAGGGCCGGATTTAAATAGTGGGCACCCCTATGCCCACTGCCGTTCATCGCCCCTGTCCCCTCTCCTTTATTCGTGCAAATTTTCATCATCTGCACTGGAGCAATGGGGACATTTAAAAAATGATTGTATCTCGAGCGCATCCCCAGTGTTTTTGAATCAATGTGGGTGTGTTTGGACAGCATGCTGCCCCCTAAAATCCTGCCGCCCTAGGCACCGGCCTAGGTGGCCTTTCCACAAATCCGGGCCTGGGTGGGCCCAAGTGCAGGCTATGTACCCCCCACTGTAATCACAGTCCGTTACCATCAAACACACAAGCCAAAAAATGTCCCCCTGTACCCACATCTCATCACTGCTTGACTAGGTGTGATCACCCCCTGCACCCCTGATAGTTACGCCACTGAGATTGAGAGTACGGGCCTGGGTTACAATGTTCTAGGTGTGTGATTAATGTACTAAAACAGGCATCAAGGAGTTACTCACTGGACCAGGCCAGCAAATGACCAGACTATGTTAGAAAGGGGGTAAATATTCTCATAAAAAGAGAATCACACAAAGCATGGACTTACTGCTTTCCAGAAGGGGTCCGGGTGCTCATGCTCCAAACCCTCATACGTATAAAAACCTAAAAAAAAGGGAAGCTGGCACCATTCCGTCATCCCAAACAAATTTGATAAATTAAGTAGAATCCTATGATAGCCTATGATTAAGCGTCCTGTGGGGGCACAAAACGCGTCAGGCCTTTTATTTTTTATATCAGATGTAAATAAAGATTTTTGTATTACTTTACTAAGATTTTGAGACTCCTGGATTCCACTTAACTTATCGAATTTGTTTGGGGTGACGGAATGGTGCCAGCTTCCCTTTTTTTTTGGTTTTTGTAACTATACTCATTGTTTAGCAGAAGTTGGAGGGTTAGTGGTTACGGTGACAGATTAGAGCAGTTACAGTAAATTATTTTCAAGTGCTTCTGTGCCAGGGGATACTTATTTTCTGCAGTGTGTGTGGGAGGAGGAATTGCCGGGCTATAAAGGACAATCAACTTTTTACTCTAGGGGCCCCTTCAAGGGAACCTTTAGTGCCGCTTCTGATTTACTGAACACTGTTTAATATTGCCACGTGGCACTTGTCTTTGGAGTACCTGTAACTGGTTCCAAAGCCGAGGTTCCTGAAATCAATATCAGTATGTCACAACAAGCATCAACATTTTCCTTGAAAGAACCCCAAGTGTAAAAAATTGATTTCTGTGGATCTAGTTGATAAGTTTTCTGCAGAGCAGACATTTGGGGTGCAGATCCATACCACGCCTTCATCCCCTTTGTTCTCCAAAATTCAGAGACACCTGAAGCAACTAACCCAGCATATCCACTAAAAGCCCAATTTCCAATAAGAACATGGAATGTCAGCTCACTTGGGTTTTGCAACCCCATATAAAGTTCATTCTTTATAGTTTTATTACTGTCAACCAGCTCTGCTCTTTTTCCTGGGGTCTAAACATCAGTCAAGGTGCAGCCCCCCCCACACCAAAATCTTAATATGTTTTTCTTTACGCTGACACCCTTATCTGCTGTTTATGCACCAGGGGAGGGAAGGTTGGGCAGACCTTCAGCTTAGGAAATATTGCTGATTGACAAACAGACTCTGATGAGGTTCATATGGGAGATAATGTCACAACACAATTTCCCAATGTAGCACCCGGAATATTACTGCCTGTTGTTCCATATTCAGTCCGAGAAATGTGTTAGCTAACATCTGGCTTCCTCTCAAGTGTTCAAAACACTGTAGCAAACAGGACGACCGCTGAACTAACCGCTGGAAAAAAGGCGCTTGCGAGGGGACATGATTACACTTTACAAGTACATTAGAGGACATTATAGACAAATGGCAGGGGACCTTTTTACCCATAAAGAGGATCACCGTACCAGAGGCCACCCCTTTAGACTAGAAGAAAAGAACTTTCATTTGAAGCAACATAGAGGGTTCTACACAGTCAGGACAGTGAGGTTGTGGAATGCACTGCCGGGTGATGTTGTGATGCTGATTCAGTTAATGACTATAAGAATGGCTTGGAGGATTTTTAGGACAGACATAATATCAAAGGCTATTGTGATACTAAACTCTATAGTTAGTATAGGTATGGGTATATAGAATTTAATTAAAAGTAGGGAGGGGTGTGTGTATGGATGCTGGGTTTTCATTTGGAGGGGTTGAACTTGATGGACTTTGTCTTTTTTCAACCCAATTTAACTATGTAACTATGTAACATATATATAATTTATATATTATTATATGATATAATTATATAATAATTTATAAATGTAATTGCAGCTGAAAGCTGTATGTCTGCCCTTTGCTATACAGTTCTCAGTGTGCCCGACTACAGGAACACTGTAGCAGAAAACAGCTCTCCTCCAGATGAGACTCCAATTCCCACAATTCCTTGCCTGCATGAGTGGCCATTTCCTTCTTCACTGCAGAACATGCAAGGCATTGTGGGAATTGAAGACTTGGCTGGAGTTGAGCTGACTATCAATACAATGGTGCATAGTATGAAATGTCAGGGAAAGCAGAATTACATTTTATTATGCAAAACCTTTTTTTTTTTTTTTTTTTTTAATTCTTTGTGTACAAATCTGCATTGAAAAGTTATCTTGATCGGCAAGGGCTAAAATGCAAATGTTAGTAACAAGTCAATGCAAGGTTATATTTGTTGTCAGCTGGCCAACATCCAATGGACACAGCAACAAAGTAGCAAAGTACATTAGACAAGAGGAGGTAAATGGCAGCAGCAGTGCAGGTGGTTGTACCTGGGGTGAAACAGCCAGTCGCTTTTCATAGAAAGGAAAGTAAAACCAGTGGGTAATTTTTATATAAAAAATAAATTATCCCAGAGTACTGAAGAGTATCTGAGCGTTCCAATGCCCTGGAAGTGATACCTTGTCCATGCTGTTGTTCAGTAAGTTGTGTTTATTGTAAAGAGGCTCTTAAAAGGCAGGTAACACCAATAATGAGAAGGATGTCTATATACACGTAGGGTGTTATTCACTAAAACTGGTCAGGCTTTTTAGGACAAAACTGGAATTTTTAGTGGAAAAAAAGATCTAAAACCCTAGATCTCAAACCTGACAAGGTCATGTATAAGTCAATTTCAGATGTCCCTATACCAATTTGAAGAAATCGTAGAAATAATCTAAGTTGATACCAATTACACCGTTACTTGCCTGCGCCACTGCTTCTGTCCCACTTAGAAGCCAATTAACTGCAATTTCTGTAAAGGTTGTGGACAAAACAGGCTCAAAACCGCAGAAGCTTTGCTGCAAGGTTTATTCAACACAACATGTTTCGAGCATTGTGGCTCTTTATCAAGTGTTCACAGGTGCACATCATACAAAAGACTTTAAATACATTTGACTCCTCCCCTCCACCGTGATAGGTAGATAAATTAGTTTAAAAACCAAGGTAATCAAAGGTTACTGCAAAGGGGATTTGTTCACCTAACCTCCATTTTGATCCAATCTTATATGCATCAATTAATACTCCCTCCATTAGTGCCAAGTGTCCATTGTTATAAATCCATACAAAGTGTCCATTAAAATCTATTTGTTACACTTTACCCCCTTGTACTGCAATCAGGCCTTCAAGAAAGAGTCCAGAATTGCTTCTAGTATTCACATACATGTGATCAATCTTTTGTATACTGTAGATTAAGCAATACTTGCACGAATACATAATATTTAGTTTACCTGCCTCTATAGCGATACTGCCCAATTTCTCTTACCACTCTGTAGTGCTGTAACTGTATATTCTTGTTTCTATTCTAATCTGTACCTAAAGGGCAGCCGCATTTCACTTCACTTTGAAGAAATCGTAGTTTGCGCTAGAAAATGTAGAGTTTTCAGGCAAAAACCCCAAAAAATCAAGTGATTTGGGAAAAAAGTCTGAAAAAGCATACGATTTGGGTTTTCGCTTGATTTTTCAAGTTTTTTCCAGATCCGATTTACTTGAGTTATTTTAATAATAAATAAAGGAAAATTGTGGATGGGCGCCTGATCAAGCTTTTGATTATTTAAAAAATTAGATAAAATCGGATTTTAGTTAATAACCCCCGTAAAGTTCACACAGCCTGCACTTTCATAAATTCTGCAGTGTTTCTAGAAATACATTTATCAAGGCGTTTACTTCAGCCTTGAGCAATCACATTCCTTTGTTTCCTGTAGGCTAAAATCGAAAGTCCTCTAAGAATTCTGTTAAAGGTGATCTGTACTGCTTAGCTACGCTTTACTGAGTTGTTGCTGGACTACAAATCACTGACTAATGCAACATATTATAAAAGTTAAGGCATGCTGGGAGCTGTAGTTCAGAGTCATCAGGTTTGTATTTGTAAAGCAATATTGCTCCATAGCACTTTTCACAGCAATCCAGAGCCAGCAGCTGCATTAAAATGCTAAATTACCCTCCAATGTGAATCCCAGCTCATCTGTTTAAATCTGACTTCATGTTCCTGCAATGGGAGTTGGAAACATTAAGCAGATCTTCCACAGCACTAGACAAGTGTGTCCTTTATCCCAGCATTTGATTCTAGTGTAACATAATAGAGGCAAAATAGCATAATAATCTCTGTATGTCAGGTAACAATTAGATGCCGGATAAAGTGCTGGTAAACAGCATTCTTATAGGTAAATTCTCTTGTATCCATATTTAAGAGTTAGTTCAGTAGTATTCTCTGTGGTGAATTATTTTCCATGTGTCATTTAGTTTTTTTGCCAACTTTTATAGAAAACTAGATTTTTATGGTTGGGTTTAGAACCCCTTTAATAATGCTGATTTGTAAAGTTGCACAGTGCAAGTCTATTGGGAGTTTGTGCGAATTAGTAACATCTATTCTCTGCCCCCCTTTTGGCCATGAAAAAGTTACAAATATTTGTTAATCCTAAACAGTAATTATTTTGTTTTTCTCAGCAGTTACTGCTCAGAAAAAATGGTGCTTAATCTGAAATCTGTCTTCTTGCGTGTGTTAACCTATAGTTTAAAACTATACGTTAAAAAAGGCAATCATCTGTAGGCTCAACTATGTTTAATAATAAATTTCAATAAAATGTTGAAACACAAAAAATCCAGTAAACTATAGGGAGGAAAAAAATTATTGAAAAAAAACAGGCACCGAGAAACCCTTGAACAGTTTGCGTTCTGCATTACTTAACCACGATGTCATCAATGCTGTACAGGTATGGGACCTGTTATCCAGAATGCTCGAGACCTGATAACGGATTTCCATAATTTGGATATTCATATTTTGTCTACTAGAAAATCATTTTAAACATTAAATAAACCCAATAGGCTGGTTTTGCTTCCAATACAGATTCATTTTATCTTAGTTGGGATCAAGTACAAAGTACTGTTTTATTATTACTGAGAAAAAGGAAATCATTTTTAAAAATTTGGATTTTAAATATTTGGATAAAATGAAGTGTATGGGAGATGCCTTCCCGTCCCCATATAAGCTAAAAGCAGCCTGACCATCACCCAAGCAGTATAAGCAGGCAAAGTGGAACTTTTTGAAAAGCCTTTAATACATAGCAGCACACCACCAGGAAATGTACACAATACACACCCACAGAGTAACATTTCATAAGTATAATTACCTGAAAGAATTGCAATAAATGTGGAATGTTCAGGTACGGCCCATGCATTGTGAAGAATAACAAACAAACAATAGTCAGTGGTATGAGGAATTCTCCTTGACTTTGCTTCCCAAACCTCTTAGATGGTAGAAATGAAAAACAGGCACCGGGCAACAACTTTGTGGTCAGAAATGAGATACAAGGAAGCATTTAGACGAGGGCTATAATAGGCTCATCACAAGAATGGGAAATTCCATGTCAGTTTTATTGATGAATTTAGAAAACAATGGCAATTTAAGCCTGTTTCCTGGGTATTAGAGTGAAATGTAAATAAACCCAATTTGTTCACTTTTAAATAAACTTTCAGTATGATGTAGAGAGTGATATTCTGAGTCAATTTGCAATTGGTTATTATTTGTGGTTATTATTGTGGAGTTATTTAGCTTTTTATTCAGCAGCTCTCCAGTTTGCAGTTTCAGCAATCTGGTAGCTAGGGTCAAAATTACTCTAGCAACCAGGCATTGATTTTTGAATAAGAGACTGGGATATGAATAAGAGAGGCCTGAATAGATAGACGATTAATAAAAAGTAGCAGTAACAATACATTTGTAGCCTTACAGGACATTTGTTTTTAGATGGGGTCAGTGACCCCCATTTGAAAGCTGGAACAAGGCTGAAGAAAAAGGCAAATAACTAAAAAACTGTAAAAAAAAATAAAGAATGACAACCAATTGAAAAGTTTCTTTGAATTAGCCATTCTATTACATACTAAAAGTTAACTTAAAGGTGTTCCACCCGTATAAGGTAAATGTGTTTGTCTGAGCACTTTTGCAATTAGTTTTAAATGGATATTGCTATATTTTTATTTTCAGCTAGAGTTTAGGATATCATGTACTTGTACGCTTATATAATCCCAGCCATAAAGCCAGACAGCACTGCTATTTTTGTTCAGAGAGGAAATTAATATAGTCACATGAGAACCAAAAAATACAAATCTTAGGCTGGCACAAATAGTGATTACAACCTTTCGGAAGAAACATAAATCAGCTTTTTCTGAAACTACTTTACATAACATTAATTATGGCACCAGTAAGGGGAGCTCTATTATTAGCTGACTGTAGGCAAATATTTCTTTTCCCCTATCAGTGTTAAATATATATATTTTAATGAGAATGAATCAGTAAATAATGGAGAAGAGAGCTCCCTCCTCACATTACATAATCGTATTATATCGCTTTCAATTTAAAGAGCCTGCTGAGGCTTTTGTGATGCTAATACATACAATACTAGCATTCTGACCTGGTCTGAACTTCAACTTTCCTCATACAGTATTTGTACAGCGAGTAGGTCACTCCCAGTGTTTCTTTACCCAAACAACTGCTGTTTTTAAATAAATTCTATGAAGTGCAAGAGAGGAACACAAACAGGGCAGAAGGTTATTCTGCACCATTTGTAAAGGGGTTGTTCACCTTATAACACTTATTTTTTTCAATTCAGTTTCAGTTTTTTTTTTTTTTTTTTGCAATTACTTTCTATTTTCTATTTGTGACTGTTTTTCTAATATTAAAGTTTAACATTTAATCTTTCACCATCACCTCTAAAGCAACTCTGGGGAGGGGGTCACAAACTTTACAAAAATGATACATTTAGTTGATACATTTCTTATCTTTGTCCCTGCTGAGCAGAATCCCTGGGTTTCATTAAAGGCAGCTGTTAGAATTGATCCAATAGTTGCTAATATTCCCACAGATGCTGCTGAGAAATGTATCGAATAATGGAGCAAATTGTAATAGTTCAGATGCTCCTGGATCACTGAGCTGCCAGACTGAAACAACAGAGACAGGAACATTCAACTTTCAACCTAAATTTTGGAAAAATAAATAATGCATGAAAAGCAACTAAAAAAGTTAATTTCTGGTGAACAATCTGAAAACAACCAAATTGCACATTTGAGATATTTAACAGTGTGGAGTGCCACAGTCCATTCTACTGCACAAGTAAACTCACAAGACCGTTAGACTCTAGTTCAGATATTTGCAGATATTTTGGGTTCCTAACAACCTTAACAGTCAGTAGGTCAAGTACCCTCAGCTCATAATAAGGCTACAGCACTTACAAAATATTACATTAGGTGGGCCTCCGGATGGCCTTAGTCACCCTGCTAAAGTTCCTGGGGTACCCATGGCACATATGATCATTCACCACAAATCTCATTATAACTGGCCTTCAAGCTGGGCCCCTTAGCTCATTGGGGTAACAATCATTCTGATATAGTTCCAGGGGTATCCAGGGCATAAATAAGCACTCATCCCAAATCTCACCCTAATTGGCCTTCAGGCTGGGCCCCCTTAGCTCATAACAAGGTTACAGATATATAGAAACATTGGGGTAACCGTCACTCTGCTATATTTCCAGGGGTTCCCTGAGTAGCAAATAAGCATTTACCCCAAATCTCACTCTAACTGGCCTTTAGATTCGGCCCCCTTAGCTCACAACAAGGTTACAGATATACAGAAACATTGGGGTAACTGTCACCCTGCTGTAGTACAGGTAGGGTTGCAACCTTTTCTGGAATAAAATACCGGCCAACCTATATTTTTATGGGTTATATTTTTCCTATTAATAGTATTGTCACCAAGCAGCATTTTTACCAGGCTGGTTGTCTTGTCCCTTATTAACTCTTTTCAGGCACCTTACACTGGCTTTGCAGGAACTCTGAAGCATGTGGGTAAGACAGTGAACCAGAGCACAGGCACACACAGGAACTGATCTTGTAGAGAATAACTTTTACTAAAAGTTAACACAGCAACATATAACAGCACATTGTAAAATGGTGGCTTAGTCTTTCCAACACTCTCAGCACAGGAACAGGAAGAACAGAACATGTGACCAGCTGCTGTTCCTAGCTTAAGGTGACAGCACAATATATTACATCCCCCGTTTTTAACAAAGTCTCCCCTGAGCCCCCTGAGCACAATCTATATCTTTATTATAAAATGATTATTGTAAAAGACTTTGCTGGGGATCTCTAACTCAGAACATAGTCTTGTAACTTAGCAGGCTTTATTACAGTCCTTCCAAAGCGAGTGCTTCTTTGTTCTCCAGTTGGCTGGTGACCTGCTGGGATTGGCTCATTAACTGTAGAGTCATCATTCACAGTTGGTGCTATTGGAGATTCCAGTGGATTTACAGCAGATGTATTGTTTATATCTGCCGGTAGATGCACCTCATCTTCAGCTGGTGTAATAGTAGTGTCACGTCAAATGACGTCTGTTTCTGCGGAATTGAGTTCCACCTGGAGTCATTACCGTATATGATCTTGGTTCCGCTGTTGGTTCCACTATGACTGCCGGTTTCCATCCTTGGGAAGTCTGCATCCTCACTCTCTCTCCCCTCCGAAAGATTGGTAAATCTTTAGCATTTTGGTTGTAATATTGTCTTTGAGATTTTTGTAGCTTCAATAACATTTTGTGAGCTTTCTCATGGACTTTTGGTTTGAGGATTTCAGTTGTTTCAGGTAAAGTACTTCTCAACACTCTTCCCATTAGTAGTTGAGCAGGTGTGACATTGGTACCTGAGATAGGAGTATTCCTTAAATGTAGAAGTGCTAAATGTGGGTCAGCTCCAGTGCTGAACGATTTCCGGAAAAGCAACTTCACAGTTTGTATCATCCTCTCAGCTTGACCATTAGACTGAGGATATCCAGGACTAGAGTGAGTAAGTTGAATTCCCCACTGGGATGCAAAATTATGTATCTCTCTACTAGAGAAAGGCATGTTGTCTGAAACCATCTCCCTTGGGATGCCATGTCTGGCAAACACAGATTTCAGTTTTGCAATGACGGAGTGTGACGTTTTATACGGAAGTTTTAAGATTTCTGGATATTTGGAAAAATAGTCCACAATCAACAAAAATGCATGACCTCTAAAGTCAAAAATGTCAGTTGCAAGTTTTAGCCATGGAAGTTCTGGTATATCATGTGATAATAGAGTCTCTTTGTGGTTGGATGGTCTATTTTCTTGACAGACTGCGCAGTTTTCCACCATCTGTTCAATGTCTTTGGACATACCGGGCCAACACATGATCATTCTAGCTCTAGCTTTGGAGCGTTGTATGCCTTGGTGTGCACTATGAAGTCGTTTTAGCATTTCTGCCTGAGAGCCTTTTGGTATCACAACTCTATCACCAGACAAAAGAAGATCATCAACTATTGAAAATGTATGACGAATTGGCCAATATTGTTGTAAGATAGATGGCACTTGTTTCTTTCGCAGTGGCCAACCTTGCATATGCATGTCTTTAACTGCTTTCAGGATATCATCCTTTTCTGTTTCCGCTTTTAGCATTTGAAGCAGCTCAGGACTTAATGTTTCTGTGGATTGCATTGAGTAAACAACTTTCTCGTGAAAAAGTTCCTCTCCGTTATCTGCACTATTGGTATCAACTGCTCTGGATAGTGTATCAGCAATAGCCATCAGTTTTCCTGGGGTGTATGATACAGATATGTCATATTTTTGTAACTGCAGTAACATTCTCTGTAGTCGCGCAGGAGCTTGTCCTATAGGCCTTAAGAGAATGGCTTGCAGAGGCTTGTGATCTGACTGTACTTTCACATTGGCCCCATAGATGTACTGATGAAATTTCTTTGTTGCAAACACAATTGCTAGCAGTTCTTTTTCAATTTGTGCATCATTTTGTTCTGCACGTGATAGTGCTCTGGATACATAAATGATTGGCTTTCGTTCTTGCATGAGGCATGCTCCGAGTCCATCTTTCGATGCATCAGCTTGTATTTCCAGTTGTTTGACTGGATCAAAGTAAGTGAGAGCTGGAGCTCGTGTCAGACTGCTCTTCAGGGAATTTAGAGCTTTGTCCTGCTCTGGCCCCCATTGCCACACAATGTCTTTTTTGAGGAGCATTCTCAAAGGTGCAGTCAAGGATGCTTCTTGAGGAATGTATTGTGCTAAATACCTAGTCATGCCAAGAAATCGCATTAGACTTTTCTTATCATGCGGCGGAGGCATATTTATTATTGCTGAGATTTTGCTATCATCAGGTTTGACACCATCTGAAGTTATGATGTGGCCCATGTATTTAACTTCTTTAACCAAGTATTGGATTTTATCCTTGTTGAACTTGATATTAAGCTTTCGGGCTCTCTCTATAACCTTGTTCAGAATGTCATCATGTTCTTGCTTAGTAGAAGCAGCTATAATCATATCATCTGTTATTATGTGGATGCCTTCAATGTCTCCAAACGCTTCTGCATTTTTCTGCTGAAACACCTCACTAGCAGACTTTATTCCAAATGGTAGCCGATTAAATTTGTAGCGCCCCCATGGTGTGTTAAAAGTACACAACAATGATGATTGTTCATCTAGAGTGGCTTGCCAGTATCCGTCCTTCTCATCCAGGATGGTAAAGAATTTTTTTCCACTTAGTTTGGATTGCACATCCTCAGGTGTAGGAATTGAGAAATGTTGTCTTTTTATAGCTTTGTTAAGATCTCTGGGATCCAAGCAGACTCTGAGACTTCCATTTTTCTTTTCTGTAATTACAAGACTGTTCACCCAGGGTGTAGGTACAGTCACAGGACTCACAACTCCTGTCTCTTTAAGTTCTGTAAGTGTTTGCTTAAATCTGTCTATGATGGCATATGGAATTTTCCTGCAACCATGTATGACAGGTGGCACTGTAGAGTCTACATATATGTGATGTTTTCCTGGAAAACAACCAAGTCCTTCGAAAACTTCAGGGTATTTTGTTATTATTAAGTCTTTTTAAGTTGCAGGTGGTTTTAAATTCACTGTATCTATTCTCTGAATGAGCTGTAGATCTACACATGCTTTCCTTCCTAAAATAGGTGCTGTATTTTCATTTGTGATGAAGAATAGGAGTTTTCTTTGTTGCCCTTTTGCCATCACTTCCAAAGTTGTACAGCCTCTAGGAATCAGTTTACCCGCATAGATAACTAAAACAGTTGTTGTTGGTTCAATTTTCACAGAAGTGGACAGGGTATTAACCGTTGCAATTGGTAATACATTAGCTTCTGCTCCAGTATCTAGCTTAAATGTAACTGTATTTTCTCCAATGGTTATATCTGTATACCAGGCATCATCTAGTTTCTGGGCCTGTGTATATTTATTTGCTGCCTGCAAGACACCAATAAACAGAGAGTCTATTTCCTTTGACTTCTCTTTATTCTTTTTTAAAACAGGATTTTTTGTTCAGCAGCACTTAGCAAAATGATTCTTTCCACTGCATTTGTGACATGTTGCCCCATAAGCTGAACACTGTCTTGGTTTGTGCTTTTGGCCACACTGTTTGCAGCTATAAGTCTGTGTGTCAGGTGATTTCTGCATGCCTTGCTTTATGTGTCCTGACTTTTTGTCCTGTGCATATTCTTTGCTTACTGTTCTCTGTGACAGTGCTTGCATGTGTCTTTCAGTTGCATATGCACCCATAGCTTCAACTTGGGCTTTTGTTGTCTCTTTAATTCTGCAGATTGAAACAGCTTTCTCTAATGTTAAATCAGAATCAGCTAACAGTTTCTCTTTCAGTGCAGGATTGGTAATGCTGAACACAATTTTATCTCTGAGCATGAGATCTTCTGTGTCTTTAAATTCACAATCTTTTGCTTTCAGTTTCAGCTCTGTCAGAAACTTGTCTATACCCCCAGTATCTGGCATGGGGTGTGTCCAGAATTGATATCTCTCAAACACACTGTTTTTTCTAGGATTGCAGTGCTTTCTGAAATGTGCCAGCAGCTCATTCATAGTGGGTGCTTCAGAAATCTCATATACCACATTCATAGTATTATACAGCTCCAAGCCTTCTTCCCCTATTGTGTGTAACAGAATGGCTATTTTCTGTGCCTCTGGATATTTAGAAGCACCAGTTGCAGTCAGATACAGCTGTAATTTCTGTTCCCACCTCCTCCTGTTTTCACTGAGGTTGCCAGAAAATATTAAAGGATTTGGAGGTTTAAACTGCTCCATTTTTAGGTAGGCACACAATCTTCTATCTGTACGAATGTCCCCTTTAGTAGACAGTATATTCTTCTTTAACTACTCACAGTTCTGTGGATATTTGTTCGCAGATTTCTGGTTACACTCCAACTTCTGACACCATGTCTTGTCCCTTATTAACTCTATTCAGGCACCTTACACTGGCTTTGCAGGAACTCTGAAGCATGTGGGTAAGACAGTGAACCAGAGCACAGGCACACACAGGAACTGATCTTGTAGAGAATAACTTTTACTAAAAGTTAACACAGCAACATATAACAGCACATTGTAAAATGGTGGCTTAGTCTTTCCAACACTCTCAGCACAGGAACAGGAAGAACAGAACATGTGACCAGCTGCTGTTCCTAGCTTAAGGTGACAGCACAATATATTACACTGGTTAAATACTGGCCAGATGGCAACCCTAAGTCCAGGGGTACCCAGAGAACCCAGAGTAAGCAAATAAGCACTCATCCAAAATCTCAACCTTACTCACCTTCAAAACTGGCCTACCCTTAGCTCATAACAAGGTTACAGATGTATAGAAACATTGGGGTAGCATCCACTTGGCTATAGTTTAAGGGGTACCCAGGGCATAAATTGGTATTCAACCCAAATAGTTATTCACCCCAAATCCCACACAATTTGACTTTCAGGTTGGGCTCCTTAGCTCATAAAAAGCTAAAAGATGTACAGAAACATTGGGGTAACAGTCACCCTACTATAGTTCCATGGGTTCCCAGAGTAGCAAATGAGCACTTACCCAAATCTCCCCCTAACTGGCCTTCAGACTGGGCCCCCTTAGCTCATAACAAAGTTACAGATACATAGAAACATCAGGGTTACAGTCACCCTGCTATAGTTCCAGGGGTACCCAGAGCAGCATATAAGTACTCACCCCCAAATCTCACCCTAACTAGCATTCAGGGCTTTGTGGTACAACTACTGTAGATAAGGAGTGAACCGTTTGTATGTAGCAGGCTGGCCAGTCATTATATGTTATGTCTTTTAATTGAATTCAGGACCCCCCCCCCCTTTATAGCAAACACAAAACCGTATATATTAGCATAATCAATCTTTTCTACAGCCTAGTAATCCAAAGTCACCATTATGCCATTTGCTTTTATGATCCTAGTGGTTATAAAAGACGTTTATTGCAAAACATGAGATTGCAACTGATATTTGTTTCCAGTAGCAATTACATTTACAAATACCTTTTATTGCATTGCTCATCTAATGAATGTATATATCGGAAAGTTACTTAGAATTATATTCTTTCATTCTGCAAAAAACAGTCTTTTGCTGGGGTTCCCCTTTTTGTTTCTTTTATGCTAGCTGTACATTTTACATATGGTAAAGACAAAAAGGGAACTAAGAAAATGAAGAGTGAGGAAAAAAACACAGCAAGTGGGATCATGTGACCCCAGCGACTGATTCTTATATAATCAGTCAGAATGAAGACAATGGGTAAATAAGAAAAACAATGGGGCCATGGCAGCACCCCAAGATCTTATTTACACCAAAAAACAATGTGCCGTGTTTGGTTGATTAGCTCAGCATATTAATTTGATTTGTATTATTTAGAGAAAGATACAGACACTTTTTTTCAGTTGCAGGGGAAATATATTTCATTCTTCTTCCTTCTGACCATATGTTCTTGGGTTGCCTGTAAAGCAGAACTCAAGATATAATCACTGTGCCTTATCTAAAGCAATAATTATTGTTTCATAGCCTGCAGATATAAAACAATACTTGAGACATATGCTTTCATTATTCTTTATTCCACATGCATACGGCGGTATGGACGTATATGTTGCAGCAAATACACAAGACTGGGAAACGTTAATAGAATAAAATATAGTTGTTATAATACCCTACACATGAGCCCAGTGTATAGTTTATGTGCCATATGTTAGGCAATGTAGGGGAGAAGCCGGGTACCCCAGAAAAAATATACGCTTTTTTGCAGTCTATCACCCTGAAAAATGAAAAGTCACCAGTGTTTTTTGGGACTTAAAAACATTTTCAACTATTTTTTGAGGAAGTCCTATCTACTCTATTGCACTTCGGCTGGTCTGAGGTGGCGAAGGCAAGTCTGGCGCAAGAGGTAACGTTCAGTAAAATCCGCATCTCAGTGAATTTGCGAAGTAACGATCTTTCACCAGATTGAAACTTCGCCTGGCGTAAGAGTGCGAAGTAGTGCTAGAGTCTATCTCCTTCGCTAGCGAAGTTACGCCAGCGACTGTTAGTAAATCGGCAAAGTACCTAAATGACGTCACGCTGGCGAATTTTGCCACCGTTAGTCACTTCGCCCTTTAATAAGTTTGCCCCCATGGGTGTGTTATGCCAAGAGCTGTCTACTACTTCCTTTATCTTGTTCATAGGGTGTCTTCGGCCTCGTGTTTTTATATGGTCATGAAACTCCTCGGTAACTTATAATATCCTTATAATTCACAAGAGGGGGTACTTTATTCACTATATGTAACATTGTTTTCAGGGAGGAAACTTTGCTTCAAGTCTAGAAACGCTTAGTAATCAATGTGATGTTTGCTTCCAAACAGCAGCTCAGAAACTAACTACTGACTGGTTGCTATGGGATACTAGACCTGCAGCAACTATTAAATTATTATGAGTTTTATCTACAGAGCAGTGATCCCCAACCAGTGGCTCGTAAGCAACTTGTTGCTCACCAACCCCTTGTATGTTACTCCCAGTGCCTCAAAGCAGGTGCTTATTTTTGAATTCCAGGCTTGGAGGCAAGTTTTGGTTGCATAAAAACAGATGTACTGCCAAACAATGTCTCCTGTAGGCTGCCGGTACCAAATAGCCCTTATTTGGCACTTTGTGGACTTTTTTCATGCTTGTGTTGCTCCCCAAGTCTTTTTACATTTGCATGCTGCTCTAAAAAAGGTTGGGGACCCCTGCTCAAGAGTAACCACTTGTTTCCACATATACTATAGTATAGATCTGAATAGAGTGGTTTTCTACATCTGTGTTATTCTCTTGATACAAATGATTCCTTTACCTCTCAATACACCTTCCTATGTGCATACTGTGGCTTTTCGTCAACCTCAACATTTCAACACAATCACAACAAGTTTGGGTGACAACAAAATGTGCAACATCCGCAAGGGACAAACATCTCCTAATATGTTGCAATATACACTGCTTCAAATGATACTTGTCTATTTTATGCTGCACTTTTATAAGGCAATGCTGTTGCTGATATGGTATCATGGTTTAGGTCCCAACTCGCACTTGTAGCTGCTGCAACACTGCTGATATTAGTAGCATAAAAGTGCAGTGGTACGGTGTTTATTTTTTTTAATCAGCACTGGGTGGCATTTCTCTGGCAGGGGAGAAACCTGTCTGTTACCACATCAGCCTAAAGGTTGGCTCCTTTCCTCATGGTTTGGCACAGTTTGCCACTGATAAGGCTGTCATCATTAATTATTAGTTGACATACTGTTGACCAACAGTAGAAGTTCCATTTATCCTACTGTCAAGTCCTGGCTGATTCACCTTTTTGAACAAGGGAACAACCGCTAATCCCTGCCAGTCTATTATTATCATGTTTATCAAGAGTTGAAAAGGACTAATTATTTACTAAACCTTGTTTTTTTTTTTTCTGGTAAGGGTTTTATGGGCAAACCAAAAGTTTGAATCCAAAAATCTGCCATTTCAAACCTGCCGAGGAGATTTAGAAGTCAATGGCAGATATTGTGATCTGCGCTGGGTTTCGTCGGATAATCTGAAAAATGTGGGGTTTTGGGGTGATATCTTGAAAAAAATGTAGCCTTTTTTGAGTTAGTTTATTGATAAATAAGATACAATTGTGGTTGAGCTTGGTTTAATAAAAATATGAGATAAATTCAAGTTTTAGTAAATACCCCCATTGATGTGGGTTTTGCCAAGCGAGGTTGTTCATTAAATTACAATGACATTTCAGACCACAAAGGCCTGAGGATCTATATGCAGACAGTTTTATACATCATTGTTGGATTCTGAGCCCTTAGATCAGGAGACCCCAACCTTTTTTTTTTTTTTTTATCCGTGAGCCACATTCAAATGCAAGAGTTGGGGAGCAATACAAGCATGAAAAAGTTCCTGTAGATGACAAAAAGGGCAGTGATTTGGTAGCACCTATATGTACTGGCTATTTGGTAGCACCTATATAGACTTGCAGCCTACAGGAGACTCTGTTTGGCAGTGCACCTGGTTTTTATCCAACCAAAAGTCTGGAATTCAAAAATAATACCTGCTTTGAGGACACTGAGAGCAACATCCGAGGGGTTGGAGAGCATGTTGCTTGCGAGCTACTAGTTGGGGATCACTGCCTTAGATGGAGAAATATTAAAGGTAAAGGAGATCTAAACCCAGAAAATTAATTGATGTAAACTTACTGAGAGTGCTTAATTACTTTTCTATCTTTAGTGGTTAATAAGATATTTGCAGGTTTAGACTGCTTATACCAGGTTTGAAGCTTATCAGCTCTCTGAAAGTCTCTGATCCTAACTGCCTAATCAGCTAACCCTAGAGCCACTGAACTGAAAGCTTGATACTAGCAGTCTAAAACTGCAAATATCTCACAAACCACTAAAAATAATAAATTAATGTATATATATATATATATATATATATATATATATATATATATATATATATATATATATATATATATATACAGTATATATATATAATACACAAAAGCCATGAATATCTTGTAAATTATATCCTTATAAACGGTGAGTAGTGATGTCATCAGTTATAAACGGTGAGTAGTGATGTAATTTCTGTCACATGACTCACTAAAATTTGTGTATTATAATTAATAAAGTACCCCCAGTTGTAAAATATGAGGATATTATAAGTTACCTCGGAGTTCCATGACCTGTATAAAAACACTCGGCCTTCGGCCTCGTACTTTTATATGGTCATGAAACTCCTCGGTAACTTATAATATCCTTATATTTTACAAGAGGGGGTACTTTATTCACTATATATATATTTTTTTCTCATTGACTAGGGGCAATGTAAGGTATCATTGCCCAAATGCCCACAAAGTCTGCTCTACCGCCTCCCGCCCGCCCTCCCTCCTACTCGCACACTCGCTCGTATATTTTTCCTGTGTGTCAGCGAGATTGGTAAGGAGAAGGAGTGAAGGGAGCGGGTCTGGACTGGCAGGACCCAAATGAGCCGGGGCCTGAGTCATTACTTGCATTATTCTACAGATTATTGATCATTCTTTATTTATGTTTGAGTAAAATGCCAAGAAATTTTTTTTGATCTGTTAATGAACAACCTCAAACACACAAAGAATTAGACCAGGATAAGGATATTAAAGGAACAGTAACATCAAAAAATTAAAGTGTTTTAAAGTAATACAAATACAATGAAGTGTTGCCCTGCACTGGTAAAACTGCTGTGTTTGCTTCCGAAACACTACTATTGTTTATATAAATAAGCTGCTGTGTAGCAATGGGGGCAGCCATTCAAAGGAGAAAAGGCTCAGGTTACACAGCAGATAAGCTCTGTAGAACATAATGTTATCTGCTATCCTTTATTTAACCTGTGTCATATGTCTTTTTTCAATTTCCGCCATTGCTACACAGCAGCTTTAAGGCTGTGCCATGTTGTTCTGTCTGACCTGTTTACAGTATGCCAAACACCAGACCCTCTCCAAATGCATAAACTGCTTAGCAAATAGTGATGAGTGGGCTGGTCCAAAGTGAGGGCTGAAGCCTGGGTATTTGCTTAGGAGTCAAATTGGGTACAGGCTACAATTATCCAGTAAAGCACACAGAAACTTTTCACAGGTCACTTGAGTTGGTAGCAAAGAAATTCGGATGCACACCTGTTAGTTTCAATTGTGTCCAAACGGTGATTTATTAAAATATACCCAAAATATATCACAAAAGGGCAATGTTTCGGACCCCTCTGGGTCCTTTATCAAGCCTGTTTGATAAAGGACCCAGAGGGGTCCAAAAAGTTGCCCTTTTGTGATGTATATTTTGGGCTTTAATAAACCACCGTTTGGACACAATTGCAACTAACAGGTGTGCATCCGAATTTTTTTGCTATTATCCCACTGACCCCTATGCGAGGGAGGGGTCTTCCGGATAAGCACCCTACACCTACAACAAGTGCTTTACTTGGGATTGGGTCCAGCTCTCCATGTTCATGCAGGTCACTTGAGTTGGTCATCTCCCTGTCCCTAAATTCTGAACTTACACTCGATGGTAGCATGGTGTTGTGCAGAGTTCGTCCCACTGATGTTGTCTTATCCATCACTAGGTGATAGAGGGTTGGGGTAGTTGGGGTAGTAATAATTAAGTCTCATCCTATAATGAATTCTTATTGGAAGCAAAACCAGCCTATTGGGTTTGTTTAAAGTGTACATGATTTACTAGTAACTAAGGTATGATCCAAATTATGGAATGAACCGTTATCAGTAAGACCCAAGGTCCCAAGCTTTCTGGATAACAGGTCCCATACCTGTATTATGTGCTGGTAGCTATGCTTTTAAGCAGAGATCTTTTCCAACACTCTGCCCTTGGCTTCCACTTGGTCCTTGTGTTTCACTTGTTGCTTGTAACCTCAATAACCCTGACAACCCTTTCCCCAACAAAGGGGCGTCAAATATTTATTTACAAAAGCTAATTTTGATTACTTCATACTAATCTCAATATTACTATATATTGCTGGTCTTTACTCAGAATGTATTTTGTTACTTTTTGACGCAAATTGTGACATTGTCGTTTTTCTCTGGATAATCAATAGGTAAATTCTTGCAGCTAATAATTGAACATGATGTAAATGTGCCCTTTTCCATTGTAATCTCCTCTGTTATATAATACCTACACAATGCACATGATGAGGATAAACAGGTTCGGTAAAAGGAAGTTATAACCCAAACCAGAAACAGAACTCTCTGTGTGGTAACATGCAAATCCTGCTCTGACCAAGCTGCTTGTTATGTGGAGTTATGATGATACAGTATAATTATTTTAGAGAAGAGGTTTCCAGTGATCCAGCCTAAAACAAAAATAGCTGCTTGAAAACCAAAGGGAAGTCAGTGAAGATTCTTCAAAAGAAAGTAGGGCTCTCTGTTAGCTGAGAAGTGAGAGGAAAGTTCACTAAAGGTACAAAGGGAGGTGGACAAGAAGTGATATAGCACCACAAATGTAAAATGTTAGCTGAGAAGTGAGAGGAAAGTTCACTAAAGGTACAAAGGGAGGTGGACAAGAAGTGATATAGCACCACAAATGTAAAATGTTAGCTGAGAAGTGAGAGGAAAGTTCACTAAAGGTACAAAGGGAGGTGGACAAGAAGTGATATAGCACCACAAATGTAAACAGTGGCAGTACAGGGAAAGATTTATTTGCAGGGAAAAAAACCTAATGGGCCCCCCAAAACCCGGTCCCCAACTAAAACCCTTGGTGCTCCCTCATTGAAATTCGCCTGATTGTGGCAATGAGTGAGAATACAAGGTATGTGGGGTGGGGGCAGGATTTATATCGGGTGGACCCCATGATTGGGGTAGGGGTCCCTGAGGCGGCAACCCCCTGTGGGCCCTGGATCCCCCAATCTAACTGGGTATAAGGATGGACAGTTGTTCAGAAGTTGGCAGAGTGGAGTTAAGATTCTGGGAGACCAGCCAGTAATATGGTGCAGTAGGAGAGGCTGAGGATAAGGACACGGATCAGTGTTATAGTAGCAGAGGTTCAGAGGAGGGGGAATCATTTTGCAGTGTTCTTCAATAAGAAGCGCCTGTCCTGGTCAAGTATCCAGTGTGGCCTGAGAGAGTGAAAGAGTTGTCTAAAGTATCAACTACAGTCTTAATGTTTAAGTGCCACCAGACAGAGCATGGAGATACAGTGGACACCAGAAAGTTAATGGACTTCCACACACATCAAAATACACACTAACTGCTTGCCTTAACATAGGGCGTAGGAATTCTTAAATGGATACTGTGATGTGAAAAATTTTTATTTTCAAAATCCATCAATTAATAGTGCTGCTCCAGCAGAATTCTGCACTGAAATCTGTTTCTCAAAAGAAGATTTTTTTATATTTAATTTTGAAATTTGACATGGGGCTAGACATATTGTCAGTTTCCCAGCTGCCCCAATCATGTGGCTTGTGCTCTGATAAACTTCAGTCACTCTGACTTATCTGCAGTGTAAACAGTGTAATTTAGAAATAAAAACATCATAATAAAAATCACAACAGAATCCCTTCAAGGTGCTGTAACACTATTTTTGGAAATATTAGACAAAAATGGTTCATTTCCAGCTAAAGCAATAAAGCATGGATTACATGTGTCTCTAACTCCCATAGGCTACTGTGCATAAAAGTAAAATAAAGGACGCTAGGAGGAGCTTGCAGTAACACAACAGAACAAGTTTATTTGTTGAACGCAAATGATTCACAGGGTATACTAACAATCCACAAATTGCAGATAAGAGGTTAGAATGCCAGGACAGTTGAAGCAAAGTGACACCATGTGGACGCAGCTAGGGTAGTTAAAGATACGCCTCTAGGATGGAATTCCCTGTTGTGGACTGGATCCCATACAGTGGAATGATCAGGGAGAAATATTCTAAGACCTGATTCCTTATCCAGCTGTGATACATTCAGATTCAGAGCCTAGGGGAGAGCTACTCCCTACTACTCCATTGTTGGAGCACAGTCTACTCGTTCTAATTAACCTCTCTATCTCACTCTCCTAGAGAGTGCTATGAAAGCGTTACCTGTCACTGGCCTCATTCATGAGATCCCTGCTCACCGACTTATCACTAGGACATAACGTCTTTATTTGGTTTGGGGTACACAGGCTCCCTGGAAACATCCAGTTGGGTCACCAACCAGAAGACAAAGAGAAAGGATCACCCCTAACCAGGCACTATGTTACAGTGTGGCAGGAAGTGGTCATAGGCCAGTGGGCCAATAGTAGAAATATACAAATGATAAACTAGATACATGGGCATTTGTCCAGCAACTAAAGAGATAAGGGGATAAGTGTAGGGGATTGAAAGCCATAGAGCATAATAAACCAACGGCTCCCTACAGAACTATATGATTTATTTAACTAATTGCTCTGTAAATTACAATACACATCTAGAATGCCTTTTAAAGGGGTAGTTCTCCCTTAAGTTAACTTGTAGTATGTCATAGAGTGCCCCATTATTTGCAACTGGCCTTCATTATTTATTTTTTAGGTGTTGAATTATTTGCATTTCTCTTCTGCCTTTTAGCTTTCAAATGAGGGGTCAATGACCCCGGCAGCCAAGTTCTCCTTCTATTCAGCCCCTCCCCTTTTCATATTCCAGTCTCTCTCATTCAAATTACTGCCTGGTTTCTAGGGCGCCAACAAGACCCCACCAAATAGCTGCTGAAATTGCAAACTATAATAACTAATAACCGAAAGATCACAACAAATAGACCAATTGCACATTATCTCAGAATAGCACTGCCTATATCATACTAAAATTTAATTTAAAAGTTAACTATCCCTTTAGGTATTCTGGTAGAGGAAATACTTTTGCTCTAGTAACACTGCTCACTCAGCATCTAAGTGGGGAACAGCAAAACTGACAACGTTGCCTAAGGCCTCGTTCCTTGGTGACTCGTGATGACTTTCCATATACTAAAGTCTATATTATACTTCAGCCCTTTGCTGTTATCTTTAGACACTCTAGCAATAGAGGGCACAGCCGGCCTGTTAAATGGTGGCCCTTATTGCTCATTCCCTGAAGAATTTTAAGGCACACTGCAGCAACAATAATGCTGGCTGAACACTGATTTTTCTGCTTATATCAGGCATATTCCCATACACAATGCATTGCCTTCCTATGCCACATACTGTACATCATTAACAATAACTGAAATTATATCAGTAGGGCAGCAATATTAGCAACCCCCTGCAAGCAAAACCCACAGGCTTACTGGATCAAGCATAACCATAAAAGTACAGCAAGACTGCACTGATAGTTATATAAAAGAATTTAGATACTTCTGCTTCCTCTATGTGCAATTCACTTGCAACCGGCGCCTCCCAGCATAACCCATAAAGAAAAACACATTAAAAATGCATTGCCATTGCCTGGTTTGAAGTCTCTGTAGGGTCACACAAGACATGTTCCTTCCAGCATTCCCATTAATTGTTTCTAAACATCAACTGTGCACGGCTCTATACAATGCAGCCTTGTTAAAGGAGAACTAAAGCTTAACTAAAGTAGTCGTTATAAATGCTTCACATTATGTTTTGGGCTTCTATACCAGTCCAAGGCAACCACAGCCTTTTAGCAGGGAAGATCTGTGTCTCCATCTTCTTTTCTGCTGATTCACTGCACATGCTCTGTGCTGCTGTCACTTACTGAGTTTAGGGACCCACTCACAATATACAGTACACATAGAATAGAAATTTCACAATATAGGGCTGATTAGTAATTAATACAGATAATTACTACATGGCTGCACATAAACCAGTGCAACTAGCATCAGAATTTAATAATCAGCCCTGTAGCATCACCTTATTTTACAGGCCAACCTCATTTTCTGCTGGATAATTAGTGACAACCCCTAAGCTTAGCTTCTCAACAGCTGCTCAGAGCCCACTGATCATGTGAGTGTCACAGACACTTTCCAAGATGGTGACCCCCTGTGACAAGTTTGAAGTCCTGGATCATTGCTGCTATAGAGAAGCTGAAACTTTAGGCTGGTGCAATAAGTTCATTATATAAAATATGGCATTTTTAGCCATATTCATTTTAAGGGTTTAGTTCTCCTTTAAAAGGGAATGGTGAGTGCAAGCCTGGCAGAACATTTCTTTAAAACTAGTCTCTATAAAAGCATATGTGCTGCATGGTGAATTTGTGATTAACTCAGTTTTACTGAACCTCCCAGCTACCACAGTCAAAATTAATGGAGAACACAATCTTATATATGACCAGCATTCCATTACCTCTGTGGTAGAGAGAAGATTTTTGGCAGGTCAGTGTCTTTTTAATACAGGCATAGGATCCATTATCCAGAAACCTTTTGTGCAGAAAGCTCCCAGTTACGGAAAGGCCATCTCCTATAGACTCCATTTTATCCAAAATAATCCAAATATATAAAAAGATATAATTAATCCTTATTGGAAGCAAACCCAGCCTATTGGGTTTATTTAATGTTTAAATGATTTTCTAGTAGACTTAAGGTATGAAGATCCAAATTAGTGAAAGATCCCTTATCTGTAAAACCCCAGGTCCTGAGCATTCTGGATAATAGATCCCATACCTGTATGCTGCTGTATGCGTGCAAATTGCTCAGAACACAATGGGAGCTACTAGGGAATAAACATACCCCACCGCATTTTGAGTGAGAAAACAAAGAATTCGGCTATGTTCCATAAAAGGGCTTAACCCAGAATGAAATATACTGTGTGTAAAGCAGTTTTTCCCTGAAACATTTTTGCAGAAGCATTAAAGCAGAAGTTTGCTGGGTTTATGAAATAACTGTATATTACAACTTTGTCTTGAAAAGCAGAAATGTGTCTGCCTTCCAGCACCGCAGCCTCTAACTTTATCTGTCTCATCACTTAGCCAATCTCGCAGTTTAAGTCATTATGCTCTAAGGGGTGCAACAATTTTTAAGAACAGGCGGTGGGAAGGAAAAGAGCAACATTTGTGATATGCAACGAGCAAGTGTTTTAAGCACGACTGGGGAGAGGTATAGGCCATCTAGCTATAGGCATACCCTCTGTACAGTTTTAGAACGTATAATGGTTGGTACAGCACTCTCCAATATGTTTTATACAGACTTACTCTACTCAATTAATTGAGTGGTGCAGGAGATAAAAAATTGATTTAATTAACTAAAATGCGAAAAAGTATCTCCAAACTTGCACTCGGTATTTAGTCTATCATTAAATATTAATTTATTTTAATTATCCTCGCAGCCACCTGATTCAATAAGTTAGAACTCCATAAATATATGCAAATTAATTATCTTTAATACAAATAATCACATTTAAATTAATAACACGACTAAACATTATTAATAAAGTGCGTAAATTGATAATGGGTTAGAAAACTGGAACTGTTAATCAATTAATGTAAAAGTTCATGATTAGTTGGTGGTCAATTAATATGAAAGTTCATGATTGCTTGATAGTAAATTCATCTGTTATGAACCAGTTAATAGCAACGTTTTGATTCCTTGATTATGGTTAGTTTGTTAGTGTCCCAGAAAAAGTTCATACATTTTCAAAGTGATCAGTTAAGAAAGTTTAATAAATTTCACTGGAAGTACGCTAGTTCCATTCACTCCTTCTTCTTGCTCATTTTGAATTATCAAATTGCCAATTTGTTTATGCTGCTACTTTAAGTATTCATCTTTTCAGCTGGAAACCAATTGGAAACAAATGTAGCAGCATATGGCAATATATGTAACTTTATCGTCCTTCTATAGCCAGCTAATTTGGAGACACAGCCAATACGCAACAAAGTACTATAAAAGAAACTCTTGCTTGATAGATAACATGTTGATTGGCATTCCCAGGGCCCAATGTTACTTGGAAAGAGCTGCGCTTAATCGCACTTCTAATATAACAGCGAATGAATTGCTGCCGGCATACATTACCGCTTCTAAAATACTGCCGCGTGTAGCTTCCAGATGAAGGCACTAGTGGGGAGAGGTGTAGGCCATCTAGCTATAGGCATACCCTCTGTACAGTGTTGGGGAGGTTCCAATTAGGGCAGGGTTATTAGATGGTGTTGCCAGACATGTTAACTCCACTGTATTTGGCAGCAGGGTCAGACTAGGAGCAGGGCCCACTAGGAGTGCGACTGTCAGGGGTCTCCATGTGAACTGAAGGGCCCTCCTCCCACTGCCTAACCTTGAACTGCTTCCAGCCCCCTCTGTGAGATGGCGGTTCTTATTTCTGGGTCTGGATTGGTGGGTTCCATGGAGGTTGGGTCCCACCAGGTTTTTCCCTGGTGTTCTGTCGGCCCAGTCCGAAACTGTTTGTTGGGACTCTCCCTGATTTAAACCCATTATACTTTACTGCTGCAAATAATTTAGCCTTACTGATTGGTAACTGCATATTCAAAATTGTGTGTTCCTGCTGGAATCAGTAAGAGCAGCGGCTAATTACATTACAGAGTTGTTTGCAGAAGGAAAAAATAGTTAGGCTGAAGAACTCACAAATAAGCAATTCAGTATCTAAAAAATGTCAAGGGAAAAATAACTGGCCCTTGATGATAACAACTATAAACATTCTTTATAATTTATGGGGTTATTATAGTGATTATAATAACGGTGCAGTTTTCTCCTGATAGGAAAAGCGGTCCAGGGCGTCAGGTAAATATATACAATCACTTGGGGGTGTCTAACTTTTGGTACCCCCAAGTAAATATACCTTTCCTTCTCCTTTAATAAATGTTCTCCTGACTGAGCAGGACTTTCTTTTCGACTTCTTCCATGTAAAGGTTTGCTACAAGACACAGCCATGATTTTGTCTATAAAAGACTTCCTCTTGTCATCAACATCTTTTCCCCAGGGGCCTCACAACAATTCACACATCCAGTCATGTACACTAAGAGATTAACACCTGCCTCAATGAAAATCATGGTACCATTGTGACTGGATCACACTTTCACGCATCTGTGAGTTTCAGCGAACATCTTACTGAAGTTCAATGGACCATTGTGATTGGATGTCTGTGACTTTACTAACCTCAAGGGTTTAAATGCTGGGGAATTCCCTACCACTTCAGTTGAACTGAAGAAGCCACTTGGATGAGTGCTGAAATGCTTTCTCACGAAAAACACCAGACAAAACTGTCCAGTTGCCTTTGATTTAATTCTGCTAGATACTAGATATGTGCAATTGGGTTTAGATTTATCAGATGTATAATAAAGTACTGCCACTAGATGGCAATAGACTGCATCACACCAACTTGTCAGAGAAAGAGAACTGCAGAACACTTTTAAAGGACAGGTTCCCACACAACAGACTGACAATGGATCTCATAGGACTGAATAGCAATACAAAGAAAGCCTTGAATTTACTGAAACTTTATTATCCCTCCTAATTTGCCAAGCAAAATAAGGTTTTGGCCCCAAAAAATTGGGAGTGGTTTTTGGGCATGTCTGACAGTAGCTGGGTATGGCCACAAACATAATTTTCACTTCAGTAATGGGAAATGATTATGTAATTATACTATGGGGTTTTGGAATCACACCAATTAATCTCTGCATGCGTTTGACAATCTATTCCAAAACAGAACACTGATCAACCCAAATAAAATATTTATATGAGCCTTAGGTAAAGGGGTTGAGGCTTGTCGGGGAGTAGGTAGACTTTGTGTGGATCGTTGGTAAGGTTTTAGCATAACGGGGCATGGCTAGGTAGATCAGGTCATGAGTCTGCTGATCATTTTTTTTTCATTGGGTCCCAATTCTGCTAGTTGGCATGCTCCTCCTCTGCCCAGTAACACAGGTGGCCAATGGGTAAATTGCTGGGGCCCCCAGAAGGAAGGCCCTGCTAAGCTAGTTGTATGGGTCCCCTGTGATACTTGATGGTGGCCCCAACCACCATAGTTACGAACCCCACCATAGCAGAGTTATAAAATTACCTCTTAGCATTCATATTTAAAAAGGGGACCCCTCATCCACATCAATGATACTTTCTAAGCATTAAATCATAAGACCTATACATATTAATATCTTGAAGAACTGTGGATCCGAATATTGGGGACCTATAGGCGGCTGAGAAAGGGGAGGTGGTACTGATCATTTCACCTTATTGGATAGTGGGACACACAGGAACAAATATGATTTGAAGAAAATAAATTCTATTGAATTAAGGAGAAATTGAACACATGGGGGGGATGGAAAAGAGATGTGAACATTATTAGAGGAAAAAGGATATAAGGAAATAGAAGGAATAAGGAAAGAGGTGGGGAGGGTAGATCCAGAAAAAGAATAGAATGGAATATAGCAGAGCAACCAGAGTTTATTTATAGAAGTATAAGTACATATGAGTGCAAGCATGGGTACTGTACATATACCATAGGCTCAATGAATCCAGAACAGCCTGGGAGTCCAAGAGGATTAACATTAGAACTGGGGCGCCCTATATATATATATATATATATATATATATATATATATATATATATATATATATATATATATATATATACATTTGTTGCAAGAATATCAAGTGCCACGGGATTGAAAAGAGGAACGAAAAAGGATAGAAGGAAATAGAAGGAATAAGGGAAGAGGTGGGAAAGGTAGATTAAAAAGAGGTTCCACTGAGAGAATAGGAAGGAATTGAAAGGGAATAAAGCAGAGCAAGCAGAGGTTATTTATACAAATATATATATATACACACATTTGTTACAAGGATATCAAGTAACATGGGGTTTCCAGCTACTTAATAATATTAATAACCTACACCCAGGTCCCTTGACCACTTCCACTATTAATTGCAAGGCAATGCTGTTATATATCCACAGAATACAATTACTATTCCATAAATATTAGTCACTCCAACTTCAAACCTGTTAATCAGGTTTGGAAGATAAAACAACCCATACCAAAGAAGCTGTGTATGTAATGTATATATATATTTATATATTTATAGCTGTGGTTACATTTGCCTTTACACCGTTTTACTGATTGTTTACATTTGTGGTATTTGTGGTAGGATACACAGACTATATTACATTTCTCACATTCTCTGTCCCTATGAACTTACATGCAGGAAGAATTTTCATTAATTTGTCAATTGTATCACATACAAGTGCCATGCAGACTGCCAGGGTCGGACTGGGGGCCCGGGGCCCACCGGGGTTACTACTCCAGGGGCCCCCTCCGGCCCACAGCTGTGTCGGCCCACGATGCTGCGTTTGTGCAGATATGTGCAGCGCCAAGAATGAAGGAGGTTGCTGCATTAAGAAGCAGATAAGGGTGCGGATATGGGTGCCAAACTGGACTGGCAGGACCCACAAGGGCTGGGGGCCCACCGGGTTTTTTTCCAGTGTCCCGCCGGCCCAGTCTGACCCTGCAGACTGCCATGTGCCCAGGATTGAATAAAGTCTTATAATATAGACACAACTATTCTATAGGCTATATAATATAGGCCATTGGTTTTTATTTGTCATTTTTCTTTTGTTTTTAATTTTAAATTTTATTTTTCTGAAGCTTGGGGTTTAAATGAAAGACTAGGCAACAAATAGGAGAGGGCATGAATTTCAGAAGTAAATAATAGTAACTTATAATAAACCCAACTAATAATACAGCCTCATAATTCGGATCCTTACCGATTGGAGTGGCCATAGGTATAGGGATGGACTAAAAGTGGTGTTTTAAAGTGTTACAGCAATCATTGTATACGTTGGGGGAGGTCACGGCACTATTTAAACATATTCCTTGGTATTTGTTGGGAATCAGATTATAATGAAGCTAATTGGATTGATCGTTTCCCATTATGAGCTGTGCAATATTCCGGGAAGTGGCAGGGGCCAACATGATTATGTACTGGATACAGGAGCAGCTCTTACATAATCCCATTAGGTGTCTGCAGCTTTATATGAGCAGTGTGTTCTCTCTCCCCAAAGGCTAATAATCAGATAAAAGGGACGCTATGGCCTCTAGGTTGTGTCTTTCAGTACCAGATATAATTACAAATAAATGTAAAACCACAGAAAATGTGTTAAGAATTTATATTGGACAGTTGCTTGGAATTGACATTTTCTTTCACAAGGCCAAACTTCGGGGGTTACCCCATTTTAAATATTTAATAATAGATTCTGCATCCTGACACCAGGTGGCGCATGCAATCCTTGGGAAATGGCACCAGGCATCAGTGAAACCTGCCCCCTTATCATTGTTATCTCTTCTCCTTGTATAAAGTCGATTGCCACCATAGACTGTTTAAGGTCAGATACATGAGACTGTGGATTCAGTCTGGTGTAAGTAAAACCTGCATTTGTTCTACCCCCATTTATACTGGATTATGCTACAATCCCCCTCTGAAATTATTTATAAGATGATAACCTTACATTGCATAGACACAGATAAAAAAGCAGTACCTCCAGACGTTGGCTTGTATATATTTTATGAGTATACAGGTATAGGATATGTTATCCAGAAAACCGTTATCGAGAAAGCTCCAAATTACGGAAACATAGTCTCCCATTGACTCCATTTTATCTAAATAATCCACATTTTTAAAAATGATTTCCTTTTTCTCTGTAATAATAAAACAGTAGCTTCTATTTGATCCAAATTAAGATATACTTAATCCTTATTGAAAGCAAAACCAGCATTTCGGGTGAGCTTAATGTTTAAATTAATTTCTAGTAGACTTAAGGTTTGAAGATCCAAATTATTGAATGATCCGTTATCTGGAGAACCCCGGGTCCCCCCATTCTGGATAGCAGGTCCCATACCTGTACAGAGATATGGTGTGTCCAACCTCCATTTAGCTCAGTGTTTATTAACCTTGAAACCCCAAATATTGCTTAATTACACACCTCAGCATGAAGTGATTTTGCTGGAGCAATAGAGGTATTGGCTTTGCATTTTTTCCAGTTGCTATCGAAATTAATCCAGTAACAGCCTTAAAATCCTGCACCAATTCATCCAATGAATTTCAGCTAGCTGGAACTCAACCATAATTCCTATGGCGCATGCAACATTCCCCACTGGCAAATGACAGCTGGCAGACACACGCTCCATACCCCAATGTGCAGTCTCTCAAACAGGTGAAACCTTCAGGCAGCATTCCTGACAGTCAGTTTTCAGCAGTAGGCAGTTTCTATTCATCAAAATGACAGGCTGCACAGAGGGGTATTGAGCGTCTCCCCCCATCTTAAATATGCCATTGTATAGACATTGCACATGCCATAGACCTAAAGCATGACAATTATTGCCGCATTGTGGAAGGAATAGGAATTTTGATTGTACTTCCGTATCCAAGCATAAATACACTGTAACTTTTTTGAAAAAAATATAAATAATCCACCCCCTCCCCAAATAACTCTGTTTTTCGAATGACTGCATGTACTTAAAGGAGAGCTAAAGCTTAAAAGAAGTAGCTAGAAATGCTGTACAATTTGTTTTGGGCTTCTGTACCAGCCTAAAGATCCTAAACCCCTCTATCAGGGAACATACTGTATGTGCCTCCAAATTTGCCCCAGAAGCTCCCCATCTTCTTTTTTGTTGAATCACAGCATATTCTCTGTGTTGCTGTCACTTACCTGACCTGAGGGAATGGCCAACTATATAATGTATATACAGGTATGGGATCCATTATCCAAACCCGTTATCCAGAAAGTTCCAAATTACGGAAAGGTTGTCTCCCATATCAAATAATCCAAATTTTTAAAAATGATTTCCCTTTTCTCTGTAATAATAAAACAGTAGCTTGTACTTGATCCAAACTAAGATACAATTCAACCTTATTGGAAGCAGAACCAGCCTATTAGGTTTATTTAATGTTTTCGCAATTTTCTAGTAGACTTAAAGTAT
Source organism: Xenopus laevis (assembly GCF_017654675.1). NCBI lineage: Eukaryota > Metazoa > Chordata > Amphibia > Anura > Pipidae > Xenopus > Xenopus laevis. The sequence goes on from NC_054383.1 coordinate 113,989,596, forward strand.
GAAGATCCAAATTACAGAAAGACCCATTATCCCAAAAGTCCCAAGTCCCGAGCATGCTGGATAATAGGTCCCATACCTGTGTATATAGAATATAAAAGTCAGCTCAAAAACCAGTGCAATTTGCATCAGACAGCTGCCCAGAGCACACTGAGCATGTGCAGTGTCGCCGACACTTCTAACAAAATCCAAGATGGGGATCCCCAGAACACAAATTTGTAGTTTAATGTTATTAGGCTGCTAAACCTCTGGGCTGGTGCAGTATGTTCAGAATATAAAATATGGCATTTCCAATCTTATTTTTGGTTTAGCTCTCCTTTAAGGCTCATATAAAAACTATAGTTTTGATTATTTTAATCACTGCAGATCATGGCAATATGTGGTGCCCTGTTAGAAAGTGTGCAACCCTAATACGCTGATCTGATTTGTTATGCTTTAATAATAAAATGGCATTTATTTACATTTTCATACATTAGCATAAGGAAAACAGCAGCAGCAGCATTATAATAAAGATACAATAAATCAAACCTTCATATTGTTCCTATTAAGGAAGTACAGGTTTTTTTTTTTTCATGGATGGTGCTTAGCAAAAAATTGGGTGGGGAATAGGTGTGAATCAGGGGCCTACATTGTCCAATATGTACTGTTGGGAGGTATAAGAAATAAACACTCCACTTTCTGTCATTAGTTCCATTTATTCAGAACAATGTTATCTTAGTGCAATGAAATCGAATGAATGTATTTATTGCTACTTCTTATCCTCGTTCATACGACTAATCCATCAGTCCACCAATGGGTATGTTCCAGCCCCTTTGCTCGTTGTTCTTGGCTATAATAAGGTGCACCGGCTTTGGGTTGGTTGTGCTGTTGGCTCCGCTAGGAACAATGGCCCTGTGTTTAATGGAAATGCAGTACCTGGTGTGTAAGAAAGAGGGCAGTGCTGTGCAACCCAATCATACACACACAGCCGCACCATTTTCACAGCCTCATAATGACTTTGCCAGCCAGGAGGTCAACCATTAAATTAAGGCAGGAGAGGGGGGACCACGAGCAGGCAGTTTTCATCTAATGGATGTGATTGGATGTGGTGTTGGGCCAGTTGTCTGACCAATGATTAATTTGCACCCAATGTGGCAACGCTCTCTCTCTATATTTATATACAGTATACAGAGTGGACTATGTTATCATGCTGCACTTTAAAGGAAACAATACATCACCTCCCACTCATATTCCGTACTATTGTGTTTGGTGCACAATGAGCATTATCCTCATACTGGGATGCAATATGGCAACTCCCCCCCCCCACCCACACATTTATCATTACAGATATACAGAGAAGGTCAGCTGAGTGTGCAAAAATCTTTACCCTCATACTGTACGGCTTAAATTCAAACATGCAAAGAAGAAAGGTTCAGTGCACACAGGGAGCTTTAGCCACTGTATTGGCTAAGGGAAATGATATGGCAGCTCTCACTATAATATACACACATATATATAGGGAGAAAGAATGTGCAGTTCACACAACAGATCATTCTATACTGCCTGATTATAATAAATAATGGAGGTTCATGAACATAAATCATGTATTGGGTATATTGGGGTTATCTTGTCTTTAATGTTTCCATTGTAGGGATATCCAAATGGTTGCTATGGACTCCCACTATTAGCAGAGAAGTCTACCAGGGAGCTGTATATAAATAGCTACTAGGTCATATTCAAGCCTCCAATACATTATCCCCATTTTCCTATGGGCTTAGAAATCATTAGTGCAATAAAATATGAACATGTTGTAGAGTGGCTAATGGCTGTGTTACATAATACTTACATTGTAACATTAGTCATGCACATAACAGCCCATTATGTGATTTCTCTATGTTGTGCTAACCCATCACCCACCCGCCCCAACCCACACATCGTTCCTCTATCGGAATGTTCCTCTGCATAGATCATTCTATAAGTATTGTGACAGTAGAATCATTCAGCAACGTGTTAGTGACCCATCCTTCACTGTAGAGTCCAGGCGTGTAAGAGCAAGCATTACTAGAGTATAGACTACAAATAAATAATAGGATCTGTTGTTATTTGGTAGGATACGATTTATATAGAGTTTCCCAAAAAGTTCATTGAAGCTTCTTGACTTTTGCCCGATAGGTCTGAAGAACCTTTAAAGAAAAAAAAAGTTGGCGCCGTCTCTTATAATGTTACGCCAAATTCATGAAAAATGAGAGGTTGCTGGTTCTTTTGTTACTCTTTTTTTTCCTGGTCCTTTAATTTTAGTGAGCTTCCTTCCTTTATATTAAATTCTCCAGAAATCCTGTTGGGGAAAAAAAAGACCAAACAAATGAAGAATTACATTATTATTTAACCCAATCGTTCAGTGAAAACCTAAATAAATGTAGGTGTCCCAAAATAAAGTGGTGGTCAAACTTTTTTTCATTGAAGCCTCACTTAAAGGGGTTGTTCACATTTATATTAACTTTTAGTATGATGTAGAGAGTAATATTCTGAGACAATTTGCAATTGGTTTTCATTTTTTATTATTTGTGGTTTTTGAAATATTTAGCTTTTTATTCAGCAGCTCTCCAGTTTGCAATATCAACAATCTGGTTGCTAGTGTCCAGATTACCATAGCAGCCATGTACTAATTTGAATAAAAGACTGGAATACATTTGTGAGACAACCTGAATAGAAAGATGAGTAATATAAAGTATCAATACCAATAAATGTGTAGCCTTGCAGAGCATTTGTTTTTAGATGGGTCAGTGACCCATGATAGCCAATTGAAAAAAAAGCTAAGAATTAGAATTCTTGAAAGGTTCAACCTTTGGCCACGGTCTCCATTCTTCATGAAACAGGGACAGATATAGGAAAATATCAAACATCAGTTATTTAGCCATATTTTAAAGGATATCTAGAACAATTTTTCATAGTCACTTAAATTTAAGGGTTCAGAATAAAATTCCACTAGCAGAGAGAACCCAGTCCATTGCCTTGTATCTGTGCTTGAATTATTTGTTGGTATTTGATCAACAGAAACAGACTTTATTTGTAAAAAAATAGATTACATTTTTAGTTGTCCTTTAGATAAATAACTCTTCCATTATGCTTTAATCTTTGATTGTATGTTGGTTATATGTTGAACTTTACTGGTATTAATAGACCACAGGTATCTAGGGACCCACATTCGTATATAGCAGTGATCCCCAACCAGTAGCTCGTGAGCAACATGTTGCTCTCCAACCCCTTGGATGTTGCTCCCAGTGGCCTCAAAGCAGAAGCTTATTTTTGAATTTGAAGCTTGGAGGCAAGTTTTGGTTGTATAAAAACCAGGTGTACTGCCAAACAGAGCCTCAATGTAGGTTTACAACCCACATGGGGCTACAAATGGCTGATCACAGCACTTATTTGGCACCCCAAAAACAGTTGTCATGCTAGTGTTGCTCCTCAACTCCTTTTACTTCTGAATGTTGCTCACGGGTACAAAAGGTTGGGGATCCCTGGTATATAGGGATGCACCAAATCCATCGTTATTAGATTGGGCCACATACTGAATTCTCCAAAATGGGTTTGGCTGACTACAAAACCAAGTATGAACCCTAATTTGCATCAATCAAGCTGTGAACAAATAGTAGTCACATTCAGTTCTCACGTGTTTTTAAGTCACATTAAGCAAGTCAGTTGGGCTTGTCTACCAATGGCCTTACCTTAGCATTATTCTCCTGAGGTTTACTGTCAGAGGATGGTGAGGGTATAAAATAACAGTGCTCCCATAAGTAGACTAAGAGACGATACTCCAAGAGGAGCAATGCCTAAAAAGAATAAAAACAGCATTAAAAAAACAGTAAGGTAAAATGGAAACACTATATGGTACATAATGCCTGAAACATAGTCGAAGATTTCAGTCTGCATCTGAATTGTGATGGGATTAAGGTGTTACGTTGATGACATTATGAACAGTTTGGTACTTGATTTGAGTTTCTCACACTCCAAAGAGTTATGAATATTGGCTTTCTGTTACTACTTTTTATTTATCGTTGACATGACCTTGCACATACACCGTTCATCCTCAAACACCATTATTCATTTAATTCTCACTGGTCTCCTCACCTTAGCTTTGCTCACATGAAACCTTCATAGTCCTCAGATCACAGCACCAATAAGCTTTCAGCCCTCACTAGAAAGTGTCTATTATTGCTCACACTATCAGCCTTCTGAATATAAATTCAACTCAAGCATTGAAGTCTGAATAGTCTGAATTCTTTTTCTCTGTCAAGCCAAGCCAAGGTTAACCTCCGTTATTGTCACTGGCCACATGCCAATAATATCCAACAAAGGGAAAATTACATCATGCCCCTCTATACATGTATTTTAACCTCTATTTTCAGTCCTGGAGAAGTCCTTGCCTTGTGTTGCTGCTCCCGTAGATCTCTATCACAACCACTGTGCACCACAAATATACAACAAACAAAAAACCCAATATACCAAAGCCTTCCAACCACAGAATTGATGAAGAATACAAGGCAAAGCAAATGCCACATTAAAAGAAAATAAAGACTAATATAATGGTACATAAGAATTGTAATAGTCTTTTGAACCACCAGAACAAGCAATCCAAGTAATGATCCTACAGTATAACTGGAATGCTTGGGTACTGTTCTGTGCTATATACATGATATAGATGAAACAGATTAAGGGTTATATTTGAGAGCAGACATTCACCAATTGCAGGCGAGTATATACAAGTATTTGCATATTTAGTAATAGTTTCCAATATAAAATAATGCACATTTTTAAAATGTATTTTAATTAAAGGGGTGGCTCACCTTTACGTTAACTTTCAGTATGTTAATAGAATGATAAGTAACTTTTCAATTGATCTTCATTATTTATTTTTTTATAGCTTTTTAATAATTTCCCTTTCTTCTGACTCTTTCCAGCTTTTAAATGGAGGTCACTGACCCTATCTAAAAACAACTGCTCTGTAAGGCTGCAAATTTATTGTTATTGCTGCTTTTATTATTCAACTTTTAATTCAAGCCTCTCCTGTTCATATTCCAGTCTCTTTTTCAAATCAAACGAAATAACTCAAAAACCACAAATGATTAAAAAAAAGAAAAACCACTCTCTAATTTATTACTGGAAGAAGTTTTACTAGGTTAAAGGATATCTTGGTGACCCATAAAAAACAGCACAGGTTCCATTTTGGTGTCTCAACACATAGGCTGAGAATCCCTAATGCAGGTTAATGTTATAATTGACAATCTTGGCATCTTTTGTTTTTGCCTTATACCCTTTCATTGTCATTGCTTCATTCCTGGAATTGTATTCCACTCTTCCTCCATCAAGAACTGTCCATCAGTATCTGCAACTAAAAACTTGAATCCTCTTTGCACAATGTATATGTTAATACAATTTGAATTTATGGTCTGTAACATGCACCTACAAAACACTATAAAACAAATCATAATGTTCTATTCACTACTATTAAACAGCGCATACAAATTGCTCAGCCATATGTTTTTTAAATAGAAGGGTAACAATTAGGCTATCGATTGGAGAAGCAAAATACCAATCTATGTATACATTTAGATCACATGGTCTAAATACCATACCTACCTGTTTGGGTTATAGAAAGAGATGTAATATGTTGGCTGGGAGTAGTAGCATGTTCTAGAAAACAGGTATCACTACAGGTATTAGAAGAAGTTTTGATATCGCAACCTATGGATTCATTTATCTTTAATATCAGCAGATAATTACCAGTTTCACCCTGGGGCAGTTGGAAAAGTGAGAAGTTGAAAAGAAGAAATAGAAAAGGCCAGTGATAAATGAAGAGGAAACTGGAAGCAATTTATGGAATATGCCTTTATAGCAAAGCCAAAGGAAGGAAATGTGGAAGGTTGGAGGTGAAACCAAGAGATTTTGGTAAAGAAGGATGCAGAAAAAGAGATGGAAAGACAAGAGAGCAGAAGAATAGAAGTAAGGCTATGAAGGCAGGGAAAGTGATGTATTAGACCCAGGTGTGATCACATCACCTACAAACCTTTTACCTCTCCCCCTCGAACTGTGTAAAGAGTACAGAACAGGCAAACACATATCTATCATATACAACCACACTGTTTTCCATCTGACATGAACAGACTTCATCAGGTACATTGGTTTATATTTGAAGCAAAGAGTGTAAAAAGGTGTAAATAAACCCAAACCAAGACATAAAGATGAAAAGCAGATTAAAGATATTGAAGGTAAGAGGATGGGAGGTGGCAGGTTGGACACACAAAGCACATGGAGACAAATTGACGTACATCATAATGGATGTTAAAACAGACACATTCAGTAACAGGCATCTAGTACACATGCAAAAAATAAAATGTTATATGGAACACAAGGTTCCCTAAGGGTAATGATACACAGGTGTTTTGAACACCACAGTCCTTTTAGGGAGGACTACCACAATCTAAATACCCTTTCCCACCAGCAGCTTCTTCCCATTGAAGTGGAAATAGCTACAGTATCTTATGGAATATTGAATTTCCATAAAATGGGCATCACTCAGAAACTTGGATTTTCCTATACTACATATGAGTGTGCCCTAGTCTAGTCATTCCCTACTCAACAGAATGGAAATTGGCTGCAGGCAGGAATATGGGATCAAGATCATTGTAGTTCTGCCCATGAAGCGTGGGGCAACAAAAACCACATGAGTGCCATTGACCTTAGAAACTCCAAAATAGATATTATATTATTACTATAACTTAAGAGTCCATATACACAAATGATTTATGCATGACAGTTCTGTCATTAAAGTCGCTGTTTATTTTAAAAACAGCAATCAATTTGGCTTGCTAGGTTTAAGCCTACAACATTGAAGAACAGTCAAAAAAAAGTCTCATCAAGTTTTTCTCAAGTTTTTTTGATTGAAGAACAGTCAGAAAAGTCTCATCAAGTTTTTGTGCTGTTTTTATTAGGAATATGTGACTTATAAATTGACAAGCAGTCATTTGTCTCCAGTTTAAGGGGAAAAAATTATATTTGAATTAGTGGCATGCAATCTTTGGCAAAACGTAAGTAGCAAACCACAATTGTTTAGAGTATAGAGACACTCGTCTTTATACTCACCTGCCACCTTTAATATAAATAGCTGAAGCCCAAACTTACTATTATACGTAAACATGCAAAGACTATACATAATCTTTGTATTCTAAATACAATGATGAAATCAGGGAATCATGCTTTTTTTTCTTATGTTTTACCTACCTGTTGGGGATTTGGTAATAGATGTAAAGTTTTGATTGGGAGTAGTTGGATTTTCTAGAAAACATGTATCACTAGAAATATTAGTAGATTTTTTGGTAGTTGAGAAGAAAAGACCCATACAGTGAGAGTCATTTAGCAAGCTCCTTATAACAAGAAGAGACAGTAGGGCATCAAAGAGAAATTATGGGATCTAAGCCTTTATCTGAACCCCACAGACTTTGGAAACACCTTAGTATGGTCAATCTAAAAGTGTAAGAAGCATTTGGGGAAAAAATGGACCCTGCACAAAGACATTGAGAAACAAGCATGGAAATGAAAGTATAATTCAAAGAAGAGATGGACACTTTAGCAGCAAGGGAAGCATGTGGCAGGATTGAAGAAGAAGAAAGACTTGGTGCATCAAAAGGAAGAAGCAACAAGTCTAGAAGGAAAAAAATATGCACCATTTCTGCCAGTTTTTGGTGCTCATATATATTGAAAAAAATATATATTGAAAAAAAAAACAAAATATATAATATTGAAAAAAAACATGGTTATATTCTCTACTAAGTATTCTCACATACAACAAAATATCTGTGTGGTTTATATCGTAATATAGACCTATTAAACAATGAGCGGTCTAGCCGATATTGGCATTTTATCCAAAGAGAAAATGAAAAAACTCATTAGGGAAAAATCTATGTTAACTTTAAAAGTCTGCTCACGTGCAAAGTTAACACTTTGGATGGCGCAAAGTATAATAAACAAACATAGTCACTGCTGGGTCTTTGTTGATTGGTCATATCACTTGACAGGAGGTCAATCCTGTACAGTTTGGTCATTTTTTATTCAGTTATTGAGTGCAAGTATGGGCACAGTGGTCGTGTAAGGAATTTACCTTAACCTGGTGGTCTAGTGGGCGGCGTATGTGTCCTGCTATCCCTGCGTCCAGTCCCTTTATGGCACGCACACCGGCGTGATGACATCAAGGGCAATGGCGTGAGATTCAAAAGTATTTAAAGGGGCTTTGTTAATTTTCACATTGCCCGTTGTTAGGTTCAATTAGCTTGTTCCTGGGTGTTATATTCTTTGTGAAGCCTATTGCTCTTTAGTGTATTGACCGTTGCCTGCCTGATTAACTACTCTGACCTCTCCAATCCTGATCCTGCCTGTCTGTAACTATTCTGACCTCTCCAATCCTGATCCTTTGCCTGTTCACTGACTATTCTACATTCTCCAATCCTGATTCTGGCTTGTCTGATGATTCTCTGCTTGTGTTGGCCCCGCCTGCCTGTTCCTGGTGGTGTTCTTCCTTCCAGTATCCTGGTGAGACGATCGTACCCCTTTGCTCATCCAGAACCGTTAGCTTTGCTCCTCTCTCTCTTAAAACCTGGCGGCATCTGATTAACCGAGGGCTCCTCCCGAGGTGAAAGGCGGTGGTTAAAGGCAGAAGTGAGAGCGAAGACCAGGGAGCTTAGCTTTGGTTCTGGGTATAGGGTGCCGAACGTGACAGGTTGACTCAAAGCTGCCCAGTTCTGATTCTCTCAGATGAGTGGCTATCCACATGTGGGGCCACATTACAATATTATTCGTCGGCTGTCTCACAAATTGACAAGTACAAGAAGTTGGATTGCATGTGGTCAGCATCAATAATACATTAAATAATACATTGATTGCTAACCAAGAAGTATTGAAACTATTAAATGGAGTATCATATTTATGATCTACTGTCCATATTATATGTTAAAAATAAACAGCAATCTAGAGTTATATATATGTATAGTTCTCAATCTGTGATTGATACCCTCAAGAGGAACAATATGGCTGACAAAAATGATGGAGGCTCTGGATCTAAAATTTGGGGCAAGTAGAGTGCATTAAGATAGCAGACACAAATATGCCTGGTTGGCTAAAACAATATAGTTTATAAAAGCTGCACAAATGTACAAAGTAAGTTAATATATGTCTTGGCTCTGTTAATGTCTATGGGTCCCAGGAGGATTAAATAAATAAAAAAATAATGATAGTTATAACACCAATATAAAATACCAATATTCAAAACTCTACACAAATAGGGTCATATAAATAATGATAGACATGTATATTGCTCTAGACCAATACTTATTTTTACCCTGAGGTTGGGGATATTAGTTAACATAATATGATATGATTTTGATAGATTTTGTAAGGATTTTTGGCCATCTGGATATTCTAATGTTTATTGTACTGAAGAGCACAGTTTAATTTTTTTATACTGTATATATATATATATATATATATATATATATATATATATATATATATATATATATATATATATATATATATATATATACAGTATATATAGTAACCTTAAAGAGGTGGGAATGCTGGGCACTATTTCTATTTTATATCTTTCTTATTTTCATTTTATTCCTATTTGCCTAGCTTGCATTGGGTCCCCTAAACACTGATTTTGATCCAGGGGATACATACGCATAACGGTGTTTTTGCCCACTGATGATCGCTTTTGATTCAATATCTTTGTAAGTGAAAGGAGTGCACCCTTTTTACCTTAATATATACTCTTTGGTGGTCAGGGAACACCACTTGTTTTGGACAGTTCCATATTATCACACTGTTGCCATTTGGCAGTGTATTATCACCATTACAACTGGACTATCCATCATTATCCTCATTATTGTCATCACATCAACATCTACTTAATGGTTTGGATGTTTCTTAATGTCTCTCCAAATGGTGAAGTCAATTGAGCCAATTGAGTCCTCTTATCCTAAAATATGTGTTATATTTGTCATATTTTTATATTTTGCTTGTGACTATGAGAAGACCAGTGAATTCTTATCTTTGCCATTAATCTGCTAGGCTCCTATACTAATATTTTATTCCCAGACTGAACCATAAAGATTATATTTGTTATTTGTCAGCTCCTTGAAATAATTGGACAGCTCACTTAATGAATATAATAGCAATATTTTTAGGAAGTCTGCCAGCTAAAGACCCAAGGCAGCTGTGACAACAGAAACTACCCTTTGTATTTCCTCTTAGTATGCTAAGAACTGAATGTGGTTGTCTCTTGGTTTCCCTGTTTTCTATAAAGGTCTTACTGTCTGGCAGTTTCAGACTGGTGTGAATCTCCATTGTTGACTGTCTTGCCACAATTTTTTCTTATACCCTTCTAAAGTGTCAGAAGCCCCTTATAGAATGGACAATGGACCTGCTGGTCTATCACTGGCAATGGACCAGCAGACAGCAAAATCAGCCACTAATAACCTGCAGGTAATTTTCTGTGCTATGCACAATATTACTATACAGTGGGCTGTTCACTGAAGTCCAGAATTATCTGTTAAGCATTATTTACTAGTTCTTACAGCATAAACCACTTAACCTTATGTGGCAGGCAGTGTTAGGTGACTCCATTGAATGTTATTTAAGGCTAGCCCTTGAGGGATTCTGTCTCTGTGCACTGAAATATCACTTTATTGTGTCAATATCACTTTAACAACGGCTAAAATGTCACTGTGGACATGGATATAAACAGTATCATCTTACGTGATCACTTACCACTCATGGTTACTGTTACTGATGCTTGTAATGGGCTCTCCGCTTGTATCTGCACTGTGTACACACCCTCAAACTTCTTCACAAAGTCTTTGATCAGAAGGGAGCCATTTGCCAGTCCCTCGGCTTCAGTAAAATACATATGTCCTTTGGTCTGTGGTGGCGTAAGAGATGGGATATAGTTTAAGATTTGATTTGAAGCACTTGGGTTTGATCCATTGTACCAGCTGAAGCTTCTTATTTCACCGGCGACATCTTTAACACTGAGAATCACATTCGAATTGGGAGTTGGGTGTTTAGGGATCACCTCGATGGTGATGGCTCTTGTTGAGTCCATCAAAAAGCTGAGGAGAGCTGAAAGAAAACAGTGATCATTGGTGCAGAGTACACACAGTAAAGAATACAATAAAGGGACAGTATACAGATATAGGACCTGTTATCCAGAATACTTGGAACCTGGGGTTTTCCAGATAAGGGATCTTTCTATAATTTGGAACTTTATATCTTAAGTCTCTTAAAAATCATATAAACATGAAATAAACCCAATAGGCTGGTTTTGACTCTTCTAAGGATAAATTATATCTCAGTTTTGATCAAGTACAAGGTATTGTTTAATTATTACAGAGAAAAAGGTAATATGTTTTAAAATGTTGAATTGTTTAATTAAAATGGAGTCTATGGGGGGGCAACCATCCCATAATTCGGAGCTTTCTGGATAACAGATCCTATACCTGTATTATAAAAAGTTTGAAACAATAATTGTTTTTTAATCGACTCACAACAATGTTTGACTCTAGTAAACAAAATATTTAATTTGATCCAGCATCATTTTTTTCAGATTGATGCTATAGGAATAGGCCTTTTGTTCACATATTTTTTGACTATTGTTTTAATCATCAGTCTAGGTTTTTTTTTTACTATTTCTTGAGTTTAATAGGGCAGACTGGGAAACTGGAGCTACATTTCCATTGTTAGTAAGAGCTTCCTGTTAACCATAAGGCTGCAGTGCCGGAATACGCCCAGTTAAAAGTGAAGGGCAAAACAGCTAATTAAGCAGCAATTAATTGATAATCTTAACATATAATTTCATGCTTTACTAATGATTGTGTGGAGTAACCTACTTAGAAATGTTCAGAGAGAATAGTATCATATTCATAAAGGAAGCATTTTCAGGTCCTTTAGACAGTAGAGGGGTTATTTATTAGAGGTCGAGTTGTGTTTTCCCAAAAAAAAATTTTCGAAGGTAAAAAACTAGAATTATTTAGGATTAAAAAAAATAAAAATGTTTAGAGATTTATTATGCCTTGAAGCTGCAAAAAGGCTGAATTTGAAAATACAGAGGTCCCTTGAACCATTTGAAGATGTTTTTAGCCTTCATGATTTTCAGCGTATTTGAAGTTTTTTTGCCGATAACTCGATCAATTCGAGTATTCGAGTTTTTTCTCCCAATTAAATCAAGTGTTTTACATTTGGGTTTTTTCATAAATAAGCAAACATTCCAGTTGTTTCGAGGTAGGAAAAAAACTCACAAACTCGACCTTTGATTAATTACCCCCCTAGGTGTTCAAATATATCCCAGGGTTTTGAAGGAGTCTTAGGCTGGAACTACACGATGCGTCTCCATCAGATCCAACGCGCTGAGAGGAAACGGATGCAATCAGACGGATGCAACGAAAATAAGGTAAGTGATAGAAATGTCGGACTATGTTGATTCGTGAATCCGACACAACACGACTGTCGGATGTGAAGGCTGCACGTTGCATCTTCATCCGACAGTCGCGCCCGATGCACGCAGTGACAAGGTCCAACATTTCTATTACTTACCTTATTTTCGTCTCGTCGCATCCGTTTCCTCTCAGAGTGTTGGATCTGATGAAGATACATCATGTAGTTCCAGCCTTAAGCAGCCTGAGCAATGAATTTGATCCTGAATCAGTCTAAATATTGATGCTATAGGAATAGTTCTTTTGTTCACATATTTTTGGCTATTGTTTTAATCATCAATCTATGGTCTTTTTTTGCTATTTCTTGAGTTTAATAGGGCAGACAGGGAAACTGGAGTTACGTTTCCATTGTCAGTAAGAGCTCCCTGTTAACTGAAAGGCTGCAGTGCCGGAATACGCCCAGTTAAAAGTGAAGGAGAAAACAGCTAATTAAGCAGCAATTAATATTAATATTAAACATAATATTTCAGGCTTTTACAAATGATTGTGTGGTGCAACCTACTTAGAAATGTTATGTTCAGTGAGAGTAGAATCATATTAATGAAGTTTTTCGAGGGTAGTTTCAGTAAAATCTTGACATTTTTGGGATAAAAAAGCTAGAATTTTTCGAGATTTATTATGCCCGAAAGCTTCAAAAAGGCAGAATCCAGAAAATACTGGTAAAATACAGCTACAAACTGTCAAGGTCATGTAGGAGTCAATGGCAGAGGTCCCTTGAACCATTTGAAGATGTTTTTATCCTTCATGTTTCTCGATCAGTTTGAGGTATTTGAGTTTTTTTTTTGCCGATAACTCAATCAGAGTATTCGACTTTTTCCTCCCGATTGTATTCAATCGAGTTTTTTACATTTGGGGTTTTTCATAAATAAGCAGACATGTTGCTGTGTAGCCATGGGGGCAGCCTTTCAAGCACAGCATACACAGTAGATAACGGATAAGTAGTACTATAGTTTATATAAAAAGCACTGCGTATCTTGACAGCGCTATATAAATAAATGATGATGATGATATAAACATGCTGCGGTGTAGCCATGGGGGCAGCCATTCAAGCACAGGATACACAGTAGATAACAGATAAGTTCTGAAGAATCCCATTGTATACTACCAGGCTTATCTGTTATCTGCTGTGTATCGTGTGCCATTTCTCCTTTTTTCAGCTTTGAATGGCTGCCCCCATGGCTACGCAGCAGCTTGTTTATTTTAACTATTTTCGAAAGAAACACACCAGTGTTACCAGAACCGCATGACAGTACATTATATTTTTATTGCTTTAAAAGACTTTTATTTTTTGGTGTTATTGTTCCTTTAAGCAGCATGAGCAGTAAATCATTGTAAATGCTGATACTGCAGGGCCATAAAAGTGCTGATATACCATATATACCGTACACTACAGACAGTTGCATATCACTATATCCTACAGAGGATGCAGGAGCTCTATAAATAATCCACCAAACAAAAGCCTCCAGCATGAATACAATCACTGCCATCATTTTCCTGACACTGTTAGTCCTGTTGTGACATTGGCACATGAATATACAAGATTCATTATACAGTATGTTTAGAAGGCATGCATCACATGGTCTTTCCCTTTTCTCACCTGTGATAACAACCCCCCTAAGGAGGCAATTGCCTGGTATCGAGGCCATCTTGGATTAATGACTTTTGTCAGACAGAGACCTAGGGGAAAACATAGTTGTGTTAGTGTGTGAGCAGAGTTTTTCTTCACTCTCCCTGTACAATCATCATGCAAAAAAGCCATAGCAGGTCTCTACACCACAGCACACCAAATTCCAAGGGGTGGTTCACCTTTAAGTTAACTTTAAGTATGTTATAGAATGGCCAAGGCTAAGCAACTTTTCAATTGGTCTTTATTCATTATTTATTTTTTAAAATCAAATGCTATGCAAGGCTACAGATTTATTGCTCATTTATTGTATTTTCTATTCTGAAGTTCAGCTGTTTAACAGTTATTCTCTTTCTGCATTATTTGAAATCCGGGCAGGGACTAAAACACTGATGTTACAAATTGTAGAAACTTCTCCACAGCTTACAGACAGCATGCAGGAACTACATAACCCACAATGCATTGCACTGGGATGTTCTGTTCCTTATTGAAATCACATGTGCAGGGGGTTGTTGGGTTTGGAGGATACAGGCTGAAGACAAATGTCTGTTGATACAAAGTAACAGTAGTCAGTCAGCTCAGCAAAGTAGTCAGACAGATCAGCAGGAGAGCAGAGGGCTAGGCTTAGGGAACTTTCAGAAACCATTAAAAATCATGAAAAGTCTGCATATTTTTTTAAATAATTTATATTGCAAAGTTGCTTGAAATTATGTTTACTTTTCAAAAAACTAAAGTTATGTTTTTGTGGAGTTCCCTTTTAATGGAAGACCAAAACTACATATAAAGAGTTTCCTTTTAAATATAAGTAACGGAGATATAACCATCAGCAAAAGGAGAGTTCTTTTATTTTAAGGGAACAAATTATGGATGAGGCAGGTGGTGATGTGCAGGCAGAATACTTTTAAGCAAGAAAAGGAACATACTGTATGTTCTATACTCAGCATTCAATGAAATCAGAGTGAGTGATCAAGGTGATTTCCAAGGATATGTCTCACAGTGAACAGAACAAAATGTAATTTAATCCAGTTTAACTTGCTTTTTTTTTTTTTTTGTAGTCTGTGAACAAAAACTCATTTGCCCTGTGTTTGACTGGGTTCCAAATGCAGCATCATGTACTCAAGTGTCAAAATAGATATTGCATTACAGTATCAAACTGTATAGTAATAATGAGACTGGAAAGCAGGATCGTTTGTGTATCCCTTCTGATGAGTAATATAATGGAGTATACAAAAGACTGTCCTCCTTGCAAGGAGGAAGAAACTGCATTTATATTCCCAGACACTGAATTATCCACCATGATTGTTCCTTGGCAAAGCCTTGTTGGCTCATAATTCACTACATGACCCCTGTGAAAAGCCTGTGACCCTTATCTGAAAGTATACAGTTTGACAAAACTCTAAAAAAGTATTTCAAACAAATAAATAAATGGGAAGAAACAGCTGTTAAGTGTCAAATCAAGCATAGAGATAGGACAACATTCCAACACTAAGGGGCAGATTTATTAAGGGTCGAGGGGAAACTTCAAATTTTTTTTGTCAAAACTCTCAAATCAAAATTGTGAATTATCCAAAATCGATTCGAGTTTTAATTCAAATTTCGAGATTTATCATACTCTGGCCCTTTAAGAGCTCAAATTTGACTAATCGCCACCTAAAACCGGCCGAATTAGGGATCAATTTGCTGATTTTTGTAGCCTTCCTGACATTTGAGTTTTTTTCGGAGAAAAAAACTTGAATCAGGTTTTTTAAATTTGAATCAAGTATTTATAATTCGAATCAAATTCGATTCGAATTCCCAGGTCTTTTAACTTCATTCGAGTGTTATTAATAAGTTTTGGCTAGTCGAATTTCGGATTTATGGGAGTTTGGGGGAGTTTAAAATTCGAAATTCGACCCGTGATAAATGTGTCTCTAACTATAGATAAACAATATCTTAAGCTGAATACAGGTATGGAATCTGTTATCTGGAAAAAACTTTATCCAGAAAGCTCTGATTTATGGAAAGGCTGCCTTCCATTTCATCTAAATTTGTTAGATAAAACAAATTTGTACAAATTAAAATAGTACCTTGTAAGATATAATTAATCTTTATTAATCCTTATGTTTACATGATTTTCTAATAGATATAATGTATAAGGATCCAAATTATGGAATGGTCTGAAAACTCCAGGTCCCAAGCATTCTGGATAACAGGTCCCATGCCTGTACCTTACTTTGTATTACATAAATAAGGTGCAAATTATTCTTCAGAATTATACAGACATTTCTGAATGAATTGCTTGTCAGCAATATCTAAAGTATCTAACTTAGGGGCAGATTTATTAAGGGTCGAGGGGAAACTTCAAATTTTTTTGTCAAAACTCTCAAATCCAAATTGTGAATTATCCTAACTCGATTCGAGTTTTAATTCAAATTTCGAGATTTATCATACTCTGGCCCTTTAAGAGCTCAAATTTGACTAGAAAGACAAAAAAAGAAATTCCATATATTATATGCAAATAGATATACAATAGATTTCTCACTTGACTGGAGAAGTGACTTTGGGAGGGTACTTTTCCCAACCTATAATTAATAACATGTGCATTGTTATCAAAGGACTTTAGAGACACCCGATTGCAACACCATTGTGGGAAGTGGCACAGAAGTTCTACAACATGAAAGTAAAAATGCTATAGAACTTGAACTCAAACCCTGGTTGTTTTGCTAATGTGCATAGCCTGGAGTCAGATTTTTTAGTGCCCTTTTCATTTTCAAGTTAAAACTAGCAAATGCATTACTTTTAATTTGTATAGTTTTTAAATTATTTGCCTTTTTCTTCTGACCAGCTTTCAAATGGAGGTCACTGGCCCCATCTAAAAACAAATGCTCTGTAAGGCTACATATTTAGGGTAATTCGGACCCTAGCGACCAGATGGCTGAAATTGCAAACTGGAGAGCTGCTGAATAAAAAGCTAAATAACTCAAAAACCACAAATAATAAAAAAACAAAAAAAAACAAAAAAACAATTGCAAATAGTCTCTAATTATCACTCTCTCATACTAAGGGGCAAATTTACTTATGGTCGAATATCGAGGGTTAATTAACCCTGGATATTCGACTGCGGAATTGAAATCCTTCAACTTCGAATATCGAAGTCATAGGATTTACCGCAATTGTTTGATCGAACAATTTTAATCCATCGATCGAACGATTTTTCTTCGACCAAAAAAAGATAGCAAACATTGACTTTGGTAGGTTTTAGGTGGCAAACTAGTCGAATGGTCGAAAAGTCGAACGATTTTTAGTTTGAATCGTTCGATTCGAAGTCGAAGTCGTAGTCGAAGGTCGAAGTAGCCCATTCGATGGTCAAAGTAGCCAAAAAAAATTCGAAGTTTTTTTTATTCTATTCCTTCACTCGAGTTGTTAAGGGGCCGATTCATTAACTTCGAGTGAAGGATTCGAAGGTAAAAAGCTTCGAATTTCGAAGTTTTTTTGGGCTACTTCGACCATCGAATGGGCTACTTCGACCTTCGACTACGACTATCGAAGGATTCGAAGTAAAAATCGTTCGACTATTCGACCATTCGATAGTCGAAGTACTGTCTCTTTAAAAAAAAATTCGACCCCCTAGTTCGGCAGCTAAAAGCTACCGAAGTCAATGTTAGCCTATGGGGAAGGTCCCCATAGGCTTGGCTAACTTTTTTTGATCGAAGGATATTCCTTCGATCGTTGGATTAAAATCCTTCGAATCGTTCGATTAGAAGGATTTAATCGTTCGATCGAAGGAATAATCCTTCGATCGTACGATCGTACTATCTGCGCTAAATCGTTCGACTTCGATATTCGAAGTTGAAGGATTTTAGTTCCTAGTCCTAGGGGCCGATTCATCAAGAGTCGAATATCGAGGGTTAATTAACCCTCGATATTAGACTAGGAACTAAAATCCTTCAACTTCGAATATCGAAGTCGAACGATTTAGCGCAGATAGTACGATCGTACGATCGAAGGATTATTCCTTCGATCGAACGATTAAATCCTTCTAATCGAACGATTCGAAGGATTTTAATCCAACGATCGAAGGAATATCCTTCGATCAAAAAAAGTTAGCCAAACCTATGGGGACCTTCCCCATAGGCTAACATTGACTTCGGTAGCTTTTAGCTGCCGAACTAGGGGGTCGAATTTTTTTTTAAAGAGACAGTACTTCGACTATCGAATGGTCGAATAGTCGAACGATTTTTACTTCGAATCCTTCGATAGTCGTAGTCGAAGGTCGAAGTAGCCCATTCGATGGTCGAAGTAGCCCAAAAAAATTTCGAAATTCGAAGCTTTTTACCTTCGAATCCTTCACTCGAAGTTAATGAATCGGCCCCAAAGTGTCAAATCAAGCATTCCAACACTAAGGGGCAGATTTATTAAGGGTCGAGGGTAAATGGGCCCCTAAAAGTTAACCCAATGGTGAACATCCCCTTTATAAAATGATTATTATAAACATACCTCTCCTTTCAGGTTAATGTATAAATAGTTGTGCATGGTAAATACATAGGGAATAATGCACCTCTGTTACAAATGATGGTATTATAAGACACCAAAGAGCTTTATCAAGGTCATGGAATTTCAAGGTGACTTCAGGCAGTCCACGGGTTACGTACGAGATAGAGTCTGTAGGTTTGCTCTTAATTTGAATTTGTATTTTAGTTGAAACATATACATTTACTTATTCAATGCTGTAATAGCCTGTAAGTGTGCGTTGTATGTAAGTCGGGTGTATGTAACTCAAGGACTCCCTGTAATACAAAGGTTTCCAGCAAGTCATATGAGAAATTACATCAGTAAACACATATTATAACTAATGACATCATTAATAAGCACCAATTATAACTGATGACATCACTAAGCACTTATAATGGATGACATCACTGGGCACAATTATCTATTACTTGATGGCTTGTGTGTATTACATACTGTATATATAAGGGGACATGTTTACAGTGCTACGCAATATGTTGGTGCTGTATAAATACATGTTAATAATAATAATGTACAATGTTATTGTGGTCACCGGGGGGAGTTGCGTCTGGCGCTGAACATTTTCTGTGTCCAGCTGTTTTCATGTCCAGCACTCACCATAACAATGATGTCTGCAGGACATTCTTTAGACACAAGCGCACTGCACCTTTTGACACAGACCACCGTGGAGCAACGGCCTTTGCAGGTGGCAGTAAACACTGGGTTCGACTGCGTCAGTACTAGTATTACACTGAGTTTGTAACAGGAGGCAGGATGGGTCGAACAACTATAAGGTCATAAATAATGCAGTATATACAGATACACAAGCAGGTTTATGTTTCTTTTACAATAAATGACCACATGGAGCTACAAATCCAAATTCTTAGTTTTGAATTTGGAACCTCATTATTATGTACAGGTATATAACCTGAATGCTTGAGGCCTGGGGTTTTTTCAGATAAGGGGTTTTTCTGTAATTCGATCACCATTTTTTGAGTGTACAGGTATGTATCCGTTATCCAGAAAGCTCAGAATTACGGAAAAGCCATCTCCCATAGACTCCATTTTAGCCAAATATTTCAAATTTTTTTTCTTTTCTCTGTAATAATAAAACAGTAACTTGAACTTGATCCAAACAGATATAATTAATCCTTATTGGAAGCAAAACCAGCCTATTGGGTTTATTTAATGTTCACATCAATTTCTAGTAGACTTAGGGGCTGATTCACTAAGGGTCGAATATCGAGGGTTAATTAACCCTCGATATTCGACTAGGAATTGAAATACTTCGACTTCGAATATCGAAGTCGAAGGATTTAGCGCAAATACTGCGATCGTACGATCGAAGGATTATTCCTTCGATCGAACGATTAAATCCTTCCAATCGAACGATTCGAAGGATTTTAATCCAACGATCGAAGGAATATCCTTCGATCAAAAAAACTTAGGCAAGCCTATGGGGACCTTCCCCATAGGCTAACATTGACTTCGGTAGCTTTTAGCTGCCGAACTAGGGGGTCGAAGTTTTTTTTTAAAGAGACAGTACTTCCAATATCGAATGGTCGAATAGTCGAACGATTTGTACTTCGAAACCTTCGATTCGAAGTCGTAGTCGAAGGTCGAAGTAGCCCATTCGATGGTCGAAGTAGCCCAAAAAATACTTTGAAATTCAAAGTTTTTTTACTTCGAATCCTTCACTCGAATTTAGTGAATCGGCCCCTTAAGGTATGAAGATCCAAATTACAGAAAGATCCATTATCCGGAAAACCCCAGGTCCCAAGCTTTCTTGATAACAGGTCCCATACCTATACTAAAAATTTATTTAAACATTAAATAAACCTAGTAGGATAGTTATGCCACCAATATGAATGCATGCAGCTTAGTTACTATCAAGTACAAGGTACTGTTTCATTATTACAGAAAAAAAGGAAACATTCCTTAAAATCTTTAATACAGATCCTATACCTATATTTATAAAGCACAAATATATTGAGCAGTGGTGTACATTACATAGGTGCATATAGAAATCGAACATACAGATAGCAAACAAATATTGTCAGATACTATAGATAAAGAGGTCCCTGCTCGGTAGAGCTTACAATCTAAATTACAGCTAAGTCCCTCTTTTTGCAGAATAATTCACCTTGCCATTTTAAGGAATCATTTACGTAGTGATACTATATAAAGACTGCACGTCAGGAAGCCCTCAGGGATCTGCAGAACATTGTTCTATTTCAATAACCCCTCTAAACACATAAACTGCTGACTGAGCAGCCTAGAGCAGTGCCCAAAATTGATTTATTTGGAACATGTTCTCCTGCAGAAGCAGCACCTTGTGACCTCTCCTCCTGCCTGCTCTGTCACATTGTCAATGTAAGTAGTGATAAATGCTGGTACTTACTGTTCCTCTAGTGAGAAAACACAGTAGAAATAGATCCTATTATTCCTTGGCTTTGCCCTTAGTAGTTACTGTACTGGTACCAGTCCGGAGTTAACAGATGGAAAGGAAAAAGCAATGAACGCTGTACAACCTCAAGAATGACAATGGATTGTCCTTGCTTAATATCTGCAGAACCTGCACCGGTAACACCCACCCCTGATATCACTGGTGCTCATGACTCTGTTCCTTATGGTGCAATTGCAATGATGAGACACTTACTGGAAAGGAATGTTAAGAGTCCAAACAATTAAACAAACTTATTATGAAGAGGGAGCTGATCAAAGGGGGCGACATCCAAGCTCAGAACACATTCACGCACTCTTATGTTGAGCCTCCTCATTCTTTATTAGAATCAAAAGTCCAAAGCACATTTCTGTTTAGAAAAGGTTTATGTGAATAAATGGGGAGCTGTGAATTATGGTAAGGAAAAAAGGCAATGGCACACTGGACACGATCAAGCAGGGAAAACCCTTGCAAAGATTTATTTGCACACGATGCAACGTTTCGGGGTAGTCCCCTTTGACTACCCCGAAACGTTGCATCGTGTGCAAATAAATCTTTGCAAGGGTTTTCCCTGCTTGATCGTGTCCAGTGTGCCATTGCCTTTTTTCCTTACTACTGGTTGAGGAGGGTGCCGATCCCTCCAGGTAATTGAGCACCTGCCAGAGCTGCTGAAGGCCAGGGTGTGCGAGGTGACTCTTCTTTTCCGGAGCTGTGAATTATGGACAGCTGCTGGGAATAAACACAGAGCTCAAATAAAAGTGGCCATAAACGTTACAATTACGATCTTTCCAGGAAAGATTGTTCGTTACAATACGTTTAGAGCTGAATTGACAGATATACAGGTTGAAACAATTGAATTTGTCCTGTAGCTGATGATTCAGCACTAACAATGGTCGATGTTTGGGTGCCTTCAAAGTCGCCCTATCAAAATTTTCCAGCCAGCTCGATCAACGAGACGACCATTGCATCTTCTGCTGATATCAATCATCTTGGCTCCCACCATACACGCACTGAATATTGTACGGAAAATCAGTTGAGTACGATTTTATCAGTGTATCTATGGCCACCTTAAGGGCTGCAATCAAATTGATTTATTTGGAAGACATTTGTGTTTGCTCCTGGCAGACTGTACTTGCATCCTACATTCAGTGTCAGACTGGGACAACAGGGGCCCACCCAAAAACCATAGACCAGGGGCCCATCCAAAAACCTTAGAGCAGGGGCCGCTCTCAATACTATTATTCTTCCTCTCCTCACTCAACCTCTATTCTCCTAGTGACCTTTCTTTACACATTATAATCTATTATTTAATCTATTTCACATCTTTGTTCTCATAGAAATAGGGAATGTCTATATGTTTAGAAGCAGGAGGGCCCACTGACACCTGGGCCCACCGGGAGTTTTCCTGGTATCCCTGTGGGCCAGTCCGACACTGCCTACATTGGTCGACTTTGGTGATGGCCCACTATATATATATATTGACTATTAAATGGGGACATGAGTTTACCTGCCTTGGACAGCATGAATTATAGTCATTTTTTTAAAATTATTTTATATTCCAGGTATGGACAGAGGAATCTGTGGCACTAGAAGGTATGGTGGAAACTATTTGGATGAAAAAAGTCTACAGTGCGCAGTCCACAATATCCAAAGGCTTCACAAGCTATTGAAAAGCTCCTCCAAGTCCCAACAATCTTCTGCTTATTCCTAATGGGGATCCACTAAGCTGGTGATACCCATTACCACTATTGACATCCTTGCTATCAGCAACTATAGTTTTCCACAGCTGAGACAACCGTATACCACTCATTGTATAAATTCATATTCAATACACACACAGCTGGTTCCAATAAATATAGCTAAAAGATGAACAGATCAGAAAAATATATAGTATCTGCAAGAATAACAATGTACAGTATATATATTGGTTTGTTCATAGATACATCAATATGCACTTAATATAAATACATAGGCAGGTGCAAGTAGTAGATCTCTCTGCTTACTTTTATAGGGCATTCAGATGACAGTAAGAGAGAAGCAGGCTCTGTTAAATCACATTTTATTACCAGCATAGATTACAGTAAATGCAACAAATTCAGACTAGGATTTGTCTTTGCTTTAATGGGATAAGCTAATTTGGTTCTGTGCAATTTATGTTTACTAAAGGTCAAGAGCGCTGCTGTGTGCTGCTCAAGGCTCTGAATAAAAGATGGTAAATATTATCTCTGGGAAATGTTGACTGCCTGTGAGTTCTACAAAGGAACATGATTATTACCTGGTAATGTGGGACAAAACTGATAATTACATTAGTGGGTGTAAATGTGGGTGGGTGCGTGATATACTGGTGGGTATTTTTGCATAAAGGACTGCATAAAGCATATCACCTGCCATTTATCAGAGACTTTTCCTAAGAAGTGACATCTATAAAAGGAAAACACCTAACACAGTAAAATGATAAAGACAGTATCATTCAAGTGAGCTATTCCACAGAGGCACGTCCATAAATAAAATATGCAGTGTAGTGCCAGGGTTGGTTTAGAAACACAACGAGCCTGGAGTTGTATCTTTCCATAGACTCATCATCCTTCAGACCCAGTCAAGAAACTGCGGTGTCTATTGTGTTTGTGTAAGACTAGTAAGTAAGTGCCGAGAAAGAGATATGTGGGTTATGCAATAGTGAGTAAGTTTCTCTTGTCCAGTGATTAAGAACAGCCAATTGGCAGTCAGGTTGTACTGGTCCAGAGGAATTATTATCAATGATTGGACATCTGATTGGTTGGCATCAGTTACTGAACTGGGGCAAACTTGTCTCTTGTTACTTATTATGATTCTTTGCTTTTTACTCTCTTTATGGATTCAATAAACCTTCCCCAACCTAGGCATATGAAAGGCAACTCTAACTGCAGTGGATTCTAACACAAAGAAGGAGTCCCATTGAAGTCGATTTTAACAAGGAAAGCAATAAACTAATAGCATTTAAGAGCCTTTGAGAGTTTGACTTGGCTCAGTGGTGCAATCAATTACTAATTTTATGCATTTATACTGTACATATATACACCACGCTCTTCCTCCCCTTTCACTTCCTTGCATGGAACCACATTTAGTTGGTTAATATTCATTTGCATTTGTGACTTAATTAAGAATGTAATCATTTAAAAACCCATTATCAAGAAAGCTCAGAATTATAAAAAGGCCATCTCCAATAGACTTCATTTTATACAAATAATCCAAAATTTTGAAAATGATTCCCCTTTTCTCTGTATTAATAAAACAGTAGCTTGTACTTGATCCAATCTATGTCATAATTAATCCTTATTGGAAGCAAAACCAGCCTATTGGGTTTATTTAATGTTTTCATGATTTTCTAGTAGATTTAAGGCATGAAGATCCAAATTATAGAACGATCCGTTATCCAGAAAACCTCATGTCCCAAGCATTCTGGATAACAGGTCCATACCTGTATTAGTATCACCGCTATATATCATTCGGTTTATCATGTTATCGTATAGCTGAACCCTCACTCGCATATTGAGGTCAATTGCCTTGAGCCTATTTCTATTTTTTCCTTACCTTTCCAATTTTATCCCATCTCCTTGGCTCTACCATTGAGGTTCATTTCTACATCAATATACCGCATGGCGATTATACGCAAATCACACTAATGCAACATATTGTTAGATTTCCAAAACTTCTATTACAATGGGATACCTCTATATCATTTAATATATTTCAGTATAAACAGAAGGCCTGTAAATTACCCCGAAGCCCATAGAAATGAAATGCGTTCTTATGTTTTGAATGACAGGCATATGATATCATCTCCAGCTTGCAATATGTTGTTTATTTCTAGTAAAGTCACCATTTTAACAAGGTGAAAAATAATTCTTTCTATAGCCCGACACAAAAACATAAGAACAAGAAACTTGTTTCAGTACTGTGTATTATTTCTTGTTTAAATTGTGCAATACTGTGCATGGTATTTGGATTATGATAGCAATACTTAATGCCGTTGTCAAACCTGTCTTACCCAGTTGAGCAGGTACTGCCAGGAAGTCACAGCAATGACTAAAAGTACATGTGTATATACATTAATAGAGATGGCGCGAACTGTTCGCCGGCGAACTTGTTCGCGCGAACATCGGGTGTTCGCGCTCGCCGGAAGTTCGCGAACGTCGCGCGACGTTCGCCATTTTGGGTTCGCCATTGTTGGCGCTTTTTTTTGCCCTCTCACCCCAGACCAGCAGGTACATGGCAGCCAATCAGGAAGCTCTCCCCTGGACCACTCCCCTTCCCTATAAAAACCGAAGCCCTGCAGCGTTTTTTCACTCTGCCTGTGTGTGCTGAAGAGATAGTGTAGGGAGAGAGCTGCTGCCTGTTAGTGATTTCAGGGACAGTTGAAAGTTTGCTGGCTAGTAATCGTTTTGATACTGCTCTGTTATTGGAGGGACAGAAGTCTGCAGGGGTTTGAGGGACATTTAAGCTTAGGTAGCTTTGCTGGCTAGTAATCTACCTTCTACTGCAGTGCTCTGTATGTAGCTGCAGTGGGCAGCTGTCCTGCTTCTGATCTCATCTGCTGACTGCTGCAATAACAGTAGTCCTTGTAAGGACTGCTTTTATTTATTTTTTTGTTGTTTTACTACTACTACTACTACTACTACTACTACTACTATAAGAGCCCAGTGCTATTAGTCTAGCAGTGTTGGGGAGTGGGACTGGTGTGCTAATCTGCTGCTCCTAGTAGTTCAGCAGCACCAACTTTAATTTTTTTTTTTTTAATATTCATCTTTTTTTATTTTACTTTTTTTTATTT
This sequence comes from Xenopus laevis, assembly GCF_017654675.1. NCBI lineage: Eukaryota > Metazoa > Chordata > Amphibia > Anura > Pipidae > Xenopus > Xenopus laevis. The sequence goes on from NC_054383.1 coordinate 114,015,479, forward strand.
TACTACCGCTGTAGTAGTGTATAAGTTGACCTTTTAGGCATTATTTGCCCTGTAGGCATTTTTTGCCCAGTGTGTTATTCAACCAACTGCCATCTAGCTGTGTGACCTTGTTCACATTCTGTCTAAATATCCATAATATTACCGTCTCCAGAAAAAACACCGGAGTGACTTTTTTCAAGCAGCCATAATATATTTTACGTAATCCGTATCCATCGCTGTAGTAGTGTATAAGTTGACCTTGTAGGCATTGTTTGCCCAGTTTTTTTGGCCGCAGCCACTGAAGCACAGAGGCCAGAAAAAATATGCCATATAAATGCTGAAAATAGTCATTTTTTGCCATACGTTGACTCAACGTATATGGCAAAAAATGACTATTTTCAGCATTTATATGGCATATTTTTTCTGGCAACTGTGCTTCAGTGGCTGCGACCAAAAAAACTGGGCAAACAATGCCTACAAGGTCAACGTATGGCAAAAAATGACTATTTTCAGCATTTATATGGCATATTTTTTCTGGCAACTGTGCTTCAGTGGCTGCGTCCAAAAAAACTGGGCAAACAATGTCTACAAGGTCAACGTATGGCGAAAAATTACTATTTTCAGCATTTATATGGCATATTTTTTCTGGCAACTGTGCTTCAGTGGCTGCGTCCAAAAAAACTGGGCAAACAATGCCTACAAGGTCAACGTATGGCAGTTGTTTAAAGAGAACAGTAGATTACTAGCCAGCAAAGCTACCTAAGCTAAATTATCCCTCAAATCCCTGCAGACTTCTGTCCCTACAATACAGAGCAGTATCAAGCAGATTACTAGCCAGCAAACTTACTATCATCTGTCCCTGAAATCACTAACAGCTCTCCCCCTACACTATCTCTTCCAAGCACACACAGGCAGATTTTTCAGATACATTTTTGCCCTTGATCCCCCTCTGGCATGCCACTGTCCAGGTCGTTGCACCCTTTAAACAACTTTAAAATCATTTTTCTGGCCAGAAATGTCTTTTCTAGATGTTAAAGTTCGCCTTCCCATTGAAGTCTATGGGGTTCGCGAACCGTTCGCGAACCGCTCGCATTTTTGCGCAAGTTCGCGAATATGTTCGCGAACTTTTTTTCCGACGTTCGCTACATCCCTATACATTAATCATACTTCCTGCCCAGCGTTAGAAACACTGTCATGCTGTAGTTCTACATACTGTACCGGAAGCAATTAATGGAAAAGATGGTGGTTTTATAATCCATGAATAAACCTACTTTAATTATTAGAGGTTGACTTGTGTCTATGAATGGTGGACACTATGTTAATTTGGTAGTAAACAAATGTTCATAAGAAAACTTGTAATTGGAAGGATTAGGAATTTTTGTGGATAACAAGATGTGTAACTCTAGGCAGTGCTAATTAGTGGCTAATGAAGCAAATAACATACATAACTCAAGGGATGAAAACATAATTTTGCCTCTTTATAGGTCCCTGGTAAGGCCTCATCTTGAGTATGCAGTTTTGGACTCCAGTCCTTAAAAAGGATATAAATTAACCTGAGGGAGTACAGAGACGTGCACCTAAACTGGTTAAAAGGACAAGGTTGGTTTGTTTTCTCAGGAGAAAGGCACATGATTCTTCTTTACAGGTACATTGGAGGAATTATGGACAGATAGCAGGGGATCTTTTTTTCCCATAAAAGGGACTAACACACCAGGAAAGAATTTTATATGATGCAGCATAAGTGGTTCTTCACAGTGAGGGGAGTGAGGTTGGGGAATGCCCATATGGGGTATGTTACCCTCCCATTTAGACTGTAAGCCCTATGGGGTAGGGTCCTCCAGCCTTTTGTTTCCTTGACACTGAGCACTTAATCTGTATTGTAATTATATTTTATATTTATGTAATTTGTATTTCTAAAAATGAACGCATTGTAACTTTTAATTCAATGACCCCTTGTTTGTCACAGCTGATTTATTGGTTTGCTATACAGTGCTGTGCCCTCAAGGAGCGCTATACAAATAAAAATATAAATACATACATACATAGGAGATGTTGTAATGGCAGATTTTATTAATGCCTTTAAAAAAAGCATAATATCCACAGCTACTGTGATCTTAAAGGAACAGTAACAACAAATAATTGAAGTGTCTCAAAGGAATGACAATGTAATGTACTGTTGCCCTGCACTGGTAAAACTGCTGTGTTTGCTTCACAATCACACCTATAGTTTATATAAACAAGCTGCTGTGTAGCCATGGGGCAGCCATTCAAGCACAGGATACACAGTAGATAACAGATAAGTATCACTATAGTTTACATAAACAAGCTGCTGTGTAGCCATGGGGCAGCCATTCAAGCACAGGATAAACAGTAGATAACAGATAAGTTTTGAAGAATCCCATTGTATACGACAGGACTTATCTTTTATCTCCTGTGCATCCTGTGCCTTTTCTCCTTTTTCAGCTTTGAATGGCTGCCCCCATGGCTACACAGCAGCTTGTTTATATAAACTATAATAATGTTTTTGAAGCAAACAATCTGTTTTACAAGTGCAGCACAGCTTACTTTACTTACTTTAAAATACTTACATTTTCTTGGTGTTACTGTTCCTTTAAGACCTACATTTAGTTTAGTATAGGTATTGGTGTATATATACGTTATATACATGTGAGTGTATTATATAGATAGGTCAGTATTAACACACTGGAGGTTAGTCAGCAGGGTTGAACTTAATGGACTTTTGTCTAGTCTCAACTCTTATTTGCTAATAAACTATGTATTGTAAACTTACTACAGTAGAATGTCCACAAAATACCAGTTTGTAACGTCTGTGATCTTGCAGTGTTGGTGTCGCACACAAACAGAACAGCCAACACACACAGCAAGGGAACTAGGGATGCACCGACTCCGCTATTTTTCCATTGTGAAAGATTCCGCTGAATACCGAACAAAATCCTAATTTGCATATGCAAATTAGGAGTGGGACGGGGAATTTTTTTTTTACTTCCTTGTTTTGTGACAAAAGGTCACTTGATTTCCCTCAACGCCCCTAATTTGCACATGCAAATTAGGATTCAGATTCAGGTTTTCAGCTACAGGTTACTTGACTATTTAAGAGCAGAGGTGCCTACACTCTATTTGACTTCTACTGAGACCTTCACTGAAGTAAAGGTAAGTTTTATTAGGTTTTCCTTCAATAGTTTATTGGCTGTTGTTATAAGTTATACCCACACAATGGCAGTTGCGGTGGCAGGAATGCAAAATGACGCCTCTCTTCTATTCAGCAGAATTAATGCTGACAATTGCACAAGGTAGAGAGAAGGCAATTATTGACTTAGATTACATTACTGCTACTGCTTCCAGTTATTTACTCTGTGGGGAAAATGAAAGCAAATTATACCTGTCAATACTTTGCCATTTTCTCTGCCCCCTTGCTTTCCCCCTCACTTTGCAGATGTAACCATTTCAAAACACCCTCTCTCACCTGAGCCCCCACAATGAATAGAGGAAGAGTTAGATGCTTATGAACTATACTAGTACACTAGTACTGTATAAAATGAGTAGGCTACAGTGATCCTTAACCAAGTAGAATATTTATTGTACAGCGCAAAGATAATTCCCTGAGTACAAAAATGGGTGCAAAAATTAGTTTAAGTGATGTAGGAAAAGGTTACAAAGAATGGAGTCGGTCTAACACCAACACAGTTGGGAGCTAGAACATGTGAATATCAGTCTCACCCCTCCATGTAATAAATATCCTCCATCAGATGCCTATTGGGGATAACACTAGAGATGTTAACCTGGATAATAGAAATTTTGGGGGATCTTTGGCATGTGCAGCGAAATATGAAGTCACAAGTTCCTCAAACTCAAATGGGAAATTGAAAAAAACAGGGGAATGGCCTATAATGTCAGAAGTGCAGGGTACTTGATATCACTGCAAGACTAGCATAAGCCTTTTCCAAACTGTGGTCCCTACACTTAAGTGGGTCTCACCTTGGAGGAACAACCCCACTCTACTCTCCTTCATGGAGCTCAACACAGGTCTTTCTAAGGTGGCCTGGCTAACATCCAACTCCTGTGAGAGTGCTATTTCAGAAACTGCTACCACTGCTGTTACATCATTCATGGGGTCCCTAAAGATGTTGATCTCTGTAGGGTCCAAAGCTTGATACTGGGGCCTTATACTCTAGGCACCCAGCCCTGCTTGCAATCACGGGTTGATGATTTAAAGGGATATCAAAAAGCTATTTGACTATTCAAATCACAAAATGTTAATGAATGGGGAAGTATCTTAGGCTGTTGGAGTCCCCTCTTGATTCCATAGTCCGATATTTGACAAATCTGCCTCTTTCCATTCAACCCTTTCAGTATGTTAGACAACACCGATACATCTTCTGTGCCACCAGCTACAAGTCTATGGCACATGTGACAGTGACAAGAAGACCTGCTTACGAATACTAGAGATTATTGTTTCTGCTCAGTGTCCAATTGTCAGCACCAGTGTCTGCCATAGGCAGAGCATTAATCATTTATCAGAAAGCTCAGACAGGCCAATAGCAGTCCTGATTGAAATAAAAGCCTATTTGTTGAATTCCTGTATTTTAATAAATGACTATGAGATGACCTAGACATAAACAAACAAGCCAAGTAAATCAACATGTAAACTTGGTATTCTGATGCCTTTGAATCTTCTTCATGAGCCTTTGACTTTGGACTAGCGGTGGCTAAGAACAATAAGAAGAGTAAAATGGCTCTATATGGATAAGGCTGGCTGTGTATAATCAAGATGGATGAACTGGCTGCCGTCCAAGTGTAAATGAATGCCTTGAATGATGCACAATTGTATTTAAACAAATACTGTTTAAAAAAAGAAGTTGTATATCCAGTCTGCTACCACAATAAGTGGTTGCCTCTGAATATAAGGGAATGTTACCCAGACACTACAAGCTAGTAAGACATGAGAATGGTTAAAGGAGAAGGAAAGGCTAAAATTAAGTAAGCTTTATCAGAAAGGTCTATTCAAATACACCAGTAAACCTCAAAGTAATGCTGCTCTGAGTTCTCTGTCAAAAGAAACACAGCATTTCTTTCCTTCTATTGTGTACACATGGGTTTCTGTATCAGACTTCCTGTTTTCAACATAAACCTCCAGGGCTAGGGCTTGCACATGCTCAGTTTGCTCCTCTCTCCTTCTACCCTTCCCTTTTCCCTCCTCCCCTCCCTGCTGTAATCTGAGCCTAGAGCTATGAGTGAGCAGGGAGAGATTCAGTCAGGAAGGGATGTCACACCAAGCTAATATGGCAGCTGCTATACTAAACAAACAGAGAGGGATTCTAGAGCTGTTTACTCAGTATGGTAAAGCATTCTACAGAATAAATATAGTCTTATAGCTTATCTATTGGCAATAAATTGCTTCGGCAGCTTTCCTTCTGCCTTAAAGCAGGCCCAAACTAGCAATTTGGATACTATGGAAAATGTGAGACGGGTTACTATAAACTGCCATAGACCTGTGCTTGTGTGGGCTGCCCTTCACTACAATTAGGTGAAAAAAGACATTTCTCAGTAGGCAAGAAAGGAACTCTATAGCTACCTACATAAACTCACAGCTTAATGGCAGTCCCACTGCATTTTGCCTGATGAGCAATTTCTCCTTGGTGAAGTGCAAGACTGCTTACTGTCACACTGAACAATGTATCACTGTTTCTTAGTGCCTGTTGAACAACAGTTTTACTGCTCCCACACTTGCATATTAGATGAGGTTGAAAAAGACATTTATCAAGTTCAGCTTCTAATTGATCCACAGGAAGGTGAAAAAAATATTCTAAAGGCTTGGAAGCTCTAAATGGCTCCTTCTTAACTCCAATGCAGCAAATGGACCTAGCATCAGCCTGGGGCTACCACCTCAGGGGCCCTCACATACCCCCGGGGTCCCCCACCTCAGACCTGGAGAACTACTCACTCACTTCCCCCTGTGCATTCCTGTTCCCTTGCACCCGTGATCCAGGAGGGGTAAAGGAGAGGACCAGACTGGCAATTGGGTGGGTGACGGGAACTTATCTGGATCTACAGGGCCCACTAGTTTTTTTCCCAATTTCCTGCCAGTCCAGTCCAATCCTGATTGGACCAATCCCCAGTTTAAGGTGGCCATACACGGGCCGATAAAAGCTGCAGACAGACCGAGTAGGCAGCTTATTGGCCCGTGTATGGGGCCCCCCAACGAGCTTCCCTGATAGAGATCTGGCCGAAAATCGGCCAGATCTCGATCGGACGGGACTAAAAATCCCATCGGATCGCGGCCCCATCTGTTCGTTGATGCGATCCGACCGCCCGTTACCATTTGTTAGGATCCGATCGTTGGGCCCTAGGGTGGGCATATCGGGGAGAGATCCGCTTGTTTGGCGACATCTCCAAACGAGCGGATCTCTCTTGTGTGGCCACCTTTAGCCTTCTACTAACAGTTATCATAACAGTTTCCTTATATCCAATTTAAGGAGCTACCCATTGCACTCATTGCCAATAAAACTAAACTGGAAAAAAATATTACAACTTCACAGTTATTACTGTAAAAATAAAATGAAAATCTGTACATTCAGATGAAACCTATTTTTTTTCTACTATTAAAGGGGTTGTTCACCTTTAAATTTTTCATGCTGTAGCAAGTGATATTCTGAGACAATCTGCAATTGTTTTTCATTTTATATTATTTGTATTTTTTTTTTTTTTGTTATTCAGCTTTTTATTCAGCTGGCTGCTCTCCAGTTTGCAATTTCAGCAATATGGTTGCTAGGATTCAAATTACCCTAGCAACCATGAATTGATTTAAACTGGACCGGAATATGAATATGAGAGGGCCTGAATAGAAAGGCGACTAATAAAAAGTAGCAATAACAGATACATCTGTAGCCTTACAGAGCATTTGTTTTCTAGATGGGGTCAGTGACCCCCATTTGAAAGCTGGAAAGAGTCAGAAGAAGTAGGCAAATATTCAAAAACTATAGACTATATACCAAGAAGACCAATTGAAAAGTTGCTTAGACTTGGGCATTCTATAACATACTAAAAGTTAACGTAAAGTTGAACCTCTGCTTTAAAGGAAGTCCTTTTGTCTTCTGGAAAGATTTACTTTACTAATGATTATATCCTCCTCTGGTTCCTTTTTCTCCACTATTAACCAATCACAATTAAATGTATTTGTATTTAGCTGCAAGAAGCAGGGATTGCAGTGACATATCCCTAGAGTCTTTGCTAACTCATCTCTACATAGTGAAAGCCTGCATGACTACTCCCAGGTAGAATTTGGCTCCCTGTAGCCCCATCAGACAGGAGAATAATTAAACAACACAAACAAGCAGATGAGAACTGAATAAAAATAACCCAAGATGAAATTTTTACACAATTCCCACCAATATTGATGAGGGCCATATGAATGGAGTTTTAAACATGGAAAACATATCTAATAAGTAAAATAAGGCTGGTTTTGCTTCCAAAAAGTATTAATTATATCTTAGTTGGAATCAAGTACCATGTACTACGGGTATGGGATCTGTTATCCGGAAACACGTTAGTCAGAAAGCTCTGAATTACTGAAAAAGGCCATCTCCCATAGACTCCATTCTATCCAAATAATCCACATTTTAAAAAGTTATTTCCTTTCTCTCTGTAATAATAAAACAGGACCTTGTACTTGATCCAAACTGATATATAATTAATCCTTACTGAAGGCAAAATAATCCTATTGGGTTTAATTTGCATTTCAAATGTTTTTTTTAGTCGATTTAAGGTATGAAGATCCAGATTACTGGGGGGGCAGATTTATCAAAGGTCGAATTTCGAAGTTAAAAATACTTCTAAATTTGACCATCGAATTAAAATATTTTGAATATCGAATTCAAACTTTTTTTCATCAAATTTGGCTATTCTGAGGTCGAAGTAAAATTGAATGGTCGAACGATTAAATCCTTCGAATTGAACGATTCAAATGATTTTATCGTACAATCGAAGGATTTTTACTTCGACTTCAAAAACTCAGAAAAATGCTGTAGAAGGTCCCCATAGGCTAACATAGCACTTCGGCAGGTTTAATTTGGTGAAATATTGGAGTTGAAGTTTTTTTAAAGAGACAGTACTTCGATTATCGAATAGTCGAACGATTTTTACTTCGAATCGAAGTCGAAGTAAATTCGAAGTCGTAGCATCCTATTCGATGGTCGAAGTATCCAAAAAATTACTTTGAATTTCGATTTTTTTTACTTCGAAAATTCCCTCGAATTCACTGTGACCCTTGATAAATCTGCCCCTTAAAGATCTCTTAACCCGGGAAACCCCAGGTCCTGAGCATTCTGGATAACAGGCCCCATACTTGTAATAAACATATATATTATACAAAAGAGCTTCTTCCCATTAAAAACATTGAGAGATTTGAGTTATTATATGTGGCTTAGCTCCCGAGAGAATGGAATTTTGCAAATTGTTATCCATTGAGAGATTAGTTCCAGTATAGTTACATATAGCCAGAATATTTCTAGTATAGTAATACTGCAAGGAGCCTTTTGTGAATGTCAAGTGAATCACTCATAAGTCTCGAGTGCTTTTAATACTAGATGTTTATTTCTCACAGCCGGCACCCAGCAAGATCCCTTACTTACGCAAGTGCTCATTGAATTCGAAAATTTGTAGAAGAAAGTCATGAAATGTAAATGACATATTTTGCTTGAGGTTGTGTAATGCTTCATTGGGTGTGTGTGTATATACTGTGTGTTTGATGGCAGCTGCCTGATTTGCTTTATTTGTGCAATTGTCACATACTGGTTGTATAAACTGTCAAGGTCAGGGTTTTGTTTTTTCTGGAGAATAAAGACTTGCCAGGGGACATGATTACACTTTACAAGTACATTAGAGGGCATTATAGACAAATAGCAGGGAATCTTTTTTTCCCATAGAAAAGATCAATGAGCCAGAGGTCGTCCCTTTAAACTAGAGGAACAGAACTTTCATTTGAAGCAGCGTAGAGGGTCCTTCAGGGTGAGGACAATGAGGTTGCGAAATATAATGGCTGATTCTGTTAATGGGCCTTTATGATTCCTTGGACAAACATAATATCCAGGACTACAGTGATCTTAAGATCTACAGTTAGTATAGATATTAGTGAGTGCATATATAGGTCTATGTAAGTGTAATATGTGTATATACAGCATGTGCAATGGGGTTTCATTTGGAAGGGGTTGAATTTGGTGGATTTTGGTCTGTTTTTCAACACAAGTAGATATAGAAATGTTTTGCTTCAAACGATACCGACACGTTCCTATAAAAATCATAGGTACGTGTCCATATCAAGGAGGCGCTGAACACCGAATATTTTTCTCTAAAAGCCACCTTCAAAGCCGCCAGGGGCGTAACTACAGAGGAAGCAGACCCTGCGGCTGCAGGGGGGCCCAGGAGGTATATTGGCCCCATGAGGCCCTAATTAATGAGCAATTTCAATATATATTGGTTAAAAAAGGGCAACATGTGGTTATGTTGGGGGCCATAAAATGAATTTGCTGTGGGGCCCAGTAACATCTAGTTACGCCACTGAAAGCCGCCCCGCAAACCTTTGTGAAGCCAACCCTCTGACTCTGCTAACGGATCTTCTATGTTGTTTCAGTGACGCTGGGCTGGGGGTGGAGCGATCTTTCTGTAGGCTGAAGTTCTGTTTTCATTCGTAATTAGCCTGTGGAAGAATCACGCCGCCCCCAGCCCAGGATCACTGAAACAAGCAGAAGATCCTTTAATTGCAGTCGGAGGGGACAGGGGCGACAAATGGCAGTGGGCCTAGGGGCGTCCGCTATGTAAATCCGGCCCTGGTCGGAGGGTCGGCTTGACAAAGGTTTGCAGGGCTGGGGGGCTTTTAGAGGGAAAATATTCGGCATGCAGCACCTCCTTGATATGGACACGTTCCTTTAATTTTTATAGGAGTGTGTCAGTATCGATTTAAATAACGGGCATTCAAAATAGATTTTACCTTTCTAAACTCAAGTCCTATAAATAGCGGCGGATTTAAAATTGCTGCATCCCTAGACCCCCTGCTCGCACCAACCCTTGATCTCACCTCCTCTGCCGGCTCTGGTGCCTCTGGCTTCCTTTGGGAACTGGGCAGTCAGGAGATTTTAACAGCTGTCAAAATCTCCCACCCTGTCCCTGTGGAGATGCAGCCAGTGGGCGTCATACCACCCCCCCTCAATGTTTGCCACTCTAGGCCTGGCCCTTTGTGGCCTGCCCACAAATCCGGGACTTCTTAGGGAAAGGGCACACCTGGAGATTCGGGGAGATTCAGTCGGCCGGCGACTAATCGCCTCTTCTTTCGGGCGACTAATATCCGCGAATAGCTTCCGTCTGGTTGAATGTGAAATCGTTTGCGGCGCTTAGTTTTCCGAAGTCGCCCGAAGGTGCCTCAGGAGGAAACTTCAAGCGACTTTGGAAAGCGAAGCGCCACAAGTTCATTGCCGCAGGTGATTTTTCATTTTAGCAGGAGGAAGGCAGTTTGGGGAGGCTGTCGCCCTGAAGAAGAGGCGATTGGTTGCCAGGCGACTAAATCTCCCCGAATCTGCCAGTGTGCCCCTGCCCTTATGAAGCTTCTTTATTGTCTTTCATCTTTGACAAAGCCTGCAAGTGGCAGGCGAAACGCGTGGCAGGCGGTATTTTTAATTTCGTTGAGGCAGGGTGCCGCACAGTTGACATAACTTGGGGCAGTGTTAACTTCACGGGTCGGGATACCTTGTGGGTGAAGGGGTTGGTTTGGTCCGCGGATCTGTAAATTAGAATATCGCACAACAGAAGGTTTCCGGTGCCACAATGAACTCGCTGCCGTCCGATGCCTGTGGCACATTTGTGTTCGGCAGATAGTCAGTGCTAGCTTTCAGCAATTTGCCGCTAGTTGATGCCTGAGCTTAAATAAAGGGCAGCAACAACCCCAAAAATCGGGAGGGGACTCTCGGAGGGTGAAGGGGTGGTTACGTTCGCAGACCCTAATGTGAGAATGGTTTTCCGGTACTGTAATAATCCGCTGCCGAACATTGCCTACAATTGTGATTGGCAGATAAGCAGTGCTAGTTGTTAGGGATGGGCGAATCTGACCCATTTAATTTCACCAAAAATTCACCGCCGCCGAAATGTCGCCGATGACCATTAAAGTCTATGGGCATCAAAAAAAATTTGTTTTTTTACGCACGACACCATACAAGTCTATGGGCGTCATTTCCGCGGCAAAACAATTCGCCCATTCCTACTAGTTGTAGCATCTGGTTGTCGGTCGGTGCCTGAGGCACAATTAGGACCGCAAGATAGGCAGATTTAAGCTATATTCACAGCACTATGCTGCAATTTGGTGCCTGAGACACCACATAGATCGATATGTAGGCATTTCACCTACTTACAAGGCAGGATATCACAGTTTGAGATACAGCTTTGGCCATACCACTGCAGGAAGTCACTCTATGTGGATGACGAGGCGTATGTAATTCAAATCCTGCACAAGTTGCGACCAAGCAACTCTATCCCTTTGAAACTTGAATGTAGTTCTATCACACCCTCAGGGCATCCACCCACTGCCTCCTGTCAGTCCGTCCCCCTGTCCTCTGCCTTTGTTTTAATAATAATTAATGTCTTTCATCTTCTTTTCTGCAGAATTGTGGAGGTAGAGATAAGTAGAATTATTTCAGCACAGCACCTTGTGGTTAAAAAATGCCTTTTTTCAAATTCTCATGGCAGACCCATTCAGCAACGTTTCAGGCCTATTTGCGGCCTTTTATCAAGCTTGATAAAAGGCCTCATATAGGCCTGAAACGTTGCTGGACGGGTCTGCCATGAGAATTTGAATAAAGGCATTTTTTAACCACAAGGTGCTGTGCTGAAATAATTCTACTATATTGGAGTGGAGGATGGACCACTGATGGTACGTGCACCTCTTTATCTGTGAAATTGGGGCATTTGAGCTGACTCGAAATTTCTACAAGAGGTAGAGATAAGGACGGGGGATGCAGAGATAAGGACAACGAGCAAATAAATGAAGATAACTTTGGTTACTTCCTCAATTTCCTTATCTCTACAGAAAGGCAGGAAATGTTATTTAAGTGAGTGTTTACCAATAAGCTTATTGCCCTTGCCTATATACAACCGTAATGTACAGGTATGGGCCCTGTTATCCATGCTCAGGACCTGGGGTTTGCTCGATAGAGGGTCTTTCCATAGTTTGGATCTCCATACCTTAGGTCTACTAAAAAATGATTTAAAAATCAATTAAACCCAATATGATTGTTTTGCTTCCAATAAGTATTAACTATATCTTAGTTAGGATAAAGAACAAGGTACTGCTTAATTATTACAGAGAAAAAGGGAATAATTTATAAACATTTTAGTTATTTGATAAAAATGGAGAATATGGGAGATGGCCTTCTTGTAATACGTTACATTCTGGATAACAGGTTTCCCGTTCTACTTCGGGGCTCATTTCATACACAATGAATTTGCTTTTTAGCATTGTATGATGAGGCTTATATGGGGAGGCACATTTATCATCATAGGGTCACATTTTACCGACCTGAAAACTCAAATCGAATTTGATTCGAATTAGTGAGTGTATAGATACTGTATGTCTATGTAAGTATAATATGTGTATATACAGCATGTGCAATGGGGTTTCATTTGGACCCGAAAACTCGAATCGAATTAGATTCGAATTCGACCAAACTCGATTCAAGTTTTTTCTCCGGTCACTGGACCTCTCCCTTTGACTTATACAGTAATTTGGCAGGTAGGTTTTAGGTGGCAAATATTCAAATCCGAATTCTTAAAGGGCCAGAGTATGATAAATCTCGAAAATTTAATTTGATTTAAAAAACTCTTATCATTTGGATAAATAAATTCGATTTCAAATTTTCAATTCGACCAACAAATCTGCCAGAGTATGATAAATCTCCAAAATTTTATTTTTTAAAATACTCTAATTGAGTTTAAATAATTCCCTAACTGAAAAATATTCGAATTTTCAGTTCAACTTACATATCTGCCCCCTATATGTTAATTTTTGTGATAATAGACATTATAACCATAATACTAGAAGAGTGCTAGAAATGCGTATGGTTGCCACCATTTCCATCCTTTTAAATGGAGATGAAAGCTTTTTTCTCCTACACAAGATCATTCCAATGCACTGCTGGTTTTGAATAAATGTACCACTGAAATAATTTTGCCATTTATTCTATCAGCAGTGAGACATTTGATGTGTGGACACCCCTGCTCAGTCAGAATAACAAGAGATGAGATTCCTATCGGAATACAAGTCTATCGATTGGTGCAAATATATCCAAATAAAGCAACTTCACGCTGTGCTGTGAATCAATGTATAATGAGAACAATTCCTTCACTTAAATGGGCAACATCTCTGCTGACAAAGGAACATCTGAAAAGGACCTGAGACCTTGAAATACTTTAATAGCATTCGGTAGTGCTGTGCAAATATTATGGGAAAACAGTTGGGGGTTATGTAATAAAAGGCCCTAAATTTGCCAGGAGCAGTATCCCATAGCAACCAATAGGCAGGAAGCATTTACTGGTCACCTGTATAAAAGCAAACATCGTATTGGTTGCTGTGGGTTACTGCTCCTGTGCCTTTTATTACATATGGGAGAAATTGATTTGTGCAAGACATTAAAGGAATACTGTCATAGGAAAACATGTTTTTTTTAAAAAAAAGCATCAGTTAATAGTGCTACTCCAGCAGAATTCTGCACTGAAATCCAGTTATCAAAAGAGCAAACAGATTTTTTTATATTTCATTTTGAAATCTGACATGGGGCTAGTTTCCCAGCTGCCCCAGTCATGTGACTTGTACCTGCACTTTAGGATTGAACTACTTTCTGGCAGGCTGTTATTTCTCCTGCTTAATGAAACTGAATCAGTCTCAGTGGGACTTGGCTTTTACAATTGAGTGTTGTTTTTAGATCTACCAGGGAACTGTTATCTTCTGTTAAGGAGCTGCTATCTGGTTAACTTCCTATTGTTCTTTTGTTAGGCTGCTGGGGGGAGGGAGGGGGTGATATCACTCCAACTTGCAGTACAGCAGTAAAGAAACTGACAATATGTCTAGCCCCATGTTAGATTTCAAAATTGAATATAAAAAAATCTGTTTGCTCTTTTGAAAAATGGATTTCAGTGCAGAATTCTGCTGGAGCAGCACTGTTAACTGATGTTTTGAAAAATACATGTTTTCCCATGACAGTATACCTTTAAGGACTTATAACAGATATTATAATGGGAATTATAAAGGGAAGTGCTTAGCATGGTCTCCTTTTTATCTAAACAGCTTTGCAAAGGATCACAAGTGGATTAGAAGGGAACTGGATGGTGTAACTAAGTTTTAAGTGAGTGTAAGTGAGAAAGACACACATCTACCCTGTATAAGGCCATATCTCCACCAGCAGCCGTGTCCTCACCAAACCTTCTCATTACTCATGGCCTATGATTACTTCCAGGTAATTAGAGAGCCTTGTGCACAGACCAGTTACCATGGTGTTTATTTTTATTTTTACCATCATGTGTTTATTAAGTGCTAAGCAAACACCAATTAGTAAGATTTTGCAGTGTTTTTTTAGCCTAGGCCATTGTCTACAGATTTATTTGTTGTCTACGGGTTTAGTATCTTGGGAGCTGAGAATCCAGGGGAAACAGCAAAGCAAAAGTCAGAACACTACGAGAAGCAAATTCAGATAGTTACCATAGAACCTTATATTATAAGCGACTTTCGTTTTAACTTACACGCCATTCAGCGTTTCTTTATTCCGGGCTACAGAAATGCACTGAAACCTGCTGCCACATAGTTACACCTCTAACATCCCCCGTATATAAAGAAGCTGCAGGATGCATTTCAGCAATAAAGGACAACTGGGTCATTCCTTTGCTAGGCATAAAAGCTACCCAGGCCATGGATTGGAACAAATATTTCTACTCAACAATAAATTGTCTCTTGGCAGTTCTACAGACCCACCCGTCACTGAAAGTACTGTATGATCTTTCTAACTTGGATCTAAATACTGGAAAAACACAGCGCTCAGATGTTTTTAAAGATGATGATTCAAGGAGAAGCAGAAGCCAAAATTACAGGCCATAATTAAACTAGGAAAAAAATTTTTAAGAGGCGTACATGCGCCTATAGAACGCATATATTATAATTCCTTTACAGCAACGCTCAGGCTGCTTAAGCAGCTTAGTGATGCTAAAATCTTGCTAGAAAATGTAATGATGGGGGATTTATTGTTTAACCCTGGTCCTATTGTGGGTCATTCTGTAGGGATGGATTGCTATGTGGGGGGGGGGAGGAGAAAATTCCTACAGGTACAGGGATATTCCCTTAGTTCACTAGCTTCTAAACCAGTGAGCCCCAACCATCTATATCACCTAGGTGTTGTTACTCTCCAAACCCTTGGATGTTGCTCCCAGAGGCCTCAAAGCAGGAGTTTATTCTTGAATTATAGGCTTTGAGGCAATTTTGCTTGAAAAAAAAAAACCAGGTGTACTGCCAAACAGAGCATCATATAGGCTGCCAGTCCACATAGTGGCTACCACTAGCCAATCACAGCCCTTATTTTGCACCTCAGGGACTTTTTTCATGCTTGTGTTGCTCCCCAAGTCTTTTTACATTTCAATGTAGCTCTAAAAAAGGTTTGGGACTCCTGCTCAAGAGTAACCACTTTGCTTCCACAAATACTTTGCTTCCACAAAAAAAACATATGTACTGCCAAACAGAGCACCCTATATGCTGCCTATCCACATAGGAGCTATCAAATAGCCAATCACAGCACTTACTTTCAAATTAGGAAAACCGGGCAGGATCCCCTATGATTGATGCAGTGATCGGCCAATTGCGGGTGGCCACGTCATAGCCCTGGCCGCACCCCATTACATCATGGCCCCACCCCCATTACAGTATGCCCCGCCATTACACAGGCCTGAAAGGTGGCAACTCTATTTAATACCCCTATTCATTTTTTATGCTTGTGTTGTTCCCCAACACTTTTCACATTTGAATGTGGCTCACAGTAAAAAAAGGTTGGGGATCCATTTCTAAACTGTGGGCCTGCCTCTCCTGGAGCCAGGTCTGGACTGGAAGGCCCTGGCATTCCAAGTACACATAGGCCCAAATAGTCCTCTGCCAGCCCACTAAATAGTGACTATCAATGGGACCTTACAGCAGCCCCTCTGGCATTTGCCAGAACTCACAGATGGCAAGTTTGGGCCTGCCTGGAGCCCAAAGACTGTTAAAGTAAAATATGTGGAACATGCCTATTTGCACCCCTAGGTACTCAAGGAAGATCACACTGAAGGTTAGTAGGGTGAGGTTTGGGGTGCTGATCTAGAGAATCTTGGAACCATGGCTGAGGCTGTAACCTTATTATAAGCAAAGAGGGACCTATACAAAACATTACACCATTCCCCTAGTCTATAAGAGCTTGAGATGGAAATAGACAAGTTTGGGAGACTGATGTGAAAGCAGAAGCTGATGTCATTTGCAAGAGGTGCACCACCACCCACAATATGTTGTTATGGTTACATCTGAAGTGAAATGCAGGTATTGTGGTTTATTAGAAAGAATCTTAAGCCACTACTAGGTGTTATTTCTAAACAACACTAAAAGCTTGCACTGCATCTTCCATAAATGCCGAAATTTATCACATAAGAGATATTCACTTCTGAGTCCAATGACCTATTTTAATGGTCACGGGACTCCTCGTTGAATTCGATTCTGCTATGGTTTATAATAGGGGACACATGATCCCTTTATATTCTATATAGGCCTATTTCTCACGCCTATATCAATTACAAAGGACACTGATATTTGACTATAGGGACAGATTTAACAAAACTCAGGGGACACAGATGTTTTGTCAACTGACACCATTCATTAAAGCCACTTGGGTCCAAAAATCAAGGACAGGTTGATAGTTCTGATCACTAAAGGGGGTCAATTACAACCACAACCACAGTTGCAGCTGCGCTCAAATCTCTGCAGTTGTTGCTCAAATTGACATCATTCACTCACCTTTCAGTTAACATGTTATAGAATGGCTATTTTTTTATATAGTTTTTTAATTATTCGCTTTCTTCTTCTGACTCTTTTCAGCTTTCAAATGGGGGTCACTGACGGAATAAAAAAAATGCTGTAAGGCAACATATTTATTGTTATTGCTATTTTTTTGTACTCTATTCAGGCCCTCTCCTATTCATATTCCAGTCAATGCATGGTTGCTAGGGTATCTTGAACCCTAGCAACTCGATTGCTGAAATTGCAAACTGGAGAGCTGCTGAATAAAAAGCTAAATAACTTAAAAACCACAAATAATAGAAAAATTAAAACCAATTGCAGAATATCACTCTCTACGTCATACTAAAAGTTAACTCTATGGTGGCAATCGACTCCAAGGTTTATAAAAGGAGAAGAGATAATAATGATAAGGGGCTGGTTTCCCTGATATCTGGTGCCTTTGCAATAAAGTAACCTCCCAAGGATTGTATTTTTGTTGTTATTAGTACTTTTTTTTACTCATCTTTCTATCCAGGCCCTCTGCTATTCTTATTCCAGTGTCTTATTCAATTGAATGCATGGTTGCTAGGGTAAAACCCACAAATAATGAAATATGAACACCAGTTGCAACAGTGAGAAAAAGTGAAAGAGGTTGGCTAAGGATTATTTGATAAATCTGCCCCACAAGCGCAAGAGCAGGCTTATTCTAAACAGCTGACACATAGGAGATTTACCGTATCACGTGGCATTATCATTAGGGAAAAGACGCAGTGGCAGCAGTAGGTCGTGGGAAGATAAATGAGGGGAGAAATTTGACTCTTCAAGAGTCAAATAAAAAGCGAAAGAGAAGTAGAACTGCATTTTATACTATACTGTAAGCTGCTTGTCCTCTCAACTGCAGTCTGTCCATGTGCAGTCAGTCTGGTGTCTGTACTGTATATAAAGTGAGGCTCCTGCACATCTGCACATTGCTATTGAAAGTCTCCTTCTATTCTCTGCCCTGGTGCTTCTGACTATGCACCAGCAGCCAACTAATCATAGTGGGATACTGAGTCTTGGCTGAAGGAGAGCTGACTACTGCTATATATTTCTCATGAGTCAGAACAAGCAATGCAGAATGCAGTACAGGGCAGACAAATATTGCTTCAACAGCATTAACATTTAGAAATAATTATAACCACTGACACTTTGATTTATGTAAGTTGGAAAGATGCTTTCAATTATATATTTTTGTTTGTTCTTTAGGCAACGTTTCCCTTTTGGGCTACATCCGTTTACATTGCATGTGTGCTGGGGTGTGATACTTTTCTAACAGATCTTCAGCCCAGCATTCGTTAATCAAGCAAAATGCAAATACATTTGCCCAACCCCCGGGCACGGACATACAGTGCACTCACACGGACACAATGTGCAGAGACAAACCATCTGTATCATATCAGACTTTCCTCAGTCTGATATTATTTCTTTTTTACTCAATCTGGAGCTGCATCATCCTTCTGCCCCATTGTTATCCGTGCCATTTAGTCCCTGTTCCATTGTCAAAGTCTAAGACTGTGTTTTGAATTAAAATCTAAAAAAAACAGCATGTTCAATATATAAATACTGTACATATATATATATAATATTTTTGCCAAGACAGACAGAAACCCTTTGTTGCAGTTAATAGCTGCATGTTTTGTTTTCAGACAGTGTAAGACATTGAAGCAATACAATAGAATGTGGTCTTCTGAGGATAAAGGGAATATAAAACTGAACAAACATGGTTCTTTCATATCAGCCACGTGACACAGCGCTGCCATGTACAGGAGCCTTATGGATAGACACTTCTTCCCCTCGCCGTCTGCACTTAAATAACCAGATAGCGGATGCCGCAGTTCAGAAAAGGAAGACATTTGCAGAAGGCTGAATTAAGGGCAAGATCAGTCTTATATTGCCTTTAATCTCAACAACTGCAACATCACAATGAGCTTTAAACCAATGCACAGAACTGTCTCCAGTCTCAGCCTTGATTGCTTAACAACATTACACATCAGGCTTTACAGATCCCGAAGGATCTCCGTCTGTCAGACATAATTGTGGAACAAAGTAACGGACGCACAAATACACTGGCGCATGTTATCTGAGGAGCAGACAGGGGGGACATGGTTCCAAACCAACACTAGTGCATTTCAATTGTCCCTTTAAGAAGTGACCATCAGATTGTGTGGGTTTCTTCTTAAGGGATGTTCCACAGATCACTCCCGAAATCCATAATGAATTGCAATAAAGCATGCACTGGGAGCTGGGTGACCTGAATTGCCTTCCATTAATGTCAATGTGAATCAACCCTGCGGCAACTCTCTGGCATCTAAAGTGACAGACACCCAACTAATAAAAGGACGTTACTCTAACTGCATCATATCTGGGCAGAATTAGTTGTTGTAGAGCTTTCCCTGCAATTTAAAAAACCCCTAGATTGTCCAGTTGTCTTTATAAGCCATTACCAGTCTGCAGACACATTGTACATAGTACAGGTATGGGATCTGTTATCCAGAATGCTCGGGTTCTGTCGTTTTTCGAATAAGGGGTCTTTCCGTAATTTGGATTTTCATAGTCTACTAGAAACATTAAATAAACCCAATAGGCTGATTTGCTTCGTTAAGGATTAATTAAATGAGTTCCGATCAACTACAAGTTACTCTTTTCTTATTATAGAGAAAAGGAAATCATTTTTTAACATTTCAATTATTTGGATAAAATCAAGTCTATAGGAAACAGACATTTCATAATTTGGAGCTTTCTGGATAATGGGTTTCTGGATAACGGATCCCATACCTGTATACATTTCACCAGTATATGGGAAAAGTTGGCCATTACTGGTCACACAAGGAAGCATGTGAGCGAGATGATGAAACTGACGGAGGTCGAACACTGGAGGTCAAAGCAACAATAGCCACTGGTACCTTGTGACTCTGCCTGCAGGTGATGCGGTACTTATGGTGCTTATAAAACAAAAAAAAGTCCAACGGGTGACAAGGTCCTGCAGGCCAGGGATTTAAGACAATATGTGGCAAGAGATAATGGGAAATAAGAAGCAGAAATCCTCTATATGATAGTATTGCCTAATGCACTCACTTTGGGGGTACAACACGGATGTAAAAACTGAGACTGCAGACCCTGAAGCTGCATTGGGGGAAAAGCAGAGTTACAAGGGCCCCAACTCCTGCATAATCTCAACATATATGAAAAATGTTTAATTTTGGAAAAATGATGGTTGTCTTCCACCCCCTTTAAAGGGATTTAAATTTAATGAGGGTGGAAACAAACGTATTGTTATAAGCAGAGTATAATAATAATATTTATGCAGTAAGACTGGGCCCCCCTAGACTGCCAACCCACCCCCAGACTGCCTAGATCTGCAGTTTCTACAGTTATAGACAGCCTTCCTGATACAAAGCAGTGCAATGCAATGATACACACATGCATAGTGACACACAGCAGTGCCGCGTCGCACACACAACATAGGGACATAGGAGGGTACTCACTGTGCAAGCAGGCTCCTTCTCCAGCTGCTGTAGCAGTGCATAGAGAAAGGCAAAGAGACAGCAGGCAGGGAGGGGGCACAGAGAGGGGTGGAGCGTAGGATTATGCAGCAAAGCCAGTTATAGCCAGGGGGGAGACACAATGAATTCCACTGATACAGAAACAACAGGCTGCATTCAGCGAGCTCTGGGAGAGGAGCATAAATAAATTGCTTTTTGTCTGGGACATACAGCAGCAGCAGGATTATATCTTTTTTATTGATCAAATGAAAACAAAAAGCCATACGGCTGGCATCACCCGTTTAAATGTCCTATCGGGCAGAGGGGCATGCTGGGAGTTCTCATTCAACAAAGGCCTGAGGGCTGCAGGATGGATTTCTTGGCTTTTTTTTTTATCAAATCAAAGGGAATGTTTATAAAATAATTCATGCTGACGTTCCACTCCCGGGATAATTGCTCCCAGTAGATTATTGCTGTTTCTTATCGGGAAAGAAAGAAAAATGAAATCAGCATAAAATGAACAGCATCCTACAAAAGTGTGCTCAGTACAGGGCAACGCCAATCCTGGCACAGTTTAAGGACGGTGGGGAGATTTAGTCGCTTGTGTTAAATATTCGCTACTGCAGGCGGTAATCTCCCTGAAGTGCCTTCCCATCGGCAAGAATGTGAATCCCTGGCGGGAAGGCATAAGCGTTGCTTCGGTTTTCCGAAGTCGCCCTAAGTTGCCTCACAAGGAAGCAACATGTATGCCATCCCGCTGGCGATTAACATTCTTGACAATGGGAAGGCACTTCCAGGAGTCTAGTTGCCTGCAGTAGTAATTATTTATCATAGGCGACTAATCACCCTGTGTGCCACCACCCTAAGGAACAATATACGCTACTAAGAATTAGATTATCTATGCCTTATTTACTGTATATAAAGAATATCAATGCCTTTTTTACTGTATATAATAGCGCTGATATATTCCACAGATAATACACCATTCACATTAGTCCCTGCCACAATGTCCCATGTGTTGTTCCTACTATGGAAAGATCTATTTAACCCCCTTCCACTTCAGAAAGCCACTTCCAGGCACCAGATCTCACCATTGCTCTTTTAGGCAAAATTCTTTCTGGATTATAACACAATAGGACGGTAATGGTAGTTTTAAAGGAAGTTTGTAGGAACAAAAGACACACTGATCTAATTTACAAACACTGGGCACATTTGCAGCAGGAGTCCAACAATAAGCTTCCATCAGTCGTGTGCAGCTAGGATAAGGAAAATAAAGCCCTGATTGGTTGCTATGGGTTATTGCACTGCTGCATTATTGCCAACTGTTGCACTAAATGAGTCTTGACTGCACAATTACGAACTGAGCCGGTAATGTCTTCACAGGAGCCAGTGGCAAAATAAAGCAAAATTAAAATAAACAAAAATGCCACTCCTGGTACTTTAAGAGCCGAATTTCCAGTTTTCAAACCGGAAATTCGACTCTTCTAGTGCAGAGAGTGCAGTGCTGCTAGCTATGTTTGATAAAAGTCCATTAATCCTATTTTATTGCACAGAACACAATCACAAAAGCTCCTCCAGGTAGGTTTTATAGGTAAGGACTCACTGCTACCCTGTTGTACATGGAACACAGCCAGTCAGAAAGAAATGGCAATTTCTGGGCAGTATGGGAGTCTGTGGTGTAAGTAGAAGTTACTGGGCCCCACAGCAACATCTTTTTAGTGCTCTCACTCTATGGGGCAGATTTATTAAAGGGTAAAGTGGCTAATGATAGCGACCTTTCGACAGCGTTGCCACCCGCAGGGACGTTGCCAATTTACTAACAGGCGCAGGTGTCAATTCACTAGCGAACCGGACCGTCGCTAGCGTTCATTCGCACTCTATCGGCAGGTGACTTTTCGCTCTGGTGAATGATCGTTACTCTGGAAATTGCAGATTTTACTGAACCTTACTTCTTTCACCAGAGTTGACTTCGCCACCTTAGACCAGGCGAAGTGCTAAAAAGCAGCTAGATCTTCCTCAATCTTCTGTCACTTACACCATATCCTGTGAGCCGAAAATACATCAAAATTCCAAAAACTCAGTTGACTGTTCCTTTTTGGAAGCGGAATTGAATGCAAAAGTCCTGACTTAAACATTTTTTGGGTAACAGGTTTTCTCCACACAGGGCCCCAGGCAACCCAGCAGGACACTTCATCCCTCCGCCGAGCACAACTACGTGAGCGTGCGCAGGCGCCTACGTGATCGCACGCATTCCCACCTATGCGAGCACACGTACGAACTGAACCACTGCTTCACCCCGTCCCCTCCCACTGACCCTCGCATCACTCACACACAGCAACAAGCACAGCAACAAGCCGGATTCTGAAGCCTGGACTGGGGTAGGCAGTAGTGAAAGGTACGTGCCTGGCGCCCCCCAAGCTTTGCGCCCTAGGCACGTGCCTTCTCTGTCTACCCCTAGTCCCGGCCCTGTCTGCAGACATTTTATAACATATGGAACATTCATTTTACAGTGGGCTCATGTGTAGGGCATTATATTAACTCTCTTGTCTTTATTGAGGTTCCCTGGACATGTATAAGAAAAACTGGTAACTTCAAGCATTTGCACCAATATTTATAATAAAGTGCTCAATACAATTTAAATTACCCACCATATGCAAATTGACCGAAGCACAAGATCACAAGTACAAACAAACGATATTGCATCTTCGCCATGAAATGCTCGCACTGATAAAGTAACGCTAGCAAAAAGACGCCAGCGTTCGGCGCCCAGGGCGCAACTTCGCATATTAGTGAATTAGGGTAGTGGTAGCAAATTTGTGCCTAGCGAAGTGGTGCGATGTGTGCGAAGCGGTCGCTGGCGACAATTCACCCTTTAGCAAAACTGCCCCATTGTGTTTTTATCACCTCCTTGAAGATAGATTGAATTAACTTATTACTATAGATATACCATGACCTGGATGCTACACTTGAAAAAAAGGGTTCTACATCTGAAACATGTCATGTGAATACAAGCACTTTGCAGTAAATTACTGCTTGGGCTTGGTCCTTCCTTAAGAATGTTGTAGCTGGATGAATAAGAACCTTGACAGCCATTACTCCAGGAAGCTCCTATTTCTGAGCCTGACCTCTTGAGTCCCTGTAGTGGGGGAACACACAAGAGTACTAAACGTTACTGGCTTCCTCATTGGAGCCTCTACTGCTCTACTAAATACCCTAATCATACTTCTCACTCTAAAGTGGTCCATTACTAATCTTTCCTGGCACTTACTTCACCTACTAAGGTTTATGTACACCCAGGCCCTTCAGCACACCACCTCCTCCAACTAGTGGGGACCAAAGAGACAGACCAAGTGGTGGCTACCTGGAGAACCCTGACACTCCTGGCCATATACTGAACTGCCAGGGAAATACTTTAAATTGGAATGGGAAATACTCCCCCCTCCCAATTGTAATCAGGCCCAACTATTAGCTGGTCAAAAAGTGTCCTAGTTTCCTATACCTGAAATATAGTTTGGCAAAACCTTTTACCCTCCTATTGTGGGAATGTAATAAACGTTGTTACAGGAAAAACGATTCTCAATGTGAAAAGTTATGCCTTTGCGCACAATTTTCCCTTGCGCAAACTTAATATAGCTTTTGCGGACTCAGAAACTGTTTAGTGACCACTAAACAAATTTTATAGCTTGCTCCAATGCACAGTGAAAGTAATAAAATGTCTTACTGAAAAAGTTATATTTGCTCCAAAAGATTGCGACACCTTCAAGCACTTCTTAAAAGTGCGCAATTAAGTGCGCAATTAAAATTCGCAATGCAATAACAGTTGTATATACTTGAGTATAAACCGAGTTTTTCAGCCCCCAAAATATGCTGAAAAACTCTACCTCGGCTTATACTCGGGTCAAGCGCAAAAACGTTCGCCGGCGTCTTAGAATAGTCGCCGGCATCCGAAAATAGTCTCCAAGAATATTCGCCAGCGTCCAAGAATGGTCGCCGGCATCCAAAAACTAGACGCCGGCACCTCCAATGGGAGCAGAAACTCTCAATTTTTTGATTGAAACGTACCAGAAGCTGCTGCATTTCTCACTCTAGGATTATACTCAAGTCAATAAGCTTTCCCAGTTTTTGGAGGTAAAATTAGGTACCTCGGCTTATGCTCGGGACGGCTTATACTCGAGTATATACGGTATTACATTACCAGGTGTGACTTTGTATTCTTATTGTTGAGAATAGTTTTTCTCTTTGCGACTTTTATTACATTCCCCCACATATGTGTTATAATCTGTATTGCACACATAGAATAAATAAGAATTTCTATATAAATTTGGTCCTGACTGTGTCCTCTATAATCCTGCCCACCCAATAGTCATTGGGCCTGCTGTTCATATTATTAAGCCATTGGGATAGATGAATCAACATAGCATGTAAAGATGGTCACAAAAGGTTCAGATCCAGAATGCTGGGAGGTACAATATGCAGTTAAACTGGTCGAACTGGTTACTACGCCATCTAACTCAAATACATGGCGAAACTGCTGTCTTTCAATTGTTGGGGGCCCATTGGATCAAAAAATTCAGGATAAAAGGGGCCAATCGTATGAAGCCATATTGGAAGTCAGTATCCTAGAATAGTTTGTATATTAATGTATTCTCCCATCTCTCTCACTCCCATAAGTGGACAATAATGATGTCAGGCAACACTCACAGAGCTTCAATAAAATCACCTTTATTTTACATCACATCAATGTGTGATCATGTCATTGTAAATCATCTTGCTGAAGACTTGCAGAATGCAAAGAGTGGGTGCCTGGAGATCAGAGTAGATTTAGAAGTAGAGATACTTGAACTAATTAACAAAGGATTATTGGATTAAGTAGATTAAAGGGCTATTGCTATATAGAGAGTAAAATACAGACTCTATCTAGTGCAGCACATAGAAGTTGTGACCCAATAGCACAGCTATTTATTGCAATGTATCGTATCAAATAAGGCTGATGATTTCCAGATAGGGGCATATTTATTAAAGGGGTTGTTCACCTTTGAGTTAGCTTTTAGTAAACTGTAGAGAGTGATATTTTTAGACACTTTGCAATTGTTTTTTTTTTTTTTTGTACTTTTTGAGTTATTTATCTTTTTATTCAGCAGCTCTCTAGTTTGCAGTTTCAGCAAACTGGTTCCTAGGGTCCAAATTACCAACCAGGCATTGATTTAAATAAGAGACTGGAATCTGAATACGAAAGAGCCTGAATCAATGAGGAGTAATAAAAAGTATCAATAACAATAAATGTGTAGCCTTACAGAGCATTTGCTTTTTAGATAGGGTCAGTGACCCCCATTTGAAAGCTGAAAAGAGTCAGAAGAGTCATTTCTTAGTAAAAAAACTGTAAAAAATAAAATAAATAATGAAAATAATAGATAATTAAATAGTTTCTTACAATTGGCCATTCTATTGCATACTAAAATGTAACTTGAAGGTGAACCACCACTTTAACCAGCAAGATGGTTTGCATCTGAATTAACCACATAGTACATGGATTTTATGTGACGCTGGATTTCATGGGGTGAATTGGCAACCCTGTTGGAGAGGTAGACACCAAATTTTGCACCAATTTATAATCCTCAAACAACCACCATCGTGCAAATTTGCAAACTGCATTGGAATTTACCAAGAATAGATGTGTTTTGAGGAGAAAAGACATTATTTATTTGGTTCACTATCGACTTTTGTGACGGCAACAGAAACTACGGGCAGAAATGCAGGGACGAGTTACCCCACTATTTCTACATGGTTACAAATAAGGGGCATGTTTATTAAAGGTTGAGTTATAGAGTTTTTTTTAACTGGAATGAGCTCAAATATTATCTTAAAAACAAATATTACCGACCCAAAATCTCCAAAAAAAAAACTTTATTGTCATGAAGGCTATTAAGATCTTCAAATGGGTCACTGGACTTCTGCCATCGTCTTCTTCATGGACTCAGTTTTAGGTGGCATACTATCGAATTCCAGTTGTTCCAAAGGTCAAGATTATTCCCAACTTCAATTTGTGAATTTTGACAAAAATCCAACTCGAAAATTCGAATTCTTATTTACAATTCAAACCTTATTAAATCTGCCCCCAGTTTTCACCCCTCTACTTTCATCTATCCCAGAATAAGGGAAAATATGAGATGTATGGGCCTATTTATCAAAAATAGAATTTGTGAGGTTTTAGAGTTTTTTTCTACTTTGAATTAACTCACAATTTAAAAAAAAAAATGGGTGTTTTCTTATTTATTAAAAATCTAAAAACTCATATAAATATAATCATGGAAAAAAATCTCGAAATTAAAAAATGGCTTGAATTTTGCCTAGAACAACGCCTATTGACTTTTACATGAACTCTCAAGCTTTTAGATGCCAAAGTTTCACATTGGATTTTTTCAAGCTTTTAGTGCTTAATAAATACCACATATTCGTGTTTTGGAAAAAATGATTTGAGATTGTTGTTTTTTTCTGCAAAAATAATTAAATCCTGGATTTTTTTTTAAATTCAAACCTTGATAAATCACCCTGTTAGGGCAGGCAGAAAATAAGTGCAATGTACAAGCAGTGAGCCGGTCAATAAAAGCAATTGCGAGTCATCACATTAATATGATAAGGAGACACAATGAAATGTTCCAAGATTATAACTGGATTAGATTCAACTGGAAATTTTGCAGAAAGAGATGTCGCTGCAAATCTCTTAAATGAAAAGGATGACAAGTCAAATGAACAGATAATTAAATGAAATGGAAAATGTACTGTAAGTAGGGCCTGATGAGCAGCATGCATCCTCCAATTCCCTGGCATTCCAACCTAGATATGCACAGAAGCAAAAACAAATGGATTTCCTTCATTTAACTCCTCTATGTCAAGTCTGGATGGGTCTCTTACTACACTGGACAGCAGAGCTGCTTTAGTGGGGGCCTTGCAGAGCAGCAGTTGTAGGTTTGAAGAGAATAGAAGGGCAGGTTCAATTGGAACAAAGATATGACAGTTGCATGATTCTTTACCAACCTGCAGCTCTTCAGTTACTTCAACCTCCTGCGGAATAATGGGCCACAGGTTGGAAAGTTCTGCATTACAGAATGATGAGAGTGTCGGATGAAACAAATGTAACAACAATTGCTGTCATAGGATCCATTCCTGGAGTTTGCAGAACTTTATTTTGTTGCTTATTGGTGGAGAATGGATTTAGCACTTAAAATGCCTGGTTAAGTGCCCTGGGAGGCACGGAACATGTAGGGCTATTAATGTACAATAAATAATATATTTGGATACTATTTTTGGTGGCCCTTGTGGAGTTGTTTGAGCCTGGATGACCTCTGGTTTCTGGTACTGGTTGATCCTCTCCCCAAGCTGAGGGTCTGGGGCTGGTGCACCTGGACCACCTTATCTACGTGGTGAGTGCTTTAGATGCTGATTCCTGTGGTTTTATATACTTGTGTTGGATTCACACTGCTGGGTACACAGTAACCATGTACTGTATATATGTCCCATGGTCTGATGATATAATGTGAGTAGGAATGGGCAAATTTTTCCGCCTTGTTTCGCCGCGGAAATGACGCCCATAGACGTCAAAAAAAAAAAAAAGACGTGCGTCAAAAAAAATTTCCCACACTTCAAAAATTTTTTGATGCCCATAGACTTTAATGGGCGTTGGCGACATTTCGCCGGTGGCAAATTTTTGGTGAAACGAAACGAGTCAAATTTGCCCATCCCTGAATGTGAGACACTGGGTTTATACTGATTATTGGTATCTCATTAATAGTAAGGGTCTCAATTACTTGTACAAATTTGCAATCCCAAAGGAAAGGAGCTGAGTCAAGACCTTGTTCAGCCTGAACTAGAACCAGAATGTCTCCAGCAGCAGCCCAGTTTATCTATATTGTATAAGATTCACCAAGTCATTTTTCTACTCCAAGCTGGGATATTTAAAGGATCATTTACACAAAAAATGATAGTGTGTTTATGTAATGGAAATATAATGTACTGTTATTCAGCACTGGTAAAATTGGTGTGTTTGCTTCAGATACTCTACTATAGTTTATATAAACAAGCTGCTGTGTAGCCATGGGGGCAGCCATTTAAAGCTGTAATAGGAGATAAGGCACAGGATACACAGCACATAAAAGACAAGCTCTGTAATGTACAATTGATTTTTTTAGAATGTATCTGTTATCTACTGTGTATCCTGTGCTTGAATGGCTGCCCCTATGGCCACACAGCAGCTTGTTTATATAAACTATAGTCGTGTTTCTGAAAAGTACATTATATTGTCATTCCTTTAAATGTATTTATGCATATGCCTGTCTATCCATTTGATTCTGATTCTCTAAACTGTACTTGTCTGTTCCTGGCTTCAGTTTCTTCTCCCCCTTCTCTTGTTGACTTAACCCACAGCATCATGTCTTGTGCCTCAAGAACCCACCGCATGGGGGAAGGAAATACAATGTGCATCTTCCCCGGCACTAATCAGATCTGAAGGGAACCAGTGATGACAGGAGGAGTCGGACTGGGTGATTCACATGTTCCTTCTCTGCATAGTGTTTTCAGGAATATTTATCAGCACTGCCACCTTGTGGTTTAAAGTCTTAAGAGAGTAAACATAAAGAAAATGAAAATGGAGACGCCTAAAAGACAAGTTCACTGAGTTATGGAAAGCTACTAAAATACACTTTATAAATCATAAAATATCATAATCAAAAAAGACCAGTGAATCATCAAGGAGCGGAGTGCTGCCCTACCCAAACAGATATGTGTATATATATATATATATATATATATATATATATATATATATATATATATATATATATATAATCCAGTAAATGGACCCGCACTCGTTCATATTAGTGAAATAAATGTGTCTTTATTCACAGGTTCATTTTCAACCTGAACCTGTGAATAAAGACACATTTATTTCACTAATATGAACGAGTGTGGGTCCATTTACTGGATTGTATTATCAAACTTTGACCAACGCACCACCATCGACTGAATTATATCCGGGAGGAGTGCGTTCACTGCACCAACATAATATATATATATATGTGTGTGTGTGTGTGTGTGTATATATATATATTTAATTATATCTATATATATATATATATATATATATATATATATATATATATATATATATATATATAAAGAGCAAAAAAAGCCAGCACAGCTCGTTTAAAAAGTCTTGTTGCCTGGGTGCTAACAGCAAAATAGTAATGTATATCTGGAAACAGGCGAGCACACACAGGTCTTAATTGAAAAACAAAAGGTGTTTATTAAACAAAAAACTGACGTTTCGGCTAGCACTCTAGCCTTTCTCAAAGTGGAAGAGAAAGGCTAGAGTGCTAGCCGAAACGTCAGTTTTTTGTTTAATAAACACCTTTTGTTTTTCAATTAAGACCTGTGTGTGCTCGCCTGTTTCCAGATATATATATATATATATATATATATATATATATATAAACAAACAAAGGAAAGTTGTGCTCACCACTATCACTATTTTTTAAAACCATTATGCGGGGGTGCAATGAGGCTGTGACCACAAAATACATATAGTCAAATACAAGAATACCCTTATTTGTTATAGTTTATACAGGAGCAGTGACCAGCTCCATGTAGTAGCTCCCACCCTTCCCAGCTATAGTCAGGTGATCCCACTGGTGTCTAATAAAAGGGCAGCCAAGTATGGAGGTTTACTTTGAAAGCAGCAAGTTAAGTTGCAGGTAAAACCAAGTCCCTTTGTAAAATGTATAATGAAGCAATAGAATTCTTAATGAATCAGATGAAAATGAAGCGTAGGACTGGCCAGATATGGGATGACTTTGACGTAGTTGGCCAGCTTAAATATATTGCAATATATGGACAAACAATCCCTGTTTTGTTTAAAGGGTAAGGCATTTTTAGTAGCAGTATGCAAAAAATGTCTCTGTCTTAAATATATTGATAATGGGTTGAGTGCAGAGGACTCTTGTATTTGACTATATATATATATATATATATATATATATATATATGCAAAATAGGCAGCACTCCTAGGATTTTTCAACACAAACAGCGAATATGTAGTAAAAACAGTTTTATTGTTTCCAATGTTTCAGTTCCATATTAGAACTTTCCGAACAACATCGGCACTCACGAAAAAATTGTTTAGCTGCCTGGGTGCAGGTTTCAAAAGAGTTCAATTCATGTATTAAGAAAAACCGCACTGCTCAGGTCTTATAAAAACGTAATATATTTTCATTGGCACATACTGACGTCTTCGGCAGCCTTTCTCAAAGTACAAAAAGCAAGTACATCCACCATGATAAATACCTAGTATTGGCGCGAACCTCCAGTGACATCACCAATGTGAGTGAAAGTGTATAAACATGTACCTCCCCCTTCATTCATAAATTACTCGAAACCCCCACCACTAAATGAACATATAATCAAACAATACAGAACCTCCTGTTATTGGTGTTAATATTATTGTGGTTACCAATCAACTGGGTAACATCGTGCATTTACCACCGCTGGCTGAAATAAAGTGTCCTGTGTGTAATGTTACCTATTAACTGTGCAACATAATATAATTGCCAGAATTGATGGAGATAAAATATCCTGTGCTGTGAATTGACTTTCCTCTGTGTAACATAATGTTATAATTAACAGAAATAAAGTATCAGTGTATTACCCTCCTTCTGTGTAACAAAGTGTCACTGTCTACATGTACAAATAAACCCATATGATCCCCTCCTCAAGGCATATCATAATAAAATATCACGTGTATCTAATGCATCTAATTGAAGTACTTTGTAGTAGTGGAGTTTTTATTTTTCATTGTTTTGTCTTTTATTTATTTTTTATTATTTTTTTTTTATTTTCCATTTCTTATTTTTTCTGACATATGTCCGCTTTTTCCATTTTTCTTGAAGGCCCTCGGTCTTGTTTGTTGGAACTCACACACATGCTGATACATATAGGGAATCAGAAACTCCACTAATACAAAGTACTTTAATAAGATGCTTTGTATACACGTGATAAAGACCCCGAGGGGGGTCAAAATGTTGTAAGTACTGTGATGTTTAAATAAACAATTTTATGTTTCTGAAGAAGCCAGAGTGCGGGTCCCTTTTGAATATTCATATACATTAATTTGGCTGAGCACCTGGGAAGTGAAAATATGGGACAGAGTGCTGGTACTATCTATCTATATTATATATATATATATATATATATATATATATATATATATATATATATATATATATATATATATATATATATATAATACTCTTCATCATCAAATAATACAGCAAGACTCTATTCCTAGCTTAAGTTAAATGGGTAAATTCAGTCACCAACAAGTAGGGAAGGGCCTCGGTTATCCACCCCTGGTGATGGTATGTTGGTGCAAACCTGCCCAACAGATTTTTTCGAAGGAGCAAACTGAGTATATTATTCTTTACTATCCAAATTCCACTTGAGGCTCCAATAACCTGAGTGAGAAATGCTTCAATGCACCTTCCCTGACACATTCAGATCTTCCAACTGAAGTTAAATGGAGCTACAGGAGGCAATTCCCTATGTCTGTGTGGACCTGGGGCTTGGGGCAAAGAGGAAAAGGAGTTGGCAAATTCTGGCTCATAACCAGGTCTGTGAAATGAGAGATTTAGGCAAGGGGCCTGAAATTTCTTTCCTCCAAAAATTCCCACCACCGATTTCAGAAATTGAATTCTTCAACAGACCCAGGGGAGGAGAAATGGTGTCCTGAGAGAAAGATTAATGGGGTTGTTTATCAAAGTCCGAATTTATCTCTATATTTTCTGAAAAAAACTCTGACCAAATCTGCACAGGTTTTTTGGGCTTATTTATTAATACGCTTTCCTGAAAATTTTGTTTGCGGAAAAAATCGTGAAAAATCAAGATTTTTTTCAGATTTCCGATTTTTCACCCGAAAACTCAGAAAACTTTGGGGTATTGCCAAAAACCCAGTGCACATCAAAACATCATTGGTACTTCTCCCATTGACTTATATGCAACCTCGACAGGTCTGAGATGCCGAATTTTCAGATTCTAACTTTTCCATCCTCTGGGTTTAATACATTCCGTAATATTCGGGATTTTATTAAAAGTCTGATTTTATAAAAAGAAATCACGAATTATTTGTGATTTTTGCATTCGGGGTTTAGTAATTAACCCCCTTAGTAAATGAACAAGGAAAGTGTCTAGTGAATTAGTGAATGGGTCAAAAGAAATCATATGTGGAATAGTACCAGTACACAAGTTTTAGTAGGGAAGCTTTAGGAAGCAAAGTTTAATGTAAGGAAGGACGGTCAAAGAGAAACCTAGGCCAACTATGTGGGTATTAGCTGGACTCCTGTAAGCTGACCCATTGAAGTCGTTTTCTCCTGATGGGCCTGTATACACCCAAAGGACCAAACAATCACATCAGCTGAATTGGATCATCAGGGAGTGGATCTTCTGGTGTATGGGCAGCCTCAGACTAACGGGAACTGAGAACCACAGCTCTGAACAGCAGATTAGTTGATCTTGTTCATGGGAGCAAAGCATACAAGGCTCACTAAGGGTTACTTTGCCAGTATGTATAGCAGATATGTCATTTGCGTAGCACTTTTAGCAAAATAATGAGATATTTACAAACTTGCTGACTTCTGCCCACCCTAAAACACAGAAACGTTCAAAGGGCAGATTGATCCAAATGGCAAAATACTGACCAATATGCAATGAAAATCAGATTCCCATCTATTCAAATTGCAATATTTGGTCTTGCTTGAAAATCTTCCGTCTGTTTCAGTCTATTTATGTGGCAGACTTTACAGCAGGGTGCCTATACACAATAATGTGAAAGAAAAATAAAAAAAGAATAATGCATTATCACCCGGAGTGTGTATGTCACCTCAAGTACTCCTGTTTTCTTCCACACCCACAAAAATACAGTTTATTTGGATCCTGATAAAAAGTGATCATTATATCTGTGAATGTGATAGGGACCTTAGATTGTAAGCTCCACTGATGTGCGCAATATGTTGGCGCTATATAAATACATGTTAATAATAATAATGTGAATGATTTATAACATACAAGACTTTACTGCCCCCCCCTTCTCTGGAATTCCCCCTATACGACTATTAAAAAATCAGTTAGAAGTGAGGGAATACAAGAGAGTTCTGTTTGAGTTTCAGTAAATGGTAGGATCCCAGGGATTCCTTACTACTTAAAATGACAATTTTCTATTTAGGATTATCCAATGGCACATATGAAAAGAAAAGTATATTATTATGAAAATGGTTTATTTAGATGAAGCAATGGTTCATATATGGGCTGTTTAATGCAATATGCCGATTCTCTATTTATATAAAATATATTATATATTTTATATAAATAGAGAATCGGCAGTGCTCAGGTATAGTTTTCATGTACGGGTAGGACTACATCGATGTTTTTGGCGCGATCCGATGCGCTGCAACAAAAAGCTGGCGTCAAATTGCATGCAACGGAAATAAGGTAAGTAATGAAAATGACGGATGAAGTCGTGTCGCGTCAGATCAACGCTGCGACACCATCCGACAATGCATTTACTTATCTTATTTCTGTCGCATGCTGTTTGATGCCAACGTTTTGTTGCACCACGTCGGATCGCGCCAAAAACATCCATGTAGTCCTACCCTTAAACACTACTCCCATTTAACCTAACATAATGCCAGAATCCACTATATGCTGCTAAATGCAATGCTCAATGCCACACCTCTCACCTTGACTACTGTGCTTGCCCATCCCTATGACTTATACCCTTTTCTCCTTTTAGATTGTAAGCTCTTTTGTACAGGAACATGTTTACCTCTGTATATTTGAATGCAATCTGCATGTTCAATGTATAAACCTATGTATTGTATAGCACTGTATAACTAGTACTGCACCCAGAAATTGTAATATGAGGCCAGTCATCAAAACTAAATATAAAATCATGTAGTTCATCTGTACTCCCTACAACCTCATACAATGAGTGATATTGCAGTCTCTCCCCAAGCGAACTGTTGGTATAGGAATGATTAAAAGTGACTGCAATCTCAGCTACTGCCCTCGAGTATAAGCCGAGGTAAACTTTTTCAGCACAGTTTGGATGCTGAAAAACTCGGCTTATACTCTAGTATATACGGTAAGAGTCCACTTGAGAAGCTAAGTTTAGGGGTTGTCACAAATAAGCAAGCAGAAAATGAGGCTTGCCTGTCATATAAGCTGAACCAACAGGGCTGATTATTACATTGTGATGCTAATTGTTATTCTTTCATATAACCAACAGAGGGCGCTGTGTGATATTGCAGTCACTGTTATTCTTTCATTTAACCAACAGATGGCGCTGTGTGATATTGCAGTCACTGTTATTCTTTCACATAACCAACTAGGGCGCACTGTTATTCTTTCATATAACCAACAGAGGGCGCTGTGTGATATTGCAGTCTCTCCCCAAGCTAACTGTTGGTATAGGAATGATTAAAAGTGACTGCAATCTCAGCTACTGCCCGCTGACTCGAGTATAAGCCAAGGTAAACTTTTTCAGCACATTTTGGTTAATCAGTTTCCGGATAACGAACCCCATACCTGTAGTGTCTTGATATTGATAACTGCTGAGATATGGATTCGAATGCCTCCTACAACAAAAAACAACTGGTGCCAATCACGTGTGTGTAATGGATAAAATTGTGCAGATATATGTCTTGTTATTTAATCCCTGTGGAGTAACCATTATTGTAGTCACAAGTGTCATTTAAAATCTTACACAATCAGTGTTACTAAGAGGCCCATTTATTAAACTTTACATTTTTTTTAAAATTTATCTTGTCAAGTTTTTAAGGGGGAGAACTTGAATATTTAGAGGAAAAAAAACCTCAAGTTTTTAGAGATGTATTATATCTCAAAGTTGCTAAAAATCCAAAAATACTCCATCTCAAACCTGTCAAGAACATGAAACCACGGTAAAAGGGGGGCACAGGATACATAATATGTTGATCACTCATCATGTAGAACAGGTTGTCCAGGTGCACCAGCCCCAGCCCCTCAGCTAAGGGAGCGGATAAACCAGCAACATACAAAAAGAGGGGTTTCAGGGATTCCACAAGGGCTGCCAAAAATGAAGTTAAAAATATAAAGTTTATTGTAGATTCATTGAAAAAAGGAACAGAATTTCCATTGGCCCTACGTGTTTCATGCCCTCCAGGGCACTTAATCATGGGCTATCATGATTGAGTCCATGATTAAGTGCCCTGGGGGGCACAAAACGCTTAGGGCCAAAAGAGATACTGTTCCTTCTTTAATGAATCTACAAAAAAAATATATTTAACTTTATTTTTGGTGGCCCTTGTGCCAAACAGCCCTCTTTTCATATGTTGTTGGTCAAACCTGTCAAGGTCATGTAGAAGTCAATGGCAGATGATCTGTGCTGGGGTTTCACCTGATAATCCGATAAAGTCAGGTTTTCAAATTATTGATAAATTAGTTCAATTCATGGATGGGAGTAAGGTAAGTTTTTTAATAAAAAAATTAAATGAATTAGAGTTTTAGTAAATTACCCCCAAATGTTATGTGCTGACTCCACAGTCAAATCCACTTCTGCCTCCCCCACCAATGATAAACTTCATTTAAAGGTCAGAGGGAAAGCCACACTTTACACTAGTGCCGTGGTCTCCAGGTTCTGGGGAATTCACAGAGCACTGAATTCCACCACTAAATGACCAGCTATATCTTTCCATTACAGTACTTTTTATTTTTTAAGGGTAAAGGATTATTATTTGGTTTCATGGAAGTTTATTGGGCAAAAGCTGTTGAGAGAATTGTCTCTGAGAAATGTCAGTGACTAACAGTTGTGGTTATGGTGCACACACAAACAATTACTGCCTAAAACCACGACGTCTGTCTCTTGTGCAATGGACCTATTTCTGTTACCATACCCACAGAGACTGTACAGATTGAGGAAGATGATTCTAAGTTGTATTGCTCACAAGCAGCTCAAGAAGCAGAGACACATCCCCTGTGTCTAACAGAGAATCAGCTTTACATGAATAGACTCAATGGCCAGAAATGATCAAGCAGTGGAGACTGGGATAGAAGGTGGAAATGTCCCCATGGGGATTAGCTGCTTGGTTTCACTAGAACAATGACCCTGTTTGTATGTCTTGGTCTTTCTTTCTACCTTGTTATAGTCTGACTGGTTACTCTGTACTCTTGTTATAGGTCAGTACAACAAGAACCTCTCCTGGGCTGGACAGGCGGCTCTGTTCAGCCCAAAGGGAAGGGTTCACAACCCAGCAACAGCACAGTGTGTTCAGGAGATATACCTGTAATCAGAGAACAGACTTAAAAAAGCATGCTATATAAAATCAACCAAGTGATAAAGGCTTTATGGTTGTTGACTGATTATAATTTCTTTTCTGAACTTTAAGTTTTTTTTTAAGTGGACTTCTACTCTAGTACAATATTACCTGCTGGGACATCATTGTTAATGAGCAAGTGATCCTTCTTTGCTGTAATGGATATCACAAATATGACTTTTAAAACTGTTTGGGAAATTATGTAGGACAGCAGGTCAATATTACATTTTGTCCATATCTAGTAACTACTATTTGCTTGACACAGGCAGTAGTTTTGTGGGATTCCACAAATCTGTACAGGCAAATCACTGGACAGGCCTTTATTAGTCACAGTATCTTGTAACTTTCCCACAATGTATTAATTACACACCCATGTCATGGCTTTATACCATTGTTATTTCATATTCACTTGTTACTTTTCAGGGACTGTTGAGAATCTCAGCACATCCTGATATCCTAGTGTTGGGGATCAGACTTACCCTCCCCCTGTTCTGCCTGTGATATCATAGAGTCAAATTACTGACAGTGAAGTGACAGATTATCTGAAAGCCCCAGAAGACATTTGGGAAAAAGAGGAGGATCAAGGAAGAGCCTGGGTTTGGAGCCAAATCCACAGGGTGGGCCAGGAGATCTTGAGAGAGCCAGCAGAGAGCGCTACTTGGAAATACTGACAAAGAAGAGTTTGGAGAGGGCTTTGGTGTGATCTCCTTTGGATAAGCATTAAGGTTATATAATTTTAATATTATACATATCCACACATCTATTGCTCCTTTATAATATAGACAAAAATAGTGGAAGTGAAAAGTTGCACAGTGTAGCATATTATTGTAACACATTTAAAACCATACATATGTCTTATATAATCTATTAAAATAGTTGTCTCCTATTTATTAATGCAAACACAATGTCACTGCTACAATTACACAACATATATTATCCATATATTTTTTACACCTACAAAGCACCACATGTTGCATCATTTATTTAGAAAGCGTGTTATTGTGCAAAAATGTCTAATAGTACTAATCTCGTCACTTAAACAGTATAAGTACTTAAAATTATATAGGTTTTAAAAAAAGTACAAATTATTTTCTATTTTCCAGACCCTACCCACTAAACCTCGAAAGATCTACATTTCTAAGTTATTTCCGAAATGATGGAAGAAATGGCTTCAAATCAGAATTGATATTCATCCCTTTTGGTCCCACTTTGTCACACAAAACATCCACTTTGATTTAATAATTGTAAAATTTGCTCTAAACTTTTCATTCACTTTATCTATTCAAAACATGCTAAAACTCATACTGGTTTATTGTTTTTTAACCTTCTGAGATCTATAGCGCCAGCAATTGACTTAACCTTTTCACTCGCTATTATTGGTTTCATCTTTAGGGGGAGATTCTGTATTTGGTAAGCAGTGGAGTAACTAGATGCTACTGGGCCCCACAGCAAATTAATTTTAGGGCCCCCAACATTTCCAGAGGTTGTCCTGTTTTACCAATATATATTGACATTTCTCATTAATTAGGGCCTCATAGGCCCCCTATACCTCCTGGGCCCCCCTGCAGCCGCAGGGTCTGCTTCCTCTGTAGTTACGCCCCTGTTGGTAAGGGTATGGTAGGGAGATGGCAGTCATTCTGTATATGGTAGGGAGATGGCAGTTAGTGTATAAATGTGGCGATAGACGTTAAGATTTTTAAAAGATCTTTTAGTTATATCTAGTATAGGTAAATCTAAAACAACTGGACTTGCTGAGTAATCATTGAAGACGTTTCACTACTTATCCGAGCAGCTTCTTCAGTTCAACTGACTGGTGTGGGAAGTTCTCGGCCATTGTGATTGGATTAGTGAAAGAGTTTATATGGCACGGACTTTCCACACCAGTCAGTTGAACTGCTCGGATGAGTAGTGAAACGTCTTCATTGATTACTCAGCAAGTCCAGTTGTTTTAGATTAACCTATACTCAGGCCCGGACTGACAATCTGTCAGTTCGGGCAATTTCCCGACGGGCCGCTCCATTTACCTGTGAAATGGGCCGCTTCTGCTTTATGGCGATTTGAGGTAGAGAGACTTACAGTGCACGCTGTGATTCTCCTTCACAGACACAACAAGCAGCTGCGTGTTGCCGTGTTCCTTCCTTCTCCCTCCTCCCACCTCCTACGATTAGTCAGGAAGTCAAAGTCCCTCTGATTGGCCAGCAGACGGGGTGGGAGGTGTCGGAGAGTTCCCGTGCTGTTTCAGGAAGCTCCTAGGAGAGGTAGGGGTGTCTGTGTGTGTGTCTCTCTGTGTTTGTGTGTCTGTGTTTGTGTCTTTGTGTGTGTGTTTCCCTGTGTTTGTGTGTTTCCCTGTGTTTGTGTGTTTTCCTGTGTTTGTGTGTCTGTGTGTGTCTCTGTGTTTTTGTGTGTGTGTCTGTCTCTCTGTGTTTTTGTGTGTGTGTCTCTCTGTGTGTTTCTCTGTGTTTGTGTCTCTTTGTGTGTCTGTGTGTCTCTCTGTGTTTGTGTGTCTTTTTGTGTGTGTCTCTGTGTGTGTTTCTCTGTGTTTGTGTCTCTTTGTGTGTCTGTGTGTCTCTCTGTGTTTGTGTCTCTTTGTGTGTCTGTGTGTCTCTCTGTGTTTGTGTGTCTTTTTGTGTGTGTGTTTCTCTGTGTTTGTGTCTTTGTGTGTCTCTCTGTGTTTGTGTCTTTTGTGTGTTTGTGTCTGTGTGTGTCTCTCTGTTTGTGTGTCTCTGTGTGTGTGTGTTTGTGTGTCTCTCTGTGTTTGTGTGTCTTTTTGTGTGTGTTGTGTCTCTTTGTGTGTGTGTTTGTGTCTGTGTGTGTATGTTTACACGTGGGCTGCTTGGTTTGTTTTTTGCCCGGGCTGCTTTTTGCTCCCAGTCCGGCTCTGCCTATACTACTGTAGATATACCATGACCTGGATGAATGAAAATCTTTACAGTCATTGTTATGTTACACACAACTTGTGTTTATTGTATTGTTATTGTTGTGTGCTGCATCTTTCTTTATTTGTCTTTCACATCTCCCTGTAGCCAAGGAAGCTGTTGTGATGTGACCCTTAATCCCGCTTCCCTCTTCAACTGTTCCCAGTTACAGTTAGCAGCCATATTAGGTGCTCTTTAACTGACTATACAACCCTGGTGAAAAGAAATATTCTCTGACCTACTGGTCTGATCGGTGTATGGGAGATTTTTATCAGTTTTGCAATAAACTTAAGCAATATCTACATGCTTGTGTCAGTCTGGTTGAGTTCAACTGTCTGTAAAGTTCCTGGCCCAGTTCCGAAGGAACTATCACTAAGGACATTGGGTTGAAACAGAACATTCATATCTTTTAGTTATCATAGGACCAAGCTTATCTTGAAACGATAGCTGAAATGTAAAATTTGTCCATCATCAAATAAGACTATTTCAAGTGATATTGTCTAGTTGAAGCTTGGGAAAACTGTGGGTAGCTGCCTACTTGACCCTGCAAACAGTTGGACAATGGAAAGGTTTCACTGTGAACGATGAAAATCTTCTAACCTGGCCGATCGATTTTCTGACTGCTAGGCGAAAAATCTTTACATGCACAATTGTTTGGTGCCCATTAAACGCCCTATAATTTGAAGTATTTATTGGAAGAGAAAAATCTTAATGTCTGTGGCCACCATAACCCTGAAAACCCTCTCATAGGTTGTGACAAGTGACATAACAAAAGTGCGCCAGGGCCAACAGCAAAAAGAAGATTCAGAGGGGTCTGACACACTGGAGCTGCTCTGCCCTCCCTCTCCACAACCCTCCTTTCTCGCTGCAAGGGGGGATTTTAATGCTATAGAAGAAGCAGACCCTTCAGTCCTTGCCCCACTGTTCCCCGGCCCCACCCCCATGATTGTGAGGTCTGCTTCTATAATTAAAGGAGAAGGAAACCCCCTGGGTGCAAAACCCCTCCCCCTCCCCTGTGTTGCCCCCCTCCCTCCTCCCCCTGGCCTACCTGTCCCCCTGGGCAAATGCCCCTAACTTGTTACTCTGCGCAGGTCCTGTCCACAGAGTTCACAGTCACCATCTTCTCCCACGCGCGTCTTCTTCCTGCTTTGACCGCCGTCTTCTGGCGCATGCGCAGTAGGAACATTTACCGGTACGGCTCTACTGGGCATGCGCCGAATGTCAAGAAGTGAAATCGGAAAACTTTGTGACATTCGGCGCATGCGCAGTAGAGCCGTACCGGTACATGTTCCTACTGCGCATGCGCCAGACGCCGGTCAAAGCAGGAAGAAGACGCGCATGGGAGAAGATGGCGACTGTGAACTCTTCGGACAGGACCTGCGCAGAGTAACAAGTTAGGGGCATTTGCCCAGGGGGACAGGTAGGCCAGGGGGGAGGAGGGAGCAGGGACAACACAGGGGAGGGGGGAGGGGTTTGCGCCCAGGGGGTTTCCTTCTCCTTTAAGCAACTGGTTGTGACATGTGAGAAAAGGAAGGGGTTAAATTGCAGAGTAAAAAAAGAAAACCGACTTCCTCTTACTGTTAGAGAGTAAGAGACGATGGCCAGAGAGAAAGTAACAGGAGCCCAGACCCTTTGCATGAGGAGATATCTGCTCACAGGTACAGTCACTTATATTACTCCTCTATATATACACACACTTTGTATGTCAGACATAATAAGCATGGAGATCTGTCTGTTTAGAAGCAGGATGTCCTGAGGGCAATATCTTTCATTCTAT
The DNA here is from genome assembly GCF_017654675.1 of Xenopus laevis. NCBI lineage: Eukaryota > Metazoa > Chordata > Amphibia > Anura > Pipidae > Xenopus > Xenopus laevis. The sequence continues at coordinate 114,057,118 of NC_054383.1, forward strand.
TATCATTTTATGATGTACGCACGTATATATGATACGCTTACACACATTTCACATCTGGATGTTAAAAACAGATGATAAAATGAATTTCAACACTATTGCTATTCATGTTAAATAACCAACTTAACATTAAAATCTTACAATCAGACAATTATCTCTAATTCACCAGGAGGTACTTGGCAACTGGATGCTCTTTAAATATTAAATTCTTCTTCATGCAAACACCAACCACCACCAGAAGAAACTCGTACCCAGAATTTGCCACATTTGTTCCTGGCCCCAATTGGTACACAAGGGCTCTAGTTAGCAAGATGCGTGTGGTTTTCTTAGGAATCCATTATGTGTTCAAAACAAATCATCAAAACAAACGCAAACCCTTAAAGATGGTTCCTCTGGCTGCTTTGACCACCACCTGCCCCATTACCAGGGATCGCATTGTATGAAATCACATGACAAAAAACTCTAAATTGAGCACTTTGACTAAACTCTCTTATGTATGTTCATCCTTCCCATTTCTACTTATGATTAACCTGGGATGCTAACTCTTCTGTACAGTGAGTTGCATTTATGATATATGCTATAATCAAAGGTACCTGGAATTCTCCTTCAGATCAGAAATACCTTGTAGAAAAACCAAATTGTTTTTTACTGCAGTTGCATATTTGGCTCCTTTTTGTAGAGCAGTTCAATTAGTAAATTTATACAGTGCACAAAAAGAACTTCTACACCTCCCCATTTTTATTCAACAGTCCTGATTTTGACAGCTCAGCCTTTTTGATCTTGGACAAGCTGCACTGAACAGCCAGAAAAAGTTTCACAGCGTTTCAAAAACTTAATGGAGTTGTTCACCTTTAAATTAACTTTTATTATGATGTAGAGAGTGATATTCTGAGACAATTTGCAATTGGTTTTCATTTATAGTTGTTGACTTATTTAGCTTTTTCTGCAGCAGCTCTCCAGTTTGCAGTTTCAGCCATCTGGTTCTTAGGGTCCAAATGACCCTAGCAACCATGATTTGATTTGAATAAGAGACTGGAATATGAATAGGAGAGGCCTGAATAGAAAGATGAGTAATAAAAAGTATAAATAACAATACACCTGTAGCCTTACAGAGCATTTGTTTTCTAGATGGGGTCAGTGACCCCCATTTGAAAGCTGGAAAGAGTCAGAAGAAGAAGAAGGCAAATCATATAAAAAAAAACTATTGACAATAAATAATGAACACCAAATGAGAAGTTGCTTAGAATTGGGCATGCTATAACATACTAATAGTTAACTTCCCCTTTAATGTGATGAGATGAGATGGAGAGTCCAGAATATGCAGCACCTGCTCTTAGATACAATTGTAACTAATAAGATAAGGAGACTCACACCGTAAAGGGGAATTTCACCTATATTAGCAAAACGGTTATAACACATAGGGACAGATTTATCAAAGGTCGAGGTTAATTTTCAAATGAAAAAAATTCGAATTTCGAGCTATTTTGTGTGTACTTCGACTAGGGAATAGGCCAAATTCGACTGAAATTTAAAAAAAATTCGAAAATTTGAATATCGAAATGTATCATGCACTGTCTCTTTAAAAATTCAACTTCGACCATTCGCCATCTAAAACCTGCCAATTTGCTGTTTTAGCCTATGGGGCACCTCCTAGAACCTATTTGGAGTCAATTGGTGGACTTTGATAAATCTAAGTTTTTTTGGGAAAAACTTTGAATCGAATTCGATCGATTGTGCTATTCCTTCGATTCGTACAATTCAAATTTGGCCGAATACGGACCTATTCGATCTAAAACAGACCTATTCGACCCCAAAAAAACTTCGACTTCATTTCAGTTAGTCTTTTTGAATTCGAATTTCAAAGTTTTTTTCAATTCGAAATTCGACCCTTGATGAATATGCCCCATAAAGTATGGCCCCAACATCCCTAGAAAAGTGTTCAAACTCTCCGTAACATGCCATAATAAAATGTGTAAAACGGGCGTGGTATTGGGGGTGTCGTCACAAAACATGCATGGTCGCAAATTTTGCCTCGCTACATGTAACAGATCTTTTTGTCCCTCTTTAAAGTTTTGGGAGGTATGCATTTAGCACACTGCGCTTGTCCCAAACAAAAATGTTACCCTCTCCCTTGCAATTCCTTCTAGGAAGGACTTTCAGAAGCTGTAGTGCCCTCATGTTATTATTTACATTATGATTTTATCAACCGTGAAAGGTAAAGCCACATAAACAATGCAGTAGTCTTATTTACACAAAGTTGCAGGACTACATATATAAGTAGAATTTGTCTTTTTTTAGGTTTCTTCCTTCTCTACTGATCTTGCTTTATTGTCTCTTTCAGTTTGCCTCAGTGTTTGGATGGATTCAGCCCATGGAATTGGGGTTCAGCTGATCCCTCAGTATCCGGTGGTTAGTCAGTCTGTTACCCTGAGTGTCACTGGAGTCACTGGCACAATACGACAGTTCTCATGGTATAAAGGTTCAAGTGTAGATGCTAATAACCAAATATTCAATGTTATTCCATCTCTAAACTCAGTGACAAATGGGCGTCAGTATTTCCCTCGGGCCAGTCATTTCCCAAATGGCTCATTGCAGATCTCAGGCCTTGTTCCTACAGACCAGGGGAATTACACAGTGTTTATACAGACTGGTGAGACTACAGCACAACATACAGTTCTCCTGACAGTTGATGGTGAGTAATTGGTGCACATCATGTCATTAATGTACTTTTCTCCACTGAAACCAAATTGATCCTCACATTTTATTGAGTAGCTGATAAAATATGTTGACACTATTTCTTCCAATTTAGTGTTATAACTGAGAGATATTTAACACTTAGGGGCATATTTATCAAGGGTCAAATTTCGAATTGAAAAAACTTCGAAATTCGAATTCAAAAAGACCAAGCGAAATTAAGTAGAAGTTTTTTTGGTTGAATAGATCTGTTTTCGATCTAATAGGTCCGTATTCGAATCTTACGAATTGAAGGAATATTGCATTTGATCGAATTCGATTAGAAGTTTTCCCAAAAAAAAAAACCCTTTGATTTTTCAAATTTCACCAATAGACTCCAAATAGGTTTTAGGAGGTCCCCTATAGGCTAAAACAGTAATTCGGCAGGTTTTAGATGGCGAATGGTCGAAGTCGAATTTTTAAAGAGACAGTACATTATAAATTTCGATATTCGAATTTTTGACTGTTTTTCAAAATCAAATCGAATTTGAAGTATTCCCTAGTCGAAGTACACAAAAAATTGCTCGAAATTCGAATTTTTTTCATTCGAAAATTCACCTCAACCTTTGATAAATCTGCCCCCAAGTGTCAGCCAATGTTTCTAATTCATAAAAGTGCTAACCAATTTGTTTTAACATGTTATGTTCTTTCACATTAGGGGCACTTCCTTTTTGTTATTTAGGAAAAAAATACGTATTATTTTTTTTGGAGTTTTTAGATTAAGTTTAGTGATTTTTTTTGCAAACTTTGACTCAAAGTTTCTACTTTATATCCAATATTGGGTCAAGTTATACTGGTGCGCAATGCCCAACACTCAGCCTTGCCCCCATCCATGTTTCCATTTATTCATAAGCCCCCCTCATTCCCATGCTGCCAATCTCTCACAAGCCCCCCTGTGTGCCACTACCCCTCAACCATAAGCCACCCTGCATAATTGCTTCCCTGCTGGTCACTGCCTCACTCATGTCCCCTGTGCCGGCCCCCCATGCTGTTGCACCCCAGGCAGCTGACTTCTCTGCCTAAACCTAGTTTTGGACCTGTATATAGCATATTACCTCCCATGTGCATCAAAACTCATTATTTCATTACTCATTACTTGCACCCTCCCATTACATTAGCACAGTGTTGGACTGGGATACCAGGGGCCCGCCAGAAAACCTTAGAAAACCCACTTTCCAAACTGTGATTCCTCCTCTCCTCACTCAACCTCTTTATTCTCCTAGTCTTTTATATTCTTCCATTATTAAGCATTTTGTTCCCATAAAGAAATAAGGAATGACCATGAAATTGGCCACATAGTTAGAAGCAAAAGGGCCCACTAACACCTGGGCCCATCGGGAGTTTTCCTGGTATCCCAGTGGGCCAGTCCGGCACAATCTGTTCTATCTTGTAGGGACTAATCAGCACTGGATTCATGAGGGGTGCAAAAAAAGAGGCACATGTGCTTCTCCCCTTACCCCCCCTTACCATTTTTAATGAATTAATGAAATACTGTAGACTTATATAACTTATATAACTTGCACATGATACCATTTATCCATTATGTTTTAGGGTACAATAAAAAGCACCAATGTGCAAAATAAGTATGCCCATCAGAAGGTGAGCGCGAGCAGGGTCGGACTGGCCCACCGGGATACCAGGAAAACTCCCGGTGGGCCCAGGTGTCAGTGGGCCCTCATGCTGCTAAACTTTTGGTCTATTTCATGGCCATTCCCTATTTCTATAAGAACAAAGAGGCTAAATAGATGGAATAATTGATTATAGAATAAAGAAAACAGACTAGGAGAATAAAGGTTGATTGAGGAGATGAAGAATATTAGTACTGAGAGTGGACCCCTGGTCTAAGGTTTTATGGTAGGCCCCTGGTGTCCCAGTCCGACACTGCACGCTAGCCAGGTGTTTCACCGAACTCTGCGCTCCCCATAGGGCTTTTCCTGTGGAGTGGGACGTCCGAATGTGTTCAGCAGCGCCCTAAGCAATAATTGGCCTGCGGTTTGACAGCAGGGAGTTCCCTGTAACTGGCGCTATGAGGTGCAAAAAAGGTAATCACATACTTGCAGACCTTGGTTGCGGTAGCATATTGGGTTGAGGGACATTAATGGTTGGTCCGGGTACTGTCCTAGAGGCGATATTTGTGAGCATCCTTGACTCTGTGTCTCCCTATGCAGATGAGCTAAATGATTAGCGCTACCTCCGTAACTGACAAAAATAAGAGGGCGGGCTGCTATCACAGTTTTAACGGCATACTAACCAACACATTATACACTATTATACTCACTATTTGCGCTTCTGATAACGCTTACACTGCTTACACAATGTTATTGTACAATATGCACGCAAGATAGCTGTTTTTTCTTTTCCTTCACAGTCTTCACAGGCAATATACTGATGTGTGTAATTATGACGTCACACCCTATTTTGACGCCATTGTGGGGTTAAATGTGATGCTTTGGGGTTAGGGTTTCACTTCCTGATGATGGCCCGAGTGTTGGAGCCAAAACATTGAAATAAAGACAAGCACGTTTTCTTCATCCAAGTTCTAGGAGTGCGGTTTAGTGATGGGCGAATTTGCGCCGTTTCACCACCCATCACTATAATAAATTCGCCCATAACTAGTGCGGTTTCATTATTATAGTTTATATCTCTGCATATAACCAGCACCCAGGCTTTTCCTCTGTTCGTTGGTGCACCAGCTTTGGACTTTATTATTTAGACAAATACAAGAGGGTCCTCTGCTCTCAACCCATTATCAATATATTAAGGGCATTGAAACATTTTGTGCCTTAAGCTACTAAAATTGCCTTACGCTTTAAACAAAACAAGGATTATTTGTCTATATATTGCAATATATTTAAGCTGGCCAACCACAACAAGGTCATCCCCGGTGTGGCCATATATATATACAGCATATTATGGGGCAAATTCACTAAGATTCGTAGTTGCGCCAGCGTCCACTTCGCCACACTTCTCCAGGCGAATTTTCGCCAGCGCTATGCAAATTCACTAAAATCCGAAGTTGCGCTCAGGGGAAACGAATTGCACTAGCGTTAATTCGCCAGGCAAAGCGAAGTTACGCTAGCGATGCTTAATTTGCATACGGCGCCAAATTGAATTTACAATGGAAGTATACGTAGCAGTACTACACAAGCCTGGGAAACCTTCAAAACATCAAATAAAATTTTTATTTTGCCCTACACATGGGTCCACTGTATAGTTAAGGTGCCATGTGTTAGGAAATGTAGGGGGGAAGGAGGGTAGCCCCAAAAATTTTTCGATCTTTTTCAGCCTATCACCCATAAAAGAAAAAACACCAGCTTTTTTCTGTGAACTTTACGATTTCATGATTTTTCGCAAATTTTTCGCCATTTTACAAATTTTGCAGGAAATGTGAATTTTTTGGCGAAGCATTCTACTGTATCTTTCTAAAGGGATATCATGAGCAAAACAACTCAGTATTAACTGCCTTTTATGGTTATATGGAACCCCAATTATTAACATGGAAATACAATTAGCAATATTTACTTTTCCTTTGCAGAGTATTTCTTAGTACATAGGGCTTCACAGTTGCACACTTGTAAACTGTTCGTATGAAGGGAGCTTACACTAGAAATACGAGATGTCGGGAGTTGCAGTTGAACCAAACTTGTTTGTTAATATTATCACACTTCATTAGAACACAAGCAGGAACACATCCACAGGGCTCAAATCTCCTCTAGTGCCTCCCTCTTGTGGTAACTTATGACAAGAGCAACCCATTTATGATGGGTAATTGTATAAAGGGACAAATAATATAAAATGTTACTTTTACCCCCAGTCCCTGAATACACAGAGACAAACCTAAACCATGTGAGTAAGAAGGGATTGACGGTGGTCTGGAAAAGTAACTTCAGGCTGTTCTCATATAATGTCAGGGCCCTGCTACCAAAGGTCAAATGGTTAACATAAGTTGGAACACAAGATAGAACTGTAGTGATAAACTGCACTTGTCACCCTGTCTACAGTTGGTAGAGATAGACCACAAAGCTTGCATCATTCGAGCCTAGGAAACTGTTAGGTATATGTATTCTAAAAACTGTGCTCCCCCCTGCTGGAAGAAGTGTTTTTACCATTTATGTAAATCATTGTACCCCCTTTTCTTCCAGTAAATGCCCTGTCAAAGATATAAAAGCTTGTACAAATAGGTGTGGCGTTGGAAGCCCTCGTGTCATGCCTAAGTGCCACACTGCTGTGTTTCTGCAACAGCTTCCCAGGCAGCTTCTTGTATTATTTTTTCTTTGTCTAATAAACTCTCATTCATTCTGAAGAACCTTCTCCCTGAGTTTTGCTTTGTACTAAGGTTCTGGTAAGCAAATTAACAACACTTCGATAATTGCACTCAGTCAGGGGGGATACGAACAGGCACCTCTCCAATGTTCTCCTCAGTTTCCATTGTGTCCCTTCCCACTCACACCTCAGTCTGCAGTGTCCTACCTGGGGGATTAATTCAGCATTTCCCCCTCTTCCCCAGTTTTGCCCTGACACTGATCATGCTAGATGCTTCCAGTGGATGTCTCATACCCTTCACTGGCTTCTCCTCTGGCTTTGCCTATCCTCTTCTATCCTGACTGGTGGGATACCCGCTGGGTTACTATGCCCACTCACTCCTTGTTGGGGCCATAGCATAATTACCCTGTCTCATCTTACACTCCTAGAGTGTCTTCTTACAACCGCTAGACCTCGCACATGCTAAATTCAGTACCTCTCCTGGGAGATGACTCTACTGCTTCAGTTACCTGCTTACTATTCTTCCTATGTTGAATCTCTGCTTTTATCCAAGGGCCTCCCCTTTTTATAACTTCCCTGTCACCACCCTCTTGGGATTTTCCTCACTCTTATGAAACTACTATTACATCCATGCTCCTTCTGGTGGCCAACCCAATTACACATTAACCATTTAATGAACAATTTGCATTTCACCTCCTTCCTCTTAGAAGACTCATGTAACTAATCAGTCTTTATATCATCAGTTCATAAATATGTTATTCAGTCAGGTAAATATAAATTGTTTGTAACCACTTGCTACAAATTGCCCTATACATTAAATTTGTAGAAGGTATAGAGGGTGGCTGGAAATGTGATATGACAAACCACCAAGAGAACAGGAAACCAATAATATCTAAGCTTGTTCTTCATTGGTCCAGGAGCTTTATTGCAGGAAACCTAGGATATTTAAAGTATTGTCAAGGTTACTTGATAACTTTGTGTTGTTTGTTTCTACAGAGCCTGTCACTTCCTCAGTGATCAGCACAAACAATAAGGAACCCCAGGAGAATGAGAAAGTCACCCTCACATGCAGTACAAATAATGCAGAAAAGATCCTTTGGAGCAAAAATGGTGTCTCTCTCCCTCCTGGACTGATTCTGTCTGCAGATAACAAGACTCTCACTTTCTCCAGTGTCTCTCGCTCAGATAACGGACAATATCGATGTGAAGCTTCAAATACCATCAGTAAGATTATCAGTGATCCCAACACATTAACTATAAACTGTAAGTAAATCCTGTATGGTCTCATAAGGTTTAATCTGGCTCTCACTGATTAAAAGCCCAGTATACTCAGATATTCCTACTGAGCTGTGCTTAGACATGAGTATATCTGTGCTGGCCTAGTTCTATTATATGAGCTACACTGACTGTAAATTGTAAGTAACTATTGTATGATTTCAGAACTGATAATGTTTTTTGGCTAATGTGGTTTAAAGCTATACTTATGGATTGGCGCAAATCATCAAAACATTTGCGGAAAGTGAGTTTACATCTGTCAGAGAAGCTACAGTTGCAGGGCTGGTTAATAATCAACTCTGATGCAGAATGCATTGTTATTTGCATCACTTAATAACCATTCCACCCTGTATCATGGTTAGTGGTAGAGTTGCCGGATTATTACATTTAAATAAAGTACCCAGAAGATTTAGATGCAAAATGCAAAGTTGCATTCAGTGGTATTATGTCTAATTAAAAGCATTAATATTTTAGAATAAGTTTAGGAGCAGCTAATTGAGTCACTTGTAGCTTACTTGTTATAGCAAACCAAAATTACATTTTTTCCTAGGGAACAATCTGTGGTTTTAATCTGGAGACCATGTGGTTTGTCTTTCGAATATATTGAAACCTATGTTGCCTGCTTCAGTTGCCTAAAAGTTTTGCAGATTATTCTGCATTCCTGGTTTAATGGTTACAATATAAGCATCATTTATAAATGTATAGTTTTAGGCAGATGCGGTAGCGCTAAATTACTGGTGAAATGTTATACTTCCTGCAGTCTTATTCTATAAGAAACCATCAAGTGACATATTTCTCAATAAGAAATCATTTTAATGCCAATTAAATTCTCCTATTCCAACGTAAAAAGGAAAGTGCAATTTGATGCGCTAAGTGCAACTCTTTCTCTCAACCTTAGTGACATGTGCGAAAAAATACTGCATTCTAGGTAGAAAATATGGCCAACTGCACCCAAAATTGCACTTTGCACACTATGCTTGTATTTGTACATGGCCCCTATGCTTTATTTCTACAGTTCTTTTCTTTCATGAGACTGAATGCACTGGATGCAGTCTTACTGAAGTTACATGCAGAGAACTAGGATTTATGGAACTTTTCAACATAAGGATTTATGCACATGACTTATATATTAGGATCCCAAGTGCCCATTAAAAGCAGAGGCAACAACCATGAGAAATAAGAGGATGAATAACCTAAGTATGAAGGATGTAAAGGGACAAATTGAAGTTTGCCCAGCCAGTAACTAGAGATGTCGCGAACTGTTCGCCGGCGAACTTGTTCGCGCGAACATCGGGTGTTCGCGCTCGCCGGAAGTTCGCGAACGTCGCGCGACGTTCGCCATTTTGGGTTCGCCATTGTTGGCGCTTTTTTTTGCCCTCTCACCCCAGACCAGCAGGTACATGGCAGCCAATCAGGAAGCTCTCCCCTGGACCACTCCCCTTCCCTATAAAAACCGAAGCCCTGCAGCGTTTTTTCACTCTGCCTGTGTGTGCTGAAGAGATAGTGTAGGGAGAGAGCTGCTGCCTGTTAGTGATTTCAGGGACAGTTGAAAGTTTGCTGGCTAGTAATCGTTTTGATACTGCTCTGTTATTGGAGGGACAGAAGTCTGCAGGGGTTTGAGGGACATTTAAGCTTAGGTAGCTTTGCTGGCTAGTAATCTACCTTCTACTGCAGTGCTCTGTATGTAGCTGCAGTGGGCAGCTGTCCTGCTTCTGATCTCATCTGCTGACTGCTGCAATAACAGTAGTCCTTGTAAGGACTGCTTTTATTTATTTTTTTGTTGTTTTACTACTACTACTACTACTACTACTATAAGAGCCCAGTGCTATTAGTCTAGCAGTGTTGGGGAGTGGGACTGGTGTGCTAATCTGCTGCTCCTAGTAGTTCAGCAGCACCAACTTTAATTTTTTTTTTTAATATTCATTTTTTTTTATTTTACTTTTTTTATTTTACTACCGCTGTAGTAGTGTATAAGTTGACCTTTTAGGCATTATTTGCCCTGTAGGCATTATTTGCACACTGTTTTCTTCAACCCGCCATCGAGCTGTGTGACCTTGTTCACATTCTGTCTAAATATCCATAATATTACCGTCTCCAGAAAAAACACCGGAGTCACTTTTTTCAAGCAGCCATAATATATTTTACGTAATCCGTATCCACCGCTGTAGTAGTGTATACGTTGGCCTTGTAGGCATTATTTGCACACTGTTTTCTTCAACCCGCCATCGAGCTGTGTGACCTTGTTCACATTCTGTCTAAATATCCATAATATTACCGTCTCCAGAAAAAACACCGGAGTCACTTTTTTCAAGCAGCCATAATATATTTTACGTAATCCGTATCCACCGCTGTAGTAGTGTATATGTTGGCCTTGTAGGCATTATTTGCACACTGTTTTCTTCAACCCGCCATCGAGCTGTGTGACCTTGTTCACATTCTGTCTAAATATCCATAATATTACCGTCTCCAGAAAAAACACCGGAGTCACTTTTTTCAAGCAGCATTCATATATTTTACGTAATCCGTATCCACCGCTGTAGTAGTGTATACGTTGGCCTTGTAGGCATTATTTGCACACTGTTTTCTTCAACCCGCCATCGAGCTGTGTGACCTTGTTCACATTCTGTCTAAATATCCATAATATTACCGTCTCCAGAAAAAACACCGGAGTCACTTTTTTCAAGCAGCATTCATATATTTTACGTAATCCGTATCCACCGCTGTAGTAGTGTATACGTTGGCCTTGTAGGCATTATTTGCACACTGTTTTCTTCAACCCGCCATCGAGCTGTGTGACCTTGTTCACATTCTGTCTAAATATCCATAATATTACCGTCTCCAGAAAAAACACCGGAGTCACTTTTTTCAAGCAGCATTCATATATTTTACGTAATCCGTATCCACCGCTGTAGTAGTGTATACGTTGACCTTGTAGGCATTATTTGCACACTGTTTTCTTCAACCCGCCATCGAGCTGTGTGAGCTTGTTCACATTTTGTCTAAATATTGATAATATTATCGTCTCTAGAAAAACCACTTGAGTTACTTTTTTTCAAGCAGCATTCATATATTTTACGTAATCCGTATCCACCGCTGTAGTAGTGTATACGTTGACCTTGTAGGCATTATTTGCACAGTGTTTTCTTCAACCCGCCATCTAGCTGTGTGTATTATCGTTTCCAGAAAAACCAACTGAGTTTTTGTTGTTGTTGTTGTTTTTTTAAAAATAATGCCAGGCAAAGGCAGGCCGCCACGCAGAGGCCGTGCTAGGGGCCGTGCTGCTATGCAATCCTGTGGCCCTAGCAAATTGCCCAGTTTTAAAAAGCCAATGACCCTGAACTCCCAAAATGCTGAAGAGGTAGTTGACTGGCTTACACAGCACACCCCATCCTCTACCGTTTCTAACTTTACCACAACATCCTCCTCATCCTCCACTGCTATGGCCACCCCACGTAACACTTCCTCCACCACCGGTGCCCCTTCTTCACTGGGGTCAGAGGAGTTATTTTCCAATGAGTTTCTTGAACTGAGTAATGCGCAACCATTATTGCCAGAAGAAGATGAAGGAGATGAGGACCTTACACCAGATTTAATTCTGGCAGAGAACACGATAGAGATGGACATAATGAGTGATGAGGAGGAGGTCCCCGCTGCTGCTTCCTTCTGTGATGTGTCAGAAGAAATTGATGCATCTGAGGAGAATGATGATGAGGAGATTGATGTTTTGTGGGTGCCTAGTAGAAGAGAGCAAGAGGAGGGTAGTTCAGATGGAGAGACGGAGAGTCAGAGAGGCAGTAGGAGAATAAGACTTAGAAGAAGCAGGGAGGACAGCCCGCAGGGATCAGTAGGGCAACAACATGTATCGGCACCTGTGTTCAGCCGGCCAACGCACCCGCCATTGCCGCCAATACCGCCAACTCCGCCAACTTCTACTGTTACCGCCAGATCGCACACTTCCAAAAAGTCAGCAGTGTGGGATTTTTTTAATGTGTGTGCCTCTGACAAAAGCATTGTAATTTGCAATGAGTGCAGTCAGAAACTGAGCCTTGGTAAGCCCAACAGCCACATAGGTACAACTTCTATGCGAAGGCACATGAGCGGCAAGCACAAAGCACTTTGGGAGCAACACCTCAAAGGCAACAGGCAAACTAAAAGCCACACTCCTTCTGGTCCAGCATCTTACTGCTCTACCTCTGCTCTCCTTGACCCGTCTGAACCACCCTCCACTCCGCCTTCCACCTTGACCACCTGTTCCCATTCCCAGTCATCTGCCACCAGCCAAGTTTCTGTGAAGGCCATGTTTGAGCGTAAGAAGCCAATGTCTGACTGTCACCCCCTTGCCCGGCGTCTGACAGCTGGCTTGTCTGCACTCTTAGCCCGCCAGCTTTTACCATACCAGCTGGTGGACTCTGAGGCCTTCCGCAAATTTGTAGCAATTGGGACACCGCAGTGGAAGGTACCCAGCCTTTTTCTAAAAAGGGAATACCACACCTGTACCAACATGTGCAGAGCCAAGTTACCGCATCTCTGTCACTTAGTGTTGGGCCAAAGGTCCATATGACTACTGACGCATGGTCCTCCAAGCATGGTCAGGGCAGGTATGTCACCTACACTGCCCACTGGGTGAACTTGGTAATGGCTGGGAAGCAGGGAATGGGTAGCTCAACAACAACAGTGGAGTTGGTGTCACCGCCACGGATTGCACGCGGTTCTGCCACCACCTCTACTCCTCCATCGCTCTCTACCTCGTCTTCTTCTTCTTCTTACTCTGCTGCTGGGTCCTCCTTCTCCTCCTCCACACCTGTGCACCCCCAGCTCCCCCTAGGCTATTCGACGTGCCAGGTACGCCGTTGTCACGCTGTCTTGGGGATGACGTGCCTGGAAAGCAAAAACCATACCGGATCTGTACTCCTGTCATCTCTGCAGTCACAGGCCGATCGGTGGCTGACCCCACACCAACTGCAGATCGGAAAAGTGGTGTGTGACAATGGAAGCAATCTGTTGGCAGCGTTGAGACTAGGCAATTTAACACATGTGCCCTGCATGGCACATGTGTTAAATTTAATAGTCCAACGTTTTGTCTCCAAGTACCCAGGATTCCAGGACGTTCTCACCCAGTCCAGAAAGGTGTCGGCCCATTTCAGGCGTTCCTACACAGCCATGGCACGCCTTGCTGACATTCAGCAGCGCTACAACATGCCAGTCAGGCATTTGATTTCTGACAGCCAGACTCGCTGGAATTCAACGCTCCTTATGTTGGAACGTCTGCTGCAACAACAAAGGGCCGTCAACGAGTACCTTTTTGAACTGGGTGGTAGGACTGGATCTGCACAGCTGGGGATTTTTTTCCCCCGTTACTGGGTGCTTATGCGCGATGCCTGCAGGCTCATGCGACCTTTTGAAGAGGTGACAAATATGGTCAGTCGCACCGAAGGCACCATCAGCGACCTAATACCCTTCGCTTTATTCCTGGAGCGTGCCGTGCGACGAGTGACAGATGAGGCTGTAGACCAGCGTGACGAGGAGCTGGAAGCGCACGATTTCTGGTCGGAATCACCAGAACGAACCCAGGCACCTGCTGCAACGCAGGGAGAGGTGCCAGAAGTGGAGTCAGAGGAGGAAGGTGGCTTTGTGGAGGAGGAGGAGGAGGACCAACAGGAGCAGGCTTCCCAGGGGGCTAGTGGTGACCTTTTGGGGACCCCTGGTCTTGTACGTGGCTGGGGGGAGGAGACCGTGGATGATGCAGTCCTTGATAATGAGGAAGCGGAGATGGATAGCTCTGCATCCAACCTTGTGAGAATGGGGTCTTTCATGCTGTCATGCCTGTTGAAGGACCCCCGTATCAAGAGGCTTAAGGAGAAGGACCTGTACTGGGTCGCAACGCTACTAGACCCTCGGTACAAGCATAAAGTGTCAGAAATGTTACCAACATACCACAAGTCCGAAAAGATGCGGCATTTACAAACCAGCCTGCAAAACATGTTGTACAATGCTTTTAAGGGTGATGTCACTTCAGGAACTCATCAACATTCCAGGGGCAGAGGTGCCAGTAATCCTGCCACGAGCACACCTGCAAGGACAAAGCCCTTTGGCCAGTCTGTAACGTCAGACATGCAAATGTTTTTCTGTCCAAGGCAGCGCCACAACCCTTCTGGATCCACCCTCAAAGAACGCCTCGACCGGCAGGTAGCGGACTACCTGGCATTAACTGCAGATATCGACACTCTGAGGAGCGATGAACCCCTGGACTACTGGGTGCGCAGGCTTGATCTGTGGCCAGAGCTGTCCCAATTTGCCATGAACCTCTTGTCTTGCCCAGCCTCAAGTGTGCTCTCAGAAAGGACCTTCAGTGCAGCAGGAGGGATTGTAACTGAGAAGAGAACTCGCCTAGGTCACAAAAGTGTCGATTACCTGACCTTTATTAAAATGAATGAGGGGTGGATCTCGGAGGGTTACTGCACGCCGGAAGACTTGTTCTGACTTCTATGCAGCTGTCCTTCTCTTCAAGCCTCATGACTCCACACACAGCTGTCCTTTAGCGTCCTCCTCCTCCCTCCGCCACCGTTACAAACTAGGGTGCAAACCCTACTGGTTTAATTTTTTCTGGCCTCTGTGCTTCAGTGGCTGCAACCAAAAAAACTGGGCAAACAATGTCTACAAGGTCAACGTATGGCAAAAAATGACTATTTTCAGCATTTATATGGCATATTTTTTCTGGCAACTGTGCTTCAGTGGCTGCAACCAAAAAAATGCATATTTTCTGCATTTATATGGCATAATTTTTCTGGCCTCTGTGCTTCAGTGGCTGCGTCCAAAAAAATGCATATTTTCTGCATTTATATGGCATAATTTTTCTGGCCTCTGTGCTTTAGTGGCTGCAACCAAAAAAAATGCATATTTTCTGCATTTATATGGCATAATTTTTCTGGCCTCTGTGCTTCAGTGGCTGCAACCAAAAAAAATTATATTTTCAGCATTTATATGGCATAATTTTTCTGTCAACTGTGCTTCAGTGGCTGCAACCAAAAAAATTTATATTTTCAGCATTTATATGGCATAATTTTTCTGGCCTCTGTGCTTCAGTGGCTGCAACCAAAAAAATTTATATTTTCAGCATTTATATGGCATAATTTTTCTGGCAACTGTGCTTCAGTGGCTGCGACCAAAAAAATGACTATTTTCAGCATTTATATGGCATATTTTTTCTGGCCTCTGTGCTTCAGTGGCTGCGGCCAAAAAAACTGGGCAAACAATGCCTACAAGGTCAACGACGTTGACCTTGTAGGCATTGTTTGCCCAGTTTTTTTGGCCGCAGCCACTGAAGCACAGAGGCCAGAAAAAATATGCCATATAAATGCTGAAAATAGTCATTTTTTGCCATACGTTGACTCAACGTATATGGCAAAAAATGACTATTTTCAGCATTTATATGGCATATTTTTTCTGGCAACTGTGCTTCAGTGGCTGCGACCAAAAAAATGCATATTTTCTGCATTTATATGGCATAATTTTTCTGGCCTCTGTGCTTCAGTGGCTGCAACCAAAAAATTTATATTTTCAGCATTTATATGGCATAATTTTTCTGTCAACTGTGCTTCAGTGGCTGCGACCAAAAAAATGCATATTTTCTGCATTTATATGGCATAATTTTTCTGGCCTCTGTGCTTCAGTGGCTGCAACCAAAAAAATTTATATTTTCAGCATTTATATGGCATAATTTTTCTGGCAACTGTGCTTCAGTGGCTGCGTCCAAAAAAACTGGGCAAACAATGTCTACAAGGTCAACGTATGGCGAAAAATGACTATTTTCAGCATTTATATGGCATATTTTTTCTGGCAACTGTGCTTCAGTGGCTGCGTCCAAAAAAACTGGGCAAACAATGCCTACAAGGTCAACGTATGGCAGTTGTTTAAAGAGAACAGTAGATTACTAGCCAGCAAAGCTACCTAAGCTAAAATGTCCCTCAAATCCCTGCAGACTTCTGTCCCTCCAATACAGAGCAGTATCAAGCAGATTACTAGCCAGCAAGCTTACTATCATCTGTCCCTGAAATCACTAACAGCTCTCCCCCTACACTATCTCTTCCAAGCACACACAGGCAGATTTTTCAGATACATTTTTGCCCTTGATCCCCCTCTGGCATGCCACTGTCCAGGTCGTTGCACCCTTTAAACAACTTTAAAATCATTTTTCTGGCCAGAAATGTCTTTTCTAGATGTTAAAGTTCGCCTTCCCATTGAAGTCTATGGGGTTCGCGAACCGTTCGCGAACCGCTCGCATTTTTGCGCAAGTTCGCGAATATGTTCGCGAACTTTTTTTCCGACGTTCGCTACATCCCTACCAGTAACCAGCAATACTCTGCAAAGTCACTTAAATGACATGTTGCCTTTTGGATCCTTATAAAAGAATGTTCTTTAAACTGATTCTTTTTACATCTGTAGAGCACAGCAAACACAAGGACCCAATCACCACATGCCAAAGATTCCATGTTCCTATTGAATAAAGATGTTTGTTTTTATTGATAAGACCAAAAAAATGGCTGTAATAATTATATAAACCTTAAAAAACAAAGTTGAATTGAAAATGAAAACGTTACCTTTAATTTATACACACACACGTATAACTATGTGAGTACTATTGTGAGTATGTTCAAATTTATTAGAGAAAAAAAAATTCACATGAATTCAAAATTTGAACTTTGATAAATCTGCCCATGTAGTAGGTCTCCCAATTTCAAGGTCTCACCACTCTTCTCCACGCTCAATGTTGCTCCTGGTATACTTTTGTTTCACCTTCGCATCTTGTTAAAAGGGTGGTGAATTCCAACTGGCTGGCTGCACATGCGTTCCACCGAAGATAGCTCAAAAATTTTTTATTATATTCTTTCAGGTCAAAAAGAATTTGAGTCATGAATTATAGAGGTTGTTGAGCTTGAACTTTCGTGGGCCAACCTCCAAAACTTTGTGAACTACCAACCTGCAAAAAGTGTTTGGATGTACATTTTTAGTCTTCTTTTTTAAGATTGTTTTTTAAGATTTTTTGGATTATAGACATCACGTTTCCACCTAATATTAGATGTATTTTTTGGAACAGATAATTGATATAAAACTTTTTTGTTATTTTTGTATTTTTAGCTGTAATACATTTTTTAGCTCTACACTGAATGATGTGAGCTGTGAGGGAATCATGGTCAGAAGTGATTCCCTCTTATCAATTTATTTATGCATTGATTTATTGCTTTTTTAATTGTTTTTATGAATTAGTTGACTGGTCAGTCACCGATTAGTTATATGTGTGTGTGTAAATTAAAGGATATCAATTTTCAATTTTAATTCCACATTTTAAGGTTTATATATTCCATAATTGGATTTTTTGTTGGTTTGAGCCAACAACACCCACACAAATTTAAATTCTTAGATACAATACTGAAAAGTGGTACCATTTTAAATTTTTTAAAATAATTTTATATAAGAGTGAAACAAGTATCCCTGTCATACTCACTGTGTTTTTCAGGCAGAATGTTGCTCTACCTTGCTGTAATAAGTTAGAGATGTTGCAGGGAGCTGTGGTCTCGCTGGTCTGTGGCCAATCAAAAGCCTTCAGTAAAGTAGGAAGTAAATTGTGGTTAATGGTGTTCCTATTAAGCTTTTATTTTTATAATTCCCCATTTGATTGGCAGATACAAATGAGTACTCTTGATTTTTGTTGAAGGTATTCTACCATGATTATTATGGTGTAGTTTTTATTACTAAATCAAATTGTTTATATTGCAAATAATTCATTCTTAGGGATGGGCAAATTTGACCTGCTTCGTTCCGCCGAAAATTCGCCACTGGCGAAATGATGCAGACGACCATTAAAATCTATGGGCGTCAAAAAAATTTGGTCGCGCGTCAAATTTTTTTTGACAAGCGTCTTTTTTTTTGTCGCACAACGCCATACAAGTTTATCGGCGTCAATTTCGGGGCGAAACCAGGCGAAAAAATTCGCCCACCCGTATTCATTCTACCATTTTACGTTTTATTCTTGACCCAATAATTGTATTATATTAATAATGTTAGTCTGTAGGAAGCCATCTCAGGTCATTATGGCTGATCCTATGCCAGCACTTCACATTGGAACTTCAGATAATCTATTGTTTCTCCTACTCAATGTGTAGGTGTCACTGTCCTCGGCTACCAAAACACAACAGGAGTCACATTCAGCCCTTGGGTGTTTTACTATTGAGTAGTATTGTAACATCTAAGGCTAGGTGGGGCATGGGGGCATTTTTAGCAATGCAGGTGTCAGGGAGCTGTTATCCTGTTACCTTCCCATTGTTCTGCTGATGGGCTGCTCTGTGGGGAATGGAGGGTGTGATATCATTACAACTTGCAGTGCAGCAGTAAAGAGTCAATGGAATTTGGAGCTTGCAGGAAAAGCAATATAAATCAAAGCAGGTTGCACTAGCAGACTGGCGACCCATAAGTGCAGAGAAAAAATTTTGCAGTCACACAACTTGAATTTTGTGCTATACAATACATTGTACACAAATATCACCCCCATACCCCAAACATTTCATCATTTATGGGAGACTGTAATATTGATTGCCAATGGAGAAATCTTTCACAATGCAATGCCACTTGCAAGACAGTAGGATAGCGATTGCGAATTTTATAGTTTGCTATAGTGCTTAGTGTATGTAATAAAACATCTTCATGTACAGTGCTACGCAATATGTTGGCGCTATATAAATACATGTTAATAATAATAATGAAAAAGTTTTTACATTTGCTACAAAAGTTTATGCCACGTTCAAGCAGGTCTTAAAGGTTTACAAAGCACAATTATGATTCACAATGCAATAAAAGTCTAATGAAGAATATTACATTGCAACATGCAAATTTTTATTCTTATTTGGCTGCTTTGCTATTTTTATTACTTTTGCTGTTGCTTAAGTCCCAGTTCTTAGGAATCTATGAATCTGTAGCTGTATCTTACCCAATTCATTTACATTCTTTGTTTCTTTAGAATATATGGGATCTTTGCTTCATTTCACTTGTTTTGATCCTGTTTTCCTCTCATGTTTATTATGTGTGGGTCTCTTGTTATTGTAGATGGTCCACAGAACCTGAAAATTACAGGATCGCTACAAGTGACTTATGGGAACCCCATGCTGTTGGAATGTTCTGCTGATTCTGTTCCAACACCAACCTATCAGTGGAAATTTAACTGGACTCTTTTAGAATTGCAAAATAACTTATGGCACATTCAACAGGCCACATCGAAGAATGTGGGATATTATACCTGTACCGTGACTAATTCAGTGACAAAACTCTCGCTGGAAACCTCTATATATGTGACTGTGAATAGTAAGTTCTGAAACCTGTCACTGCCCTCAAGCAAGTATACAGCATGTATAACTGATCATTTTTCTGCCTTACTTCTACATGCTGTCTCGGGATTACTCTTTGATTCTTCTCTTTCTTTCTCTAGTCTCATCAGCACCACTTTCATAACCAACCTAGCCAATACTTGTTCTTTCCTCTCTCATAAAGCTCCTAAACTCACCCATGCACTCATTGTACCAATTCTTCATTAGAGCAACCTTACATAATTAATGTTTTGCTCTAACTGGCCATTATCCGATGTTGGCTCCCCTTTGTCTTTTTTCTGATTGTTTTTCTGATTCCAGTTCTATGCCCTCTATACATACACTCTCCATACTATTCTCCATGTATAATTGTCTTTATATCTTATTTTGATTTATCCTGTAAGTACCTTACTATGGGGTTTACTTTGATTGATATGGACATGTTCTATAATAGAAAAATAATGCATTGCTGCCAAACATTTATCACATATCCTACTTCATGGGTTGCTGGGGTCCAATACCTTAACAACGTACTAGATGCTGACATTTTAGCCACTTACAATAAGCTTGATGCACCGTCTACTGGTCGTGCAGAATAATTACACAGGCATCGCATTGCCATTATGACAAGTCCGTCTCCTGAACATGGCAGACCCCAGGTCGCTACTATATGCGCAACAAAACGTACATTGCAACAAAAGTACAGAGTATACTGTCTTAGATTTAGCTGCTCCATATCTATTCCAATAATTGTCACCTTACTAGCAATCCTAAACGTGAACACCTTTCTGCTAGTTATTTAGGTATATACCGCACGTATCTATGTCATGGCTTCATGAATAGTGTATTTATCAAAAATCCATTATCAATATAATTAATTGCTTAAATAAGCTTATACGGTGGTATGTTTGCTTACTGCTATAATTGAGACACTGCTACTAATAATTTTGTTCCGACTTCTTTGAAACAAACACTCTTGAAACATTGTACTATGATTGCTCGATATGCTAAAACTTTGTTACAACATTGCTGTATCTATTGTCTACTGATAGGAACAACTATGATTACTTTCCTTTTTTATTATATATTATTTGGTTGTGTTTTTTTAAATGTATTGTATATACTTTATTTATTTCGTCAGTATGGTGTGGTGACGTCACTTAATTCCCTTTCCCACCACAGGAACTGTAAATGGTTGCAGTCATTTTGTTTAAGCACTTTGATAAAGGCTAGTGATTTAGGCAAAACGTTAGTTGTTTTTGCCAAATAAACACTTTATTTCCATTTGTAAGTCCTGTTAGTGTGAGCCTTTTTTTCTGTGTGTGTGTGTATATATATATATATATATATATATATATATATATATATATATATATATATACCGTATATATAGACAATTTTTTGATAAATAAGAAGCGCCACTTAGGATTTTCGTTGCAAAAAGGATATATTCAAATCACATCACAGAACAACGACTTTACTTTTATATATATATATATATATATATATATATATATATATATATATATATATATATATATATATATATATATATATATATATATATATACAGTGGTACAGTATATATATATATATATTTGCACAAGGAATAGCGACACTCAAGAAAATCCCAGTGAGGGATCGAAACGTTGAGTGGAATAAATAACTTCTTTGCGTTCATCTAAAACGATCCCGTGAGTTTCCAGACCAGCACTCCCTTTTGTGTAAAAAGCGTAATCTTTTATTGTTGACCATCATCCTTGAAAAAGGTCCCAATAGGGACCGAAACGTTGGGCATTGATACTATGCAACAATAAAAGATTACGCTTTTTACACAAATGGGAGTGCTGGTCTGGAAACTATTGGTGTATACACGATTTACCAGGCACCCCTCCTTCTATTTATTAAGATTGACTGAGTGCAGATATTCGTCTGAAAGATATATATATAAAACCAAAGGAATGGTGCACTCCGTAGACAAAATTAATACCTGGGTGCCAGCATGGGAAATAAGCAGTGAAAAAGGATTGCGGCACTCACAGGGTTTTAGTGAAAAACTAAAACCCTGTGAGTGCCGCAATCCTTTTTCACTATATATATATTTGAACATTATATATATATATATATATATATATATATATATATATATATACAGTATATATATATATATATATAAAAAGTCACTTTGGTGAGCGCACTCTTACCGGATTTTATAAGTAGTGGGTGCGTTGGTCAAGTTTCGGTCCACACTGGGACCTTTTTCAAGCTTGAAAAAGGTCCCAGTGTGGACCGAAACGTCGGATATGCAACTGTGAAATAAAACTTATCACTTTTCTTCAAGAAAATTTTGGAGTGCGGGTCCATTTACTATTATGCATCTGAAAATTTTGGAGTGCGGGTCCATTTACTATTATATATATATATATATATATATATATATATACTAAACAAGTTAGACCCAGCACTCTCAACAGTTACAAAATTTGTACAAAGCATACATAAGCTGACACGCCCCGTCAAGGCAGTGTCCATGCGTCAGTCCTATCCTTTAAGTAAAAAAAAAAAAAGTGTTACCTTTGGGGGGAGACAGACCATTCCTGCTTTTCTCTTTATTTAGCATGATCTCTTCCAAAGACACCATTAGGCGGGGGTTGGGAGAGCAAGCATTTAAGGAGAGAGCCACCTCCCCAAAAAATATAGTTTTTTAAAACGAAAAACAAGCTGAAATAAAGAGAAAAGCAGGAATGGTCTGTCTCCCCCCAAAGGTAACACTTTCTTTTTTTTCACTTAGGATAGGACTGACGCATGGACACTGCCTTGACTGGGCGCGTCAGCTTCTGCATGCTTTGTACAAATTTTGTAACTAAAAGTGTCTCTTTTTTTACTAGATGCTACAGTTCAGTTGTGCAAGAATATTTTTTTAGGGGGTTATATATTGAGAGTACTGGGGCTAACTTGTTTAGTATGTAAATTAAGCCTTGCCCATGTGCACCCAATAAGAATTATATAAAATAAGACAGCCTTTTCACCAAATTGGTGCTTTGTGTGTTTAATTTCACAGATTTTGAGCCTCTTTCAGACAACTATGCAGTCATTTTAGCTGCCATCGTCTGTGGGTGCATCTTGGGGAGTGTACTCATCATCTGTGCTACGTTCCTTCTGTACAAGAGATACGTTGTTCCCTTGAAAGGTAAGGCCGAATTAAACAGGGTAGAAGTAACAGCATGTCTGTTACTGGGACAATATGGGAATAATTATTTCCAAAACAAGAATGTATAGAGACCAGGAAAAGAGAGTCTTGTTTTTATTGTGCTTTTAAGAATTAGAATACATCACTTTCAGATTGCTCACAGTATTTAAATATACTAAAGGGGTTATGTAATGAAAGGCACTAATTTTGCCCAGGGGCAAAAACCCATAGCAACCAATCAGCAGGTAGCATTTCCTGGTCACCTGTTTAAAAGCAAACATCTTAGTGGTTGCTATGGGTTACCGCTCCTGGGCAAACTTAGAGCCTTTTATTATGTATGGGGGTTTGTATTTAAATTATAATAAACTAATTTGATTGAACAGGTGGTCAAGCACCATTATACTGTATATTGTTTACCTTGTAGAAAGCACAGCAAAGTCATGATATAAAAAGTCTGCAATGGACAACATCTTCGTATTGGACTTTATGCATTGATAGTCAACATTAGACAGTATGAAGCAAGTTGATTAAATCAAAGGATTTTAAACCATCTACACTTTTTAGGGGATGGCATAGCAGTGAATAGGAGAAGACAAAATAAATTCTAATTTTAGTAGCTATCTTTACCAAAACATTTGCATGTTCTATACAGTATATATATCTTTATATCTTTAAACTGGCACACCCTTTTAAAAGTAGGTCCTCGTTGATAAAGTGTGTTTAGTGTGTATAGTTCAAGGACCATTATACAATATATATATAAAATAAAATTATCCATCATTTAGGGCAATCAGGTGACAGAGGAGAGGATCCATACCAAATATATCATAACATTTCCAACACTTTAGTGGTAAGTAGTTAATGTACAGGAACATCATACTTTGCAGTACATAGAACTATGCATGTTTGTCCATACTATTTACCATTGCCTCAGGCCTACAAACGACAGTTTGTGTGGCATTAGAACAATTTGCTTAAATGTCTTCTAAGTCATTTCAAATGTCTTTTGAGCATTTTCTTTGCAAATGAACCTTTTGCAATAAACTGGAAACCACTGATTCTTGTACAAAAAAGTTTGTTGTTGCTGATCTCTATTTCTGTTGGGTCTGTTCCTTTAAATGGGACATATATCTAGTTCTACCAACCCCTGCTTCAATAGAGGAAATACAAGCAGTGTAGACAGTTTCCCTTCATGTTATATGTTCAATTACCCCAAACTGACTTTGTCATTTTGTGGTATAATGGCAAATAACGCAGGGAGGAAGCAGAATATATTGGAATGTAATAAATTCTTGAATTTTGGCTTCTTCTTAAGCATGATAAATAGGGATGCACCGATCCAGGATTCGGTTCGGGATTCGGCCGAATCCTTCTGCCTGGCCGAACCGAAGCTGAATCCTAATTTGCATATGTAAATTAGAATTGGGGGAAATCATGTGACTTTTTGTCACAAAACAAGGAAGTAAATTTTTTCCCCCTTCCCACCCCTAATTTGCATATGCAAATTAGCATTCGGATTCGGTTCGGTATTCGGCCGAATCTTTCACAAAGGATTCGGGGGTTCGGCTGAATCCAAAATAGTGGATACGGTGCATCCCTAATGATCAATACAATTAACTCTGAACTGGAAAATTGTTTTGTCATTCCCAATTTCCTACAATACCCGAACTTGAAACAATTTACTCACATCTACCAATTTGGAAATTAGCCATGGCCAATAGCCTCTAATGTCATTGCTACAAGAAAATAGCTTTGCAGTTTTTTATTACTATAGTTAAAAAAAACTGTGCAGGCATCATTTGATTCCCCCAAATGACTCACTTCTCTGTTACAATATTTAGAACAATATTCAAAAAGTAATGGGGGTCAGGGTAATATTTTGGATTTCTATTGGCTTTGAAATAGTGTAATTTACCTTCTGTGTAGAAGTTTAATACACTTTTTAAAATTTTGTTGATTGTGTTGTATAAATGTCTACAGCCATTCTGTCACTGCATTACGTAATACACAAATTGCTAAAGGCAATTTATTTCTTTCATTTCATTATTCCTTTCATTTTCCTATATTTAGGCTCATCCTGAAAAAGAGGAAACTCCATACGTGGTATGTTACCCATATCCCATTTAACTATAGAACAATAATTAAATCCTGCAGTTTCTGGTCCAGTACTGGCTCCTGACGAAGACACTGTTGACTGGTTTGGCAGTCTTCTATGTATGGGTCCCGGATGATTCCTTCAATGATCAATGTTTGATTAGGCAGCCTGGAAACACCTATTATCTGAGGACTTATTTGGGCTTTGAATAAAGTCCTCAGACACTGGGTTTGTGGAGATCCCTCATGTCATCCAATCACTGACTCAAGATCAAGATTTGATCATCTTAATTTAGTCCTATCCATCTCCCAAACAAGAAAATCTTTCTATGCATAAACACTATTAGGACCTAGTGGCTCTTGTAAATGCTGTCATGTTCACTTGCAATATATAGTTATATAGTTTATATATCTGGTTTAAAAAAATACTTTAATATAAATACTATAATACCATAACAGTATACATTTTAACTACACATTTCTAATGCACACCCACACACATACATACGCATATATAAATATATATATATATATATATATATATATATATATATATATATATATATATATACATATATTGTTAAAAGGTTTGGCAAACACAATACATTCAAAAAAGGCTGTCCAGTGGGAGTGGGGCCAAAACTTTGGTTATTTTTAGGATGCACCAAACTTCAAATACAGGTATGGGATCTGTTATCTGGAAACCTGTTATCCAGAACGCTCCAAATTATGGGAAGGCCTTCTCCCATTTTAATCAAATAAATCAAATATTAAAAAAAGTTTCCTTTTACTTTATAACTTGATCCAAACTAAGACATAATTGATCCTTATTGAAGTCAAAACAATCCTATTGGGTTTATTGTTTCAGTTATTTTTAGTAGACCTAGGGGCCTATTTATGAAGCCTCAATTTTTTCTGGTGGAGCTTTTTAGGGAGGAAAATTTGATTTTTTATAGGAAAAAAAAACTCAGATTTTTTTTTTTTTTTTTTATTGTGAGCAACTGCTAACAATCTGACTCCAAAAATACACCAACTGAAACCTGTTGAGGTCATGCAGAAGACAATGGCAGATGTCCCTTTTTCAATTTGAAGATATCATGGTCTGCACTGGGTTTTTATGATAATCTGAACAATTTGGGGGTTTTGGGCAGCAACCCAAAAACGTGGACAATTCAAATTGTTGTTTGATTTTGTTGTGATTTTTTTTCCAGCAACTTTTTCAAGCTGATTACTTGATAAATGCGCTAAATTCATGGATGAGCGTTAGGTCAAGTTTATTTTAATAAAAAAGTAGGAAAAATAAACAAGTTTTAGTATATAAATTTAAAGTATGGAGATCCAAATTACAGAAAGACCCCTAACCCGGAAAACTCCAGGTCCCAAGCATGCTAGATAACAGGTGACAGTCCTATACCTGTACTTGTTTTTACTGATGATGATTTTTTTGGAGCACCTAGGCAAGAGAAAGAGTAATGACAAAATAAATACTTTCATTTTTCAGGGACTGGATTACTCATCTCAGAATATGTACAGCGATCTGAAGCTATAACGCAATACAGATAATTCATATCAACTATTGATGTGGAAAACGCTTACAACAGGATTATTTATTATCAGTATTCAAGAGGAACTAAAGACTGGCGAAAATCAAATTACAATTGCTGAGCACTTACAAGTTTCCTTTGATTGTTTAATCTCCTGACAACTTCTTTAATGACCAAAGAATAATGTAATGAGCGGAGTTCAATGATTGATTCTACAGTTATAGTGTGTTTATGTAATGAAAATATAATGTACTGTTATTCAGCACTGGTAAAACTGGTGTGTTTGCCTCAGAAACTCTACTATAGTTTATATAAACAAGCTGCTGTGTAGCCATGGGGGCAGCCATTTAAAGCTGTAATAGGAGATAAGGCACAGGATACACAGCACATAAGATACAAGCTCTGTAGTGTACAATGGAATTTTTTAGAATGTATCTGTTATCTACTGTGTATCCTGTGCTTGAATGGCTGCCCCTATGGCTACACAGCAGCTTGTTTATATAAACTATAGTTGTGTTTCTGAAAAGAACATTATATTGTCATTCCTTTAAATGTATATCTGCATATGCCTGTCTATCCATTTGATTCTGATTCTCTAAACTGTACTTGTCTGTTCCTGGCTTCAGTTTCTTCTCCCCCTTCTCTTGTTGACTTAACCCACAGCATCATGTCTTGTGCCTCAAGAACCCACCGCATGGGGGAAGGAAATACAATGTGCCATCTTCCCCGGCACTGATCAGATCTGAAGGGAACCAGTGATGACAGGAGGAGTCGGACTGGGTGATTCACATGTTCCTTCTCTGCGTAGTGTTTTCAAGAATATTTATCAGCACTGCCACCTTGTGGTTTAAAGTCTTAAAGGAAAACTATACCCCCCAAACAATGTAGGTCTCTATTAAAAGATACTGAGTAAAACAGCTCATGTGTAAAACCCTGCTTCATGTAAATGAACCATTATCATAATAATATACTTTTTTAGTAGTATGTGCCATTGGGTAATCATAAATAGAAAATTGCCATTTTAAAAAATAAGGGCCGCCCCCAGAGATCGTAAGATTCACTGTGCACAAATACAAACCACATGTAAGGTCACATGAGCCAATTAACAGACAGAGTTCTGCCTTTTGCTTCCTCACTTCTTCCTGTTACAGTTAGTGTTGTAGTATTTCTGGTCAGGTGATCTCTGAGGCAGCACAGATAGAGTCACGAAATGGTGGTTCAAGGCAAGAGATGTAAAAGGGCAATATTTATGTAAATATATATTCCAGTTTGGTAAGATTCTTTACTATGTCATTCAATTTGATATAAACTATCTGTTGCTCAAGTATTCATTTTGGGGGTATAGTTTTCCTTTAAGAGAGGAAACATAAAGAAAATGGAGACGCCTAAAAGACAAGTTCAAGTGGGCCTAGGGGTGCCCTCTATGTAAATCCGGCCCTCAATGTTACACTGAAGTGTAACATGAGGTTTTGCCAAAGACACTCCCCTTTTCACAAGCTTTTATAGATTAAAATGGGAGTACACATACATACGTTATATAACTTGAACCCTCCCAAAATGTTGGAAGAGGACTGATGTTCTTAACTAGTGATGGGCGAATTTGTGCCGTTTTGCTTTGCCGGAAAATTTGCGAATTTCACGCTAAATTTGCGAAACGGTGAAAAATTTGCGAAACGGCACCCGTTTTTGACGCCGGCGTCAATAAGAGAAATAATAAATGGGGAACATCACCCCTCCCTTCACCTTTCCTGCCTTGGGCACTTGGTTATTGCTAAGTCAGAATGATAGGGGCATTTGTTATCAGACTTTATTATTCTTACACTCTGACAAATAACCATTTGTCCGTCATTAGAATAGGCTGTTCTCACATAAATGTGGTCATATAAAAAATATATTATCAAGCAGGCCTTTCATCAGCAGTTCCAAAGAACTATAGTGTCTTTTGTACTTACCAACATTGAAACTACTCTA
The DNA here is from genome assembly GCF_017654675.1 of Xenopus laevis. Classification (NCBI taxonomy): domain Eukaryota; kingdom Metazoa; phylum Chordata; class Amphibia; order Anura; family Pipidae; genus Xenopus; species Xenopus laevis. Next base: position 114,085,539 of record NC_054383.1, read on the forward strand.
ACCCTACCTCTAAAAAGTTGGTCACCAAATCCCTCAACCCCCCTTCAATACAATATTGGCAAAAACCGATAAATGACTCTCTCAAACCAGAAACTGACCTATCTGGCTAGAAGTTGCCCAGCAAAAGTTGAAGCTATTTGGGGTACCTGGCTAAATATTCAAACTGTTTAAGTAATCTAAACTCATACAGTATAATGTATATGACAACTTGTACCTCTGTCTCACCTCCCCTCACTACCTTTTTTCTTCTTCCTCTTCTTTGTTTTCTATTAGTTTTGTAAATGTTTAAATCGAAAATAAAAACGTAAAAAAAAATAAAAAAGTTGGTCACCACAATGTACGTTATGCTTCTCTCCACACTTCAGTTCCCCTTCACCACAGCATCAAGATCTACCAGAGCTGGATGATGAGGACTGGGAGGAGGCAACAGGTAGAGGTTATGATTACTTGATCTCCACAAGAGACAATTTAATCCAATTTAAAATTATCCACAGGCTTCACCTGACCCCCCCTTATGAATACATCGCATAGGAACTCATGACTCTTCCCGTTGCCCCAAATGTGGTACCTCTGAGGTGGACTACCTTCATCTAATATGCCTATGCTCACGCATCTACCACTTTTGGGAATGAGACACAACGTCCCTACCAAAAATACTCGCACCCAAGACATGCCTCTTTGGTATTATAGATGATATTGGTTTTGATTCAGCATCACGTATTCTCTTTAGAATCCTGTTGTTTTATGGCTGGAAATCCATTCTTCTCCATCAGATGGCCCACTCTGCTCCAACACTTAACAGCTGGCTCAAATTAATCAGGGCCAACCTCCCGCTGATACAACTTACTAATATGGCAAGAGGGTGCCCAAACAAATATGGGAAAATCTGGGGAGAGTGGGTTGAAGCAATAAACTAATATCATTTGATCACTACCTTAAGATTAGGAACTGAAGCCGAGCCCTTCTCCTTAACTACCAGTTTACTAAACGATGCTATAAGTAACCTGTTAATATCTGATTAAAACCTGTGAAACAGAGATATCTTGAATGTAAAAATGCAATATGCTAAAGAACCAATGTTGTATTGTTAAGGTTGTTCTGTGTTCCAAATGCATAAATAAAAACCTTTAAAAAGAGAGATAATTAAACACAAACAATAGTTAAATTGTAATTGTTTTTATTAAACTGAAAAGCAGACCCAATCACATAGGGGAGTTTGGGAAAGGGAACATGTAGTATGCTTGCACTCTGTATTCTCTGTACTCTCTGTTGGAATTTAATACTTCTCTCTGAGGCATTTTTCAGCTGCTTCCTCCTCATTTTCAAACTGTTATGTGCGCTTGAATGGCGTACTTTGTATTTTAGGTGGAGGGCTTTGTATTCTCTCTAAAAGAAGAAAGGGAATTTTTAAAGAATTAAATGTGAATTGTTGTGACAAATTCACTTAGGGTTGGACTCTGCACCCATCTGCTGGCCATACAGCCTGAGCTCCCCACTGATCTTGCCCTCCTCTGGTGCCAATTGAGAGGATGGTTATGTGGTGGGGACCAGAGAGGGGGTTTTGGCTGGGGCAGGGGCGGTGAGCATGGAAGGGAAGGCGAGGGCCCCCCTGTGAGCCTCACTGGTCCGACTCTGAATTCACTGCAAATCTACACGAATTTATCAAGGCTGTAATTTATCCTTAACATACAATTATAAATATAATACAATAGAAACAAATCAATGTTTTCTCATTCTCCTCATTGCTAAGATGTTCTGTTTGTTGGTACAGTGTACACAGACTTTTGTGAGGAGGGCTTTGTATTCTATCTAAAAGAAATTAATAAATGAATATGATAATATTTTTCAATATCTTTTATTCAACCCAAATTTAATAGAAGAATGAGAAAAATGTATGCCCATTTTTTTTAGGATCTTAATCTCTGCTATTCTTAAGAGATTTTAAAAAAATCTCTTCCTTCTTTACCTTCGCTTTCCTCATCACTTGAAGGTGGTCTGAATTATTGTAGGTATGGGGTATGTTGCTTTTTCAGAGGGTTCTTCCCACTTTTCTCTGTAATAGAATGGGAATTTATGGTCACTCCCTGAGCAGTACTTATACAGGTATGGGATCTGTTATACAGAATGCTTGGGTTTTATGTATAATGGATCTTTTTAATTTGGCTCTTCTAGAAAATCATAGTAATAATTAAATTAACCTGATAGACTGGTTTTGCCTCCAATAAGGATTAATTATATCTTAGTTGGGATCAAGTACTGTTTTATTATTATAGAGAAAAGGGAAATCGTTTGTAAATTATTTGGATTATTTGGAGTCAATGGGTAAGGACCTTCCTGTAATTTGGAGCCTTCTGGATAAAAGGTTTCCGGATAACAAACCCCATACCTGTAGTGGCTTGATATTGATAACTGCTGAGATATTGATTTGAATGCCTCCTACAACAAAAAACAACTGGTGCTCCCTGCGGAATAACCATTATTGTAATCACAAGTGTAATATAAAATCTTACACAATCAGTTTTACTAAGAGGCCCATTTATTAAACTTTGAATTTGTCAAAGTTTTTATGAGGTAGAACTTGAATATTTAGACGGAAAAAAAAAGCTGAAAATACTCCATCTCAAACCTGAAACCACCATAAAAAGGGGGCACAGGACACAGAATATGTTGATCACTCATCATGTAGAACAGGTTGTCCAGGTGCACCAACCCCAGACCCTCAGCTTAGGGAGCGGATAAACCAGCAACATACGAAAAGTGGGGTGTCGGACACTCAGAAAGATTCCACAAGGGCTGCCAAAAAAGATGTTAAAAATATATTTATTGTAGATTCATTAAAAAAGAAACATTGGCCCTACGCGTTTTGTGCCCTCCAGGGCACTTAATCATGGGCTATCATGATTGAGTTCATGATTAAGTGCCCTGGGGGCACAAAACGTGTAGGGCCAGTAGAGATTCTGTTCCTTTTTTAATGAATCTACAATAAATATATTTTTAACTTCATTTCTGAGTGCCCAACACCCCACTTTGTCGTTGCTGTTTAAGCCTTTCAAGGTCATGTAGAAGTCAATGGCAGATGTCCCTGAAGTTGTTTCTTGACATAGTGATCTGTGCTGGATAACCTGATAAAGTCTGGGTTTTCGCCTGATTATGCGATAAAGTCTGGTTTTTAAATTATTGAGAAATAAATTCAGTTCATTTATGGGAGTAAGGTTGATTTTATTTAAAAAAAAAATTGATTAATTTGAGTTTTAGTAGATAACCCCCAAATGTTACGTGCTGACAGTATCTCCACAGTCAACCACAGTCTCTCTTACCAATGATAAACTCCATTTAAAGGCCAGAGAGAACTAGTGCAGTGGACTCCAGGTTCTGGGGAATTCTCAGTGCACCTCATGCCACCACTAAATGACCAGCTATATCTTTCCATTATGGTACTTTTTATTTTTAAGGGTAAAGGATTATTAAGGGGCCGATTCACTAAGGGTCGAATATCGAGGGTTAATTAACCCTCGATATTCGACTAGGAATTAAAATCCTTCGACTTCGAATATCGAAGTCGAAGGATTTAGCGCAGATAGTTCGATTGAACGATCGAAGGATAATTCCTTCGACCGAACGAGTAAAACCTTCGAATCGAACGAACGATCGAAGGAATATCCTTCGATCAAAAAAAGTTAGCCAAGCCTATGGGGACCTTCCCCATAGGCTAACATTGACTTCGGTAGCTTTTAGATGGCGAACTAGGGGGTCGAAGTTTTTTTTAAAGAGACAGTACTTCGACTATCGAATGGTCGAATAGTCGTACGATTTTTAGTTCGAATCCTTCGATTCGAAGTCGTAGTCGTAGTCGAAGGTCAAGTAGCCCATTCGATGGTCAAAGTAGCCCAAAAAAACCTTCGAAATTCGATTCACTCGAAGTTAGTGAATCGGCCCCTAAATGTTTGGTATCATGAGAATTGTCTCTGAGAATTATCAGTGACTAACAGTTGTGGTTATGGTGCACACACAAACAATTACTGCCTAAAACCACGATGTCTGTCTCTTGTGCAATGGACCTATTTCTGTTACCATACCCACAGAGACTGTACAGATTGAGGAAGATAAATCTAAGTTGTATTGCTCACAAGCAGCTCAATAAGCAGAGACACATCCCCTGTGTCTAACAGAGAATCAGCTTTACGTGAATAGACTCAATGCCCAGAAATGATCAAGCAGTGGAGACTGGGATAGAAGGTGGAAATGTCCCAATGGGGATTAGCTGCTTGGTTTCACTGGAACAATGACCCTGTTTGTATGTCTTGGTCTTTCTTTCTACCTTGTTATAGTCTGACTGGTTACTCTGTACTCTTGTTATAGGTCAATACAACAATGAACCTCTCCTGGGCTGGACAGGCGGCTCTGTTCAGCCCAAAGTGAAGGTTTCCCAACCCAGCAACAGCACAGTGTATACAGGAGATATACCTTAAAATAAAGCAGCTATATAAAATTAACCAACTGCATAAAGGCTATATGAGTACTAACTTATTATAATTTCTTTTCTGAACTTTAACTTTTTCATTAAGTGGACTTCTACTCTAGTACAATATTACCTTCCTGGGACATCATTGTTAATGAGCAACTGATCCTTCTTTTCTGTGATAGATATCACAAATATGACATACTCGTTTGTGAAATTGTTATGTGGAACAGCAGATCAATATTCAAAACTTTCTCCATATCTAGTTATAATACACAAAAGCCATGAATATCTTGTAAATTATATCCCTATAAACGGTGAGTTCTGATGTCATCAGTTATAAAAGGTGAGTTCTGATGTCATTTCTGTCACATGACTCACTGAAACTTGTGTATTATAATAAAGTACCCCCAGTTGCAAAATATGCAGATATTAGAAGTCACCTCGGAGTTCCATGACCTGTATAAAAATACTCGGCCTTCGGCCTCGTGTTTTTATATGGTCATGAAACTCCTTGGTAACTTATAATATCCTTATAACTTACAAGAGGGGTTGTATTATTTATATTTTTTTTGTTATTATTATTTTACTAACGGTCTTGTTTGTGCACCAGCCACATGGGAGTGGCTACTAAGTCCAAAGGGAGGGGGTATTTTGGTAAAGGTAGCTCTACCTGGGGTATAAGAGCTCTTGGAGAAGGTACATAGGAACTGAACTGTGCTAATCTGCTGTCAGGGGCACCCAGCGGCTCGCCCTTCTGCTTCGGCGCTGCACCCAAGATGGCAGCGCCAATGGCCGCCACGTGGGTTGCGGCGCTGGTGCATTGACGTTGGCGCACACAGTGTCGGACTGGGCCGGCGGGAAACCGGGAAAAAACCCGGTGGGCCCCGGCCCACTTGGGCCCCCGCCGGCCCAGTCCCGGTCCTAGATTGGCCCCCGAACGGCAGTAAAAGTTTTTCGGCGCTGTTGCGCATGCACGCGTTGGGGCTGACGTTCGCGCATGCGCATTGGGGCTGACGTTCGCGCATGCGCACTAGTTTTTGCGCATGCGCACGGGGCCCCGAGGTTCACAACCCGGTGGGCCCCGACTGCGCCAGTCCGACCCTGGGCGCACAGATGTGTGATGTCATTGCGCTTGCTAGTGTTCCTGGGTGTGCCATAATTCCTAAATTGCTGATTACTGGACTTATTACCCTCTGCTTTGTTCCTGACGACGATCCTTGCTGCCTGCCTTCTGAACTTTTGCCTGAATTCCTGACAACGCTTATTCTTAATCCCTTTAGCTACCGTGAACTGGACTTTGTTATCAAGTGCTTTCTCTTTGGTCCAGACCCCGTCTTCTGAGCCATAAGGCCCTGACAGTAATCAGTAATTCAAAAATTATAGCACACCCAGGAACACTAGCAAGCGTAACATATAATCGGGTATTGAACCCATGACATCACCGTCTTTTTATTTTGAATTTCACGTGTTGGCCATGGGCGATGCCATTTTGGATGTGGCACTAAAGCGGAAGGTAACACCATTGGGCGCTCCTGACATCTGCATTTGTTCACCCAGAGTGAAGTGTGGGCTGTGCCAGGGGTTGCATAGTCAATACAGGTTCCCTAGGGCAGGGTTATATTGCTTGAACTGTATTTGCATATTCCTACATTTTCAATATTATATAAAGTTCTATTGTTTTACAGCAAACTGTGTGGTTTATGTTCCTAGTGGAATCCCCCAGACGTGCAGTGCCCACTAGGCAGAGGCACTGTACTGTAAATCTCAGTTCCCAGTATCTGTCATGAAAAGCAAATTCAGGGCCCTGGATTGCAAAGATTTATTGCAATTTAAGAGATTGTATCAGCAACGGGTTACACTAGATATCAGTGAATTGAATAAATACACATGTATGTATAGATAGTAACATTTTAGATTAGAGCTCACTGCAGAAAAATTTCCCCACTTTCTTTTAATTTCTGTTTTTTTTTTAGAGTTGTATTTATCAAATGGTGAACTCTAACTTTCACTCATTGATAAATATGATTGTTAAAGGGATACTGTCATGGGAAAAAAAATTTTTTTCAAAATGAATCAGTTAATAGTGCTGCTCCAGCAGAATTCTGAACTGAAATCCATTTTTCAAAAGAGCAAACAGATTTTTTTATATTCAATTTTGAAATCTGACATGGGGCTAGACATTTTGTCAATTTCCCAGCTGCCCCTGGTCATGTGACTTGTGCCTGCACTTCAGGAGAGAAATGCTTTCTGGCAGGCTGCTGTTTTTCTTTCTCAATGTAACTGAATGTGTCTCAGTGGGACATGGGTTTTACTATTGAGTGCTGTTCTTAGATCTACCAGGGAGCTGTTATCTTGTGTTAGGGAGCTGTTATCTGGTTACCTTCCCATTGTTCTTTTGTTTGGCTGCTGGGGGGGAGAAGGGAGGGGGGTGATATCACTCCAATTTGCAGTACAGCAGTAAAGAGTGATTGAAGTTTATCAGAGCACAAGTCACATGACTTGGGGCAGCTGGGAAATTGACAAAATGTCTAGCCCCATGTCAGATTTCAAAATTGAATATAAAAAAATCAGTTTGCTCTTTTGAGAAATGGATTTCAGTGCAGAACTCTGCTGGAGCAGCACTATTAACTGATTCATTTTGAAAAAATTTTTTTTTCCCATGACAGTATCCCTTTAAAATCCAAAGGAATTAATAGAAAATGGGTGATTTTTTTTCTGTGGTGAGCTCTAATCTCACATTTTGATAAATCTGCCCCTAAATGACTGACTGACTATAAATCTTCTGTCTCATATATTCTCACTCTCTGACCTGCTCAGTCTTTATTTGCCAGTTAGCTGATGTCATCAGTGTTTGAAGCCCCCTAGGTCAGGGTCTATAATGTCTCCAGAGGGGATTTACTTTTCAGGCCACCCCAGGATTCTAGCTGCTTTAATTGTCATTCCAGACCTTCAGTCAGGGTGATGCCCCCTTCCTGTTTGAAAATCCAGAAATTATTATCCATACCCTGCCCAGAATGGTCAGAAATGATCTATAGTTTTAGCCAAAATACCGTATATGGCAACAATACAATTATCCAACAATTCTGATGACAAGTCAGAGGCTTTTTAATGTAGTTCGAGCAGACCCAACTACCATATTATGTGACCTGAAGAATTTAGCTGGAGAGGACTTGAAATTAATAACACCTTTATTTTTTGACAACTGGTTTCTAATATTAATACCATTACACACCAATATACTGGAACTTTTAAAGGGTGAGTATTTAATGACTGGTTACTCTGGCAACAATTCAGCCAACGAAGTGCAGATGCACACCTGGTCCCTCTTTAACGTTCACGGTGCATTTGTAACCTGTTTGGCTTGACATTAAACACGGGTAATAACCCTTGAGCAGATTACATGTGCTGGAGTACTCTATTTTGTACTCTGGCAACAAAACATTTCTAGTTTGCCAGACACACCTCTGTACCCAGATCAGGTTTTCTAAATGGGCAGCTGAACATACTAAAAGAAATCTAACAATGTAATAATCCTACTGCAAATAAGAGCTCTGGCAAGTGTATGTTTGTTTCCTAAAGTGGCATTCACCTATTAATAGACTTGGATACAGTACTAAATGAGTATCTGTTGTGCCATTGATGCAGAATACTCACCGAGATCTCACAAAGAACATTTCAGAGGTACTGAGTGGGTAAGTGGGGGTAATGTAGTAAAAGGTGCAAAATATGTGCAGGTCTAGTAACCCATGGCAACCATTCAGCAGATAGAATTTATAGGTCACCTGTTTAAAATGTAATATCTGATTGGCTACCCTGGGTTACTAGACATTGGCAAACTTTGTTACTCTTGTCCCGGATATGTGTATGACGGGAAGATGGCAGTCGTAGGTATGATAAGTAGATGCACAAAGTTCACAGTTATTCTATACAAAACAACAAGAGTGCTTCCTAGTGCTACATGGTTCCCATGCTCCTCCCTCTTACTGCTCTTCATGCAACTGGGCACTGCATCAGAGTAGGTGTGGCCTCTCAGAAATATTTCCTTTAGAAAGCCTACATCAAACCCTGCAATGTGCATAGATAACTAGGTGTATAATAGGGCATGGTAAGCACAAAGTGCAACAAAGCTTTAATAATTCCTTACAATTCCAATAGTATACATATCCATACATCTACAGCTCCTTTATAATATAGACATAAATAGTGGTAGTGAAAAGCTGCACATATTATTGCAACACATACATATATGTATTATTTAAGCTATTAAAATATTTATCTCCTGTTTATTAATGCAGAGCCAATGTCACTGCTACAATTACACAACATATATTATCCATATATGTATTATACCTACAGTAGAAAGCATCACATCTTACATCATTTATTTAGAAAGTGTGTAATAGTGCTAAACTCATCACTTAAAGGGATCCTGTCATCGGAAAACATGTTTTTTTCAAAACACATCAGTTAATAGTGCTACTCCAGCAGAATTCTGCACTGAAATCCATTTCTCAAAAGAGCAAATAGATTTTTTTATATTCAATTTTGAAATCTGACATGGGGCTAGACATGTGACTTGTGCCTGCACTTTAGGAGAGAAATGCTTTCTGGCAGGCTGCTGTTTTTCCTTCTCAATGTAACTGAATGTGTCTCAGTGAGTGTTGTTCTTAGATCTACCAGGCAGCTGTTATCTTGTGTTAGGGAGCTGCTATCTGGTTACCTTCCCATTGTTCTTTTGTTTGGCTGCTGGGGGGGAAGGGAGGGGATGATATCACTCCAACTTGCAGTACAGCAGTAAAGAGTGATTGAAGTTTATCAGAGCACAAGTCACATGACTTGGGGCAGCTGGGAAATTGACAAAATGTCTAGCCCCATGTCAGATTTCAAAATTGAATATAAAAAAATCAGTTTGCTCCTTTGAGAAATGGATTTCAGTGCAGAATTCTGCTGGAGCAGCACTATTAACTGATTCATTTTGAAAACATTTTTTTTCACATGACAGTATCCCTTTAAACAGTATAAATACTTAAAATATATATATTTTTTAAAAAGTACTAATTATTTTCTATTTTTCAAAACCTGCCCACTAAACCTCGAAAGATCTACATTTCCAAAGTTATTTCCAAAATGATGGAAGAAATGGCTTCAAATCAAAATTGATATCCATACCTTTTTGTCACACAAAACATTCACTTTGATTCCAACTTTAATAATTGTAAAATCTGCTCTATACTTTTCATTCACTTTATCTATTCAAAACCTGCTAAAACTCATACTGTTTTACTATTTTTTAACCTATTGGGAGCTATTATGGCAGCAATTGACTTAGCCTTTTCATTCACTATTAATGGCTTCATCTTTAGATGTTTTGAAACAGGGGAGATGACAGTCATTGTGAGTATGGTAGGAAGACGGCAGTCAGTATATAAAGGTGGCCATAGACGTTACGATTTTTAAAAGATCTTTTAGATATCATAGGACCAAGCTTATCTTGAAGGATCGTTTAAGTGTACAATTTGTCCATCATCAAAAATGACTATTTCAAGCGATATTGTCTAGTTGAAGCAAGGAAAACTGTGAGTAGCTGCCTACTTGACCCTGCAAACAATTGGACAATGAATAGGTTTCACTGTGAATGATGAAAATCTTCTAACCTGGCCGACCAGTTTTCTGACCGATGTTTGATGAAAAATCTTTAGATGAACGATCGTTTGGTGCTCACTAACCTCATGATCATTTGACGGATTTGTTGGGTGAGATTAAAATTGGTTGTTAGGGAGAAAAAAATGTTTTCTCATCGTCATTAGTTGTGACAAGTGACATAACAAGAGTGTGCCAGGGACAGGGGCGATCCTGGACCCTCCGCCGCCTGAGGCAGCAGCAGTTGTTGCTGCCCCCCTCCCCCGGAAATTCACTCTTAAAGTACCAGGAGCAGCTTTTTTGCTGCCCCTGGTACCTAGTGGGGCGCTGCCGCCTGAGGCGACAGCCTCAACTCGCCTCATTGGTGAAGCACCCCTGGCCAGGGACCCCACCAAAAGAATATTCAGAGGGGTCCAGCATGTTTGAGCTGCTCTGCCCTCCCTCACCACAACCCCCCTTTCTCGCTGCAAGGGGGGATTTTAATGCTTTAGAAGAATCAGACCCCACAGCCTCCGCTCTACTGGTTCTATAGTTAGGTCACTGATTGTGACATGCGAGGAAAGGAAGGAGTTAAATTGCAGATTAAACAAAAAATGAAGCCAACTTCCTCTTACTGTTAGAGAGAGAGAGAGAGAGACGATGGCCAGAGGGAAAGTAACAGGAGCCCAGACCCTTTGCATGAGGGGATATCTACTCACAGGTACAGTCACTTATATTACTCCTCTCTATATACACACACTTTGTATGCCAGACATAATAAGTATGGAGAGCTGTCTGTTTAAAAGCAGGATGTCCTGAGGGCAATATCTTTCATTCTATTATCATTTTATGATGTACGCACGTATATATGATACGCTTACCCACATTTCACATTTGGTTGCTAACAAGAGATAATAAAATGTATATCAGCAATATTGCTATTCATTTTAAATAACCAATTAACCCTCGATATTCGACTAGGAATTAAAATCCTTCAACTTCGAATATCAAAGTCGAAGGATTTAGCGCAAATACTGCAATTGCACGATCAAAGGATTTTAATCCAACGATCGAAGGAATATCCTTCGATCAAAAAAAGTTAGGCAAGCCTATGGGGACCTTCCCCATAGGCTAACATTGACTTCGGTAGCTTTTAGATGGCGAAGTAGGGGGTCAAAGTTTTTTTTAAAGAGACAGTACTTCGACAATCGAATGGTCGAATAGTCGAACGATTTTTAGTTCAAATCCTTCGATTCGAAGTCGTAGTCGTAGTCGAAGTAGCCCATTCGATGGTCAAAGTAGCCCAAAAAATACTTCGAAATTCGAAGTTTTTTTACTTCGAATCCTTCACTCGAATTTAGTGAATCAGCCCCTATCTGTTTAAAACAAACCATAAAAATATACGCCAACCCTTAAAAATGGTTCTGCTGGCTGCTTTGACTAAGTAAGACTTAGGGGCAGATGTATTAAGGGTTGAATTAAAATCCTTCGACTTCGAATATCGAAGTCGAAGGATTTTGCGCAATTCGTTCGCTCAAACGATTAAATCCTTCTAATCGAACGATTCGAAGGATTTTAATCCATCCATCGATTATCCTTCGATCAGAAAAAACTTGCAAAGCCTATGGGGACCTTCCCCATTATTGGAGGGACAGAAGTCTGCAGGGGTTTGAGGGACATTTAAGCTTAGGTAGCTTTGCTGGCTAGTAATCTACCTTCTACTGCAGTGCTCTGTATGTAGCTGCAGTGGGCAGCTGTCCTGCTTCTGATCTCATCTGCTGACTGCTGCAATAACAGTAGTCCTTGTAAGGACTGCTTTTATTTATTTTTTTGTTGTTTTACTACTACTACTACTACTACTATAAGAGCCCAGTGCTATTAGTCTAGCAGTGTTGGGGAGTGGGACTGGTGTGCTAATCTGCTGCTCCTAGTAGTTCAGCAGCACCAACTTTAATTTTTTTTTTTTTAATATTCATTTTTTTTTTATTTTACTTTTTTTTATTTTACTACCGCTGTAGTAGTGTATAAGTTGACCTTTTAGGCATTATTTGCCCTGTAGGCATTTTTTGCCCAGTGTGTTATTCAACCAACTGCCATCTAGCTGTGTGACCTTGTTCACATTCTGTCTAAATATCCATAATATTACCGTCTCCAGAAAAAACACCGGAGTGACTTTTTTCAAGCAGCCATAATATATTTTACGTAATCCGTATCCATCGCTGTAGTAGTGTATAAGTTGACCTTTTAGGCATTATTTGCCCTGTAGGCATTTTTTGCCCAGTGTGTTATTCAACCAACTGCCATCTAGCTGTGTGACCTTGTTCACATTCTGTCTAAATATCCATAATATTACCGTCTCCAGAAAAAACACCGGAGTGACTTTTTTCAAGCAGCCATAATATATTTTACGTAATCCGTATCCATCGCTGTAGTAGTGTATAAGTTGACCTTTTAGGCATTATTTGCCCTGTAGGCATTTTTTGCCCAGTGTGTTATTCAACCAACTGCCATCTAGCTGTGTGACCTTGTTCACATTCTGTCTAAATATCCATAATATTACCGTCTCCAGAAAAAACACCGGAGTGACTTTTTTCAAGCAGCATTCATATATTTTACGTAATCCGTATCCACCGCTGTAGTAGTGTATACGTTGACCTTGTAGGCATTATTTGCACAGTGTTTTCTTCAACCCGCCATCTAGCTGTGTGAGCTTGTTCACATTTTGTCTAAATATTGATAATATTATCGTCTCTAGAAAAACCACTTGAGTTACTTTTTTTCAAGCAGCATTCATATATTTTACGTAATCCGTATCCACCGCTGTAGTAGTGTATACGTTGACCTTGTAGGCATTATTTGCACAGTGTTTTCTTCAACCCGCCATCTAGCTGTGTGAGCTTGTTCACATTTTGTCTAAATATTGATAATATTATCGTCTCTAGAAAAACCACTTGAGTTACTTTTTTTCAAGCAGCATTCATATATTTTACGTAATCCGTATCCACCGCTGTAGTAGTGTATACGTTGACCTTGTAGGCATTATTTGCACACTGTTTTCTTCAACCCGCCATCTAGCTGTGTGAGCTTGTTCACATTTTGTCTAAATATTGATAATATTATCGTCTCTAGAAAAAACACTTGAGTTACTTTTTTTCAAGCAGCATTCATATATTTTACGTAATCCGTATCCACCGCTGTAGTAGTGTATACGTTAACCTTGTAGGCATTATTTGCACACTGTTTTCTTCAACCCGCCATCTAGCTGTGTGAGCTTGTTCACATTTTGTCTAAATATTGATAATATTATCGTCTCTAGAAAAACCACTTGAGTTACATTTTTTCAAGCAGCATTCATATATTTTACGTAATCCGTATCCACCGCTGTAGTAGTGTATACGTTGACCTTGTAGGCATTATTTGCACACTGTTTTCTTCAACCCGCCATCTAGCTGTGTGAGCTTGTTCACATTTTGTCTAAATATTGATAATATTATCGTCTCTAGAAAAACCACTTGAGTTACTTTTTTTCAAGCAGCATTCATATATTTTACGTAATCCGTATCCACCGCTGTAGTAGTGTATACGTTGACCTTGTAGGCATTATTTGCACAGTGTTTTCTTCAACCCGCCATCTAGCTGTGTGAGCTTGTTCACATTTTGTCTAAATATTGATAATATTATCGTCTCTAGAAAAACCACTTGAGTTACTTTTTTTCAAGCAGCATTCATATATTTTACGTAATCCGTATCCACCGCTGTAGTAGTGTATACGTTGACCTTGTAGGCATTATTTGCACACTGTTTTCTTCAACCCGCCATCTAGCTGTGTGAGCTTGTTCACATTTTGTCTAAATATTGATAATATTATCGTCTCTAGAAAAACCACTTGAGTTACTTTTTTTCAAGCAGCATTCATATATTTTACGTAATCCGTATCCACCGCTGTAGTAGTGTATACGTTGACCTTGTAGGCATTATTTGCACACTGTTTTCTTCAAACTGCCATCTAGCTGTGTGTATTATCGTTTCCAGAAAAACCAACTGAGTTTTTGTTGTTGTTGTTTTTTTAAAAATAATGCCAGGCAAAGGCAGGCCGCCACGCAGAGGCCGTGCTAGGGGCCGTGCTGCTATGCAATCCTGTGGCCCTAGCAAATTGCCCAGTTTTAAAAAGCCAATGACCCTGAACTCCCAAAATGCTGAAGAGGTAGTTGACTGGCTTACACAGCACACCCCATCCTCTACCGTTTCTAACTTTACCACAACATCCTCCTCATCCTCCACTGCTATGGCCACCCCACGTAACACTTCCTCCACCACCGGTGCCCCTTCTTCACTGGAGTCAGAGGAGTTATTTTCCCATGAGTTTCTTGAACTGAGTAATGCGCAACCATTATTGCCAGAAGAAGATGAAGGAGATGAGGACCTTACACCAGATTTAATTCTGGCAGAGAACACGATAGAGATGGACATAATGAGTGATGAGGAGGAGGTCCCCGCTGCTGCTTCCTTCTGTGATGTGTCAGAAGAAATTGATGCATCTGAGGAGAATGATGATGAGGAGATTGATGTTTTGTGGGTGCCTAGTAGAAGAGAGCAAGAGGAGGGTAGTTCAGATGGAGAGACGGAGAGTCAGAGAGGCAGTAGGAGAATAAGACTTAGAAGAAGCAGGGAGGACAGCCCGCAGGGATCAGTAGGGCAACAACATGTATCGGCACCTGTGTTCAGCCGGCCAACGCACCCGCCATTGCCGCCAATGCCGCCAACTTCTACTGTTACCGCCAGATCGCACACTTCCAAAAAGTCAGCAGTGTGGGATTTTTTTAATGTGTGTGCCTCTGACAAAAGCATTGTAATTTGCAATGAGTGCAGTCAGAAACTGAGCCTTGGTAAGCCCAACAGCCACATAGGTACAACTTCTATGCGAAGGCACATGAGCGGCAAGCACAAAGCACTTTGGGAGCAACACCTCAAAGGCAACAGGCAAACTAAAAGCCACACTCCTTCTGGTCCAGCATCTTACTGCTCTACCTCTGCTCTCCTTGACCCGTCTGAACCACCCTCCACTCCGCCTTCCACCTTGACCACCTGTTCCCATTCCCAGTCATCTGCCACCAGCCAAGTTTCTGTGAAGGCCATGTTTGAGCGTAAGAAGCCAATGTCTGACTGTCACCCCCTTGCCCGGCGTCTGACAGCTGGCTTGTCTGCACTCTTAGCCCGCCAGCTTTTACCATACCAGCTGGTGGACTCTGAGGCCTTCCGCAAATTTGTAGCAATTGGGACACCGCAGTGGAAGGTACCCAGCCGCAATTTTTTTTCTAAAAAGGGAATACCACACCTGTACCAACATGTGCAGAGCCAAGTTACCGCATCTCT
Organism: Xenopus laevis; assembly: GCF_017654675.1. NCBI lineage: Eukaryota > Metazoa > Chordata > Amphibia > Anura > Pipidae > Xenopus > Xenopus laevis. The sequence goes on from NC_054383.1 coordinate 114,100,993, forward strand.
GTCACTTAGTGTTGGGCCAAAGGTCCATATGACTACTGACGCATGGTCCTCCAAGCATGGTCAGGGCAGGTATGTCACCTACACTGCCCACTGGGTGAACTTGGTAATGGCTGGGAAGCAGGGAATGGGTAGCTCAACAACAACAGTGGAGTTGGTGTCACCGCCACGGATTGCACGCGGTTCTGCCACCACCTCTACTCCTCCATCGCTCTCTACCTCGTCTTCTTCCTCTTCTTCTTCTTACTCTGCTGCTGGGTCCTCCTTCTCCTCCTCCACACCTGTGCACCCCCAGCTCCCCCTAGGCTATTCGACGTGCCAGGTACGCCGTTGTCACGCTGTCTTGGGGATGACGTGCCTGGAAAGCAAAAACCATACCGGATCTGTACTCCTGTCATCTCTGCAGTCACAGGCCGATCGGTGGCTGACCCCACACCAACTGCAGATCGGAAAAGTGGTGTGTGACAATGGAAGCAATCTGTTGGCAGCGTTGAGACTGGGCAATTTAACACATGTGCCCTGCATGGCACATGTGTTAAATTTAATAGTCCAACATTTTGTCTCCAAGTACCCAGGATTCCAGGACGTTCTCACCCAGTCCAGAAAGGTGTCGGCCCATTTCAGACGTTCCTACACAGCCATGGCACGCCTTGCTGACATTCAGCAGCGCTACAACATGCCAGTCAGGCGTTTGATTTCTGACAGCCAGACTCGCTGGAATTCAACGCTCCTTATGTTGGAACGTCTGCTGCAACAACAAAGGGCCGTCAACGAGTACCTTTTTGAACTGGGTGGTAGGACTGGATCTGCAGAGCTGGGGATTTTTTTCCCCCGTTACTGGGTGCTTATGCGCGATGCCTGCAGGCTCATGCGACCTTTTGAAGAGGTGACAAATATGGTCAGTCGCACCGAAGGCACCATCAGCGACCTAATACCCTTCGCTTTCTTCCTGGAGCGTGCCGTGCGACGAGTGACAGATGAGGCTGTAGACCAGCGTGACGAGGAGCTGGAAGCGCGCGATTTCTGGTCGGAATCACCAGAACGAACCCAGGCACCTGCTGCAACGCAGGGAGAGGTGCCAGAAGTGGAGTCAGAGGAGGAAGGTGGCTTTGTGGAGGAGGAGGAGGAGGACCAACAGGAGCAGGCTTCCCAGGGGGCTAGTGGTGACCTTTTGGGGACCCCTGGTCTTGTACGTGGCTGGGGGGAGGAGACCGTGGATGATGCAGTCCTTGATAATGAGGAAGCGGAGATGGATAGCTCTGCATCCAACCTTGTGAGAATGGGGTCTTTCATGCTGTCATGCCTGTTGAAGGACCCCCGTATCAAGAGGCTTAAGGAGAAGGACCTGTACTGGGTCGCAACGCTACTAGACCCTCGGTACAAGCATAAAGTGTCAGAAATGTTACCAACATACCACAAGTCCGAAAAGATGCGGCATTTACAAACCAGCCTGCAAAACATGTTGTACAATGCTTTTAAGGGTGATGTCACTTCAGGAACTCATCAACATTCCAGGGGCAGAGGTGCCAGTAATCCTGCCACGAGCGCACCTGCAAGGACAAAGCCCTTTGGCCAGTCTGTAACGTCAGACATGCAAATGTTTTTCTGTCCAAGGCAGCGCCACAACCCTTCTGGATCCACCCTCAAAGAACGCCTCGACCGGCAGGTAGCGGACTACCTGGCATTAACTGCAGATATCGACACTCTGAGGAGCGATGAACCCCTGGACTACTGGGTGTGCAGGCTTGATCTGTGGCCAGAGCTGTCACAATTTGCCATGAACCTCTTGTCTTGCCCAGCCTCAAGTGTGCTCTCAGAAAGGACCTTCAGTGCAGCAGGAGGGATTGTAACTGAGAAGAGAACTCGCCTAGGTCACAAAAGTGTCGATTACCTGACCTTTATTAAAATGAATGAGGGGTGGATCTCGGAGGGTTACTGCACGCCGGAAGACTTGTTCTGACTTCTATGCAGCTGTCCTTCTCTTCAAGCCTCATGACTCCACACACAGCTGTCCTTTAGCGTCCTCCTCCCTCCGCCACCGTTACAAACTAGGGTGCAAACCCTACTGGTTTAATTTTTTCTGGCCTCTGTGCTTCAGTGGCTGCAACCAAAAAACTGGGCAAACAATGTCTACAAGGTCAACGTATGGCAAAAAATGACTATTTTCAGCATTTATATGGCATATTTTTTCTGGCAACTGTGCTTCAGTGGCTGCGTCCAAAAAAATGCATATTTTCTGCATTTATATGGCATAATTTTTCTGGCAACTGTGCTTCAGTGGCTGCGACCAAAAAAATGCATATTTTCTGCATTTATATGGCATAATTTTTCTGGCCTCTGTGCTTCAGTGGCTGCAACCAAAAAAATTTATATTTTCAGCATTTATATGGCATAATTTTTCTGGCAACTGTGCTTCAGTGGCTGCGACCAAAAAAATGCATATTTTCTGCATTTATATGGCATAATTTTTCTGGCCTCTGTGCTTCAGTGGCTGCAACCAAAAAAATTTATATTTTCAGCATTTATATGGCATAATTTTTCTGGCCTCTGTGCTTCAGTGGCTGCAACCAAAAAAATTTATATTTTCAGCATTTATATGGCATAATTTTTCTGGCAACTGTGCTTCAGTGGCTGCGACCAAAAAAATGACTATTTTCAGCATTTATATGGCATATTTTTTCTGGCCTCTGTGCTTCAGTGGCTGCGGCCAAAAAAACTGGGCAAACAATGCCTACAAGGTCAACGACGTTGACCTTGTAGGCACTGTTTGCCCAGTTTTTTTGGCCGCAGCCACTGAAGCACAGAGGCCAGAAAAAATATGCCATATAAATGCTGAAAATAGTCATTTTTTGCCATACGTTGACTCAACGTATATGGCAAAAAATGACTATTTTCAGCATTTATATGGCATATTTTTTCTGGCAACTGTGCTTCAGTGGCTGCGACCAAAAAAACTGGGCAAACAATGCCTACAAGGTCAACGTATGGCAAAAAATGACTATTTTCAGCATTTATATGGCATATTTTTTCTGGCAACTGTGCTTCAGTGGCTGCAACCAAAAAAACTGGGCAAACAATGTCTACAAGGTCAACGTATGGCGAAAAATTACTATTTTCAGCATTTATATGGCATATTTTTTTCTGGCAACTGTGCTTCAGTGGCTGCGTCCAAAAAAACTGGGCAAACAATGCCTACAAGGTCAACGTATGGCAGTTGTTTAAAGAGAACAGTAGATTACTAGCCAGCAAAGCTACCTAAGCTAAAATGTCCCTCAAATCCCTGCAGACTTCTGTCCCTCCAATACAGAGCAGTATCAAGCAGATTACTAGCCAGCAAACTTACTATCATCTGTCCCTGAAATCACTAACAGCTCTCCCCCTACACTATCTCTTCCAAGCACACACAGGCAGATTTTTCAGATACATTTTTGCCCTTGATCCCCCTCTGGCATGCCACTGTCCAGGTCGTTGCACCCTTTAAACAACTTTAAAATCATTTTTCTGGCCAGAAATGTCTTTTTTAGATGTTAAAGTTCGCCTTCCCATTGAAGTCTATGGGGTTCGCGAACCGTTCGCGAACCGCTCGCATTTTTGCGCAAGTTCGCGAATATGTTCGCGAACTTTTTTTCCGACGTTCGCTACATCCCTAGTGGGCAAGAATGGAAGGTTTAACCTTAACCTGGATAGTTAAGGTACTGCTGAGGGGTTTTACTCTGGGACACCATTTGTACTCTGTTGATTTTTGTTAAAAGGAATTCTACCATGATTGTTATGGTGTAGTCATTATTACTAAATCAAATTGTTTTCATTGAAAATAATCAATTCTATCACTTCTACATGTTATTATTGACCCATTAAATGCATTGTATTAGTAATATTGGTCTGTAAGAAGCCATCGCAGGTCATTATGGCTAATCCTATGCCAGCACTTCACATTGGAACTTCTTTCAGATAAGCTATTGTTTCTCCTACTCAATGTGTGTAAAGGAGCCACAGTCAGCCTTGGGTGTTTTACTATCGAGTGCTATTATAACATCTAAGGTTAGGTGGGGCATTTTTTTTGCAAACAGATGTAAGGGAGCTGTTATCCTGTTACCTTCCCCTTGTTCTGCTGACAAGCTTCTGGGGTGGGGGTGGAGGGGGTGATATCTCTCATCTTACAGTGCAGCATTAAAGAGTTACTGAACTTTGGAGCTTATAATACAGTATAAATTAAAGCAGGTTGCACTAGCAGACTGGCAACCCATATGTGCAGAGAAAAAGATTTTGCAGTCACACAACTTGAATTTTGTTCTATACAATACATTGTACACAAATATCACCCCCATACCCCAAACAATTTTGCTATTGTGAACATTTTGTAAACCCTTTGCCCCTCACGCAATAGTAGGATACCGATTGCAAATTTTATAGTTTGCGATAGTGCTCAGTGTATGTATTAAATAATGAAAAAGTTTGCTACCCACCACGTTCAAGCAGGTCTTAAAAGTTCGCAGTGCGCAATTAAGATTCGCAATGCAATAAAAGCCTCATGGCAAATATTACATTGCAACATGCAAATTTCTATTCTTATTTGCAAATTTTATTACACCCCCCCTTAGGGGCAAATTCACTTACCTGTGGAGATTCGGCAGACTTGCCTTCGCCGCACTTCGCCAGGCGTAGATTCGACATGGCTGTGCAAAAGCGAACATCCGAAGTTGCGCAAAAGTTACCGATCGTTTGCAAAGTTGCGCTAGCGATGTTTCTATCAGCAGTTCGAAGTTACGCTAGCGATTGGAAATTTGCATAAGGCGCGGAATTTAAGTTTGAATGGACGTATATGCTGCAGCAAATACATAACACTACACAAGCCCAGGGAAACTTAATAAAATGATATAGAGGTGTTCTAATGCCCTACACATGTGCCCAGTGTATATTTTAGGTGCCATATGTTAGGAAATGTGAGGGTAAAGGTGGGCACCCTAAAAAAAAAAATATCAGACTTTTTAATCTATCACCATATGAAAAGTAAAAAACGCCAGCGCTTTTTGGGGAAAATTTTTTAACATTATTTTTTCTAACTCATATCTACTCTATTGAACTTCGCTTGCTATGACCTGGAGAAGTAAACACTTGTGAAGGAGGTAAGGTTCAGGAAAAAAAAAACGTAGTAAATTTGCATAGTTTTGCCCCCTTCGTCAGAGTGCAACTACGCCAGCGTTAGGGTGCGAAGTTGTGCTAGTCTATCTACATCGCTAGCAAATTTTCGCCAGGGTAACTGTTAGTAAACGAACTGCCATTTAGTAAATTTGCCCCTTAGTCTTCTGCTGTCGCTAATTAAAGTCCAAGGTCTCAGAAATATCTGAATCTGTAGCTGTTTCTTACCCAATTCATTTACATTCTATTTTTTATTTATGATAAATGGGATCTTTGCTTCATTGCACTGGTTTATGATATGCGGGTCTCTTGTTATTGCAGATGGTCCAGAAAATCTGAGAATTACAGGTCCGCAGCAAGTGACTTCTGGGAACCCCATCTCATTAGATTGTTCTGCTGATTCTGTTCCTGCGCCAACCTACCAGTGGAAATTAAATTGGACTGTTTTAGAATTCCAGAATAACAAACTGAACATCCAACAGGCCACATCTGAGAATGCAGGAAATTATACCTGTATAGTGACTAATTCAGGGACAAAGCTCTCACGGGAAATCTCTATATATGTCACTGTGAATGGTAAGTTCTGATACCTGTCACTGCCCTCCAGCATGTATACAGCATGATCATTTATCCTCCTTATTCTCCATGCTGTCTCACGATTACTCTTTGATTCTTCTGTTTCTTTCTCTAGTCTTATGAGCACTACAGTCATAATCTACAGTACATTGCCAAGATTTACGGGGGAATGTAATAAAAATCGCTAACGGAAAAACTATTCGCAATGCGAAAAGTTATGCCTTTGCGCGAACAAATTTTGCTTTGTGCGAATTTAATATAGCTTTTGCGAGCCCGGAAACTGTTTAGCGACCACTTCCGACAGTGAAAGACCGTTTGCGAATTTTATAGTTTGCGCCAATGCGCAGTCAATGTAATAAAACTTCTTAATGAAAAAGTCGTTATGTTTGCTCCAAAAGATTACGACACCTTCAAGCACTTCTTATGAGTGCGCAATTAAAATTCGCAATGCGCAATTAAAATTCGCAATGCAATAACAGTTTAAGGAACAATATTGCGAGATGTGGATTTTTAGTCTTATTGGTGCGAATTGTTTTGCTCTTTGCGACTTTTATTACATTCCCCTGTTAGAGTCTAATCTGCCTTCCAGCCTCTTACATCTGGCTACTAGAATTCTTATGCTCTCGCATGTATTAAAGTTCCTGTGTCAATTTCACAGTATAAATGATCATGTAATAGCTCCCTTCCTTCTCTCATCTGTTCATTATACAGACAGACCTTAAAGCAGGGATCCCCAACCTTTAGAACCCATGAGCAACATTCAGAAGTAAAAGGAGTTGGGGAGCAACTTAAGCATGAAAAATGTTCCTGGGTGGTGCCAAATAAGTGCTGTGATTGGCCATTTAGTAGCCCCTATTTGGATTGTCAGGCTCAGCCTACATTGAGGCTCTGTTGGGCAGTGCACCTGTTTTTTTTTAGGCAAAACTTGCCTCCAAGCCTGGAATTCAATAATAAGCCCCTGCTTTGAGGCCACTGGGAGCAACATCCAAGAGGTTGGGGAGCAACATGTTACTCACAAGCTACTGGTTGGGGATCACTGCCTTAAAGGAATTGTTCAGTGTAAAAATAAAAACTGGGTAAATAAATAGGCTGTGCAAAATAAAAAATGTTTCTAATATACTTAGTTAGCCAAAAATGTAATTTATAAAGGCTGGAGTGGCTGGATGTCTAATATAATAACCAGAACACTACTTCCTGCTTTTCAGCTCTCTTGGTTTCCACTGACTGGTTACCCTGGCTACCAGGCAGTAACCAATCAGAGACTTGAGGGGGAGCCACATGGGTCATAACTGTTGCTTTTGAATCTGAGCTGAATGCTGAGGATCAATTACAAACTCACTGAACAGAAATGTCCCATGTGGCCCCCCTTCAAGTCGCTGACTAACTCAGAGTTATAGAGCTGAAAAGCAGGAAGTTGGATTCTGGCTGTTTTATTAGACATCTGTTCACTCCAGCCTTTATACATTACATTTTTGGCTAACTAACTATATTAGAAACATTTTTTATTTTGCACAGCCTATTTATTTACACAGTTTTATTTTCACACTGAACTGTTCCCTTAAAAGTACAAGTGTATATATAACAACCAATAGTGAAAGTATAATATCTATACAGTGTATCCCCCCATCGGACTCATTTGCACTGTAAATATTATTTCCCCTTAGCATCAGTTCAGTGTTTTTTGGTTTTGGAAAACAGGTATGGGGTATCCAGAAAGCTCTGATTTACAGAAATGCTCTCTCATAGACTCTATTTTATCCAAAGAATAATTTCTTTTTTTGCTTGATTTTATTGGTTTTTTTCCCAATTCGATTTATTTTATTTATAAATAAGGCAAAATTGGGGATGGGCTTTTTTATTTAAATTATGAGATAAATAAAGAATTTTAGTAAATGACCCCCTTAATGTTTATTAGTAGACTTAGGTATGAAGATCCAAATTATGGAAAGATCTGTTATCCAGAAAACCCCAGGTCCTGAGAATTCTGGATAACAGGTCTTATACATGTAGATGCAATATATCACCTCAGTGCTTGAGATTTTTTCATAATTTTTTAATATATATTTAAATTTCCAATTAAAACATATAATTAATACTTGCAATAACATCCTACGTGTTTCATGCCTGTTCATGGCACTTTCCAACTGGTGGTGCAAATGAAGGAGATTGACATTTGATCAATATATGTACAAATTACAGCTCTGCTTCAGTAAATGTAAATTTTTAAACATTTCTTAGATATTTTAAAGGAGAACTAAACCCTAAAAATGAATATGGCTTAAAATGCCATATTTTATATACTGAACGTGTTGCACCAGCCTAAAGTTTGAGCTTGTCAATAGCAGCAATGATCCAGGACTTCAAACTTGTCACAGGGGCAGGCCTGGACTGGGAGTCAAAATAAGCCCTGTCATTCCAAGTAAACAGAGGCCCAAACAGTCTCCTACCAGCCCAAACAGCCTCCTACCAGCCCACTATATGGTAACTTTCTATGGAGCCCCTCTGGCATTTGCCAGAACCCACAGATTGCCAGTCCGGGCCTGCACAGGGGGTCACCATCTTGGAAAGTGTCTGTGACACTCACATGCTCAGTGGGCTCTGAGCAGCTGTTGAACAGTACCATAACTAGAGAGGGACGGGCCCTGGTGCGTGACCCGCAGCCGGGCCCCCGTCCCCCTCCGCGCGGCCTGCATTTCAGTGGTGCACGGGCTGCTGGGGGGCCCTGATGGGGTGCGGGCCCTGGCCTGCTTGCACCCCCTGCTCCCCTGGTAGTTCCGCCACTGGAAGCTAAGCTTCGGGTCGTCACTAATTATCGAGCAGAAAATGAGGTTGGTCTGTAATATAAGCTGATGCTACAGGGCTGATTATTAAATTCTGATGCTAATTGCACTGGTTTCTGTGCTGCCATGTAGTAATTATCTGTATTAATTCCTAATCAGCCTTATATTGTGACATTTCTATTCTATGTGTACTGTATATTGTGAGTGGATCCCTAAGCACAGTAAGTGACAGCAGCACAGAGCATGTGCAGTGATGCAGCAGAAAAGAAAATGGGGAGCTACTGGGGCATCTTTGGAGACACAGATCTTTACTGCTAAAGGGCTGTGGTTGCCTTGGGCTGGTACAGAAGCACAAAACATAATGTACAGCATTAGCTACTTCTTTAGTTAAGCTCATTTTTGCAATGTATTTAACACACACATTAAATTAATTTGCTGTTAGGATGGCAGGTCTGGTCGGGCTTTTTGGGAAAAAAACTCAAAATTTATATATTATACCACCACCAACCCGACATCTCAAACCTGTTGAGGTCATGTATAAGTCGATGGGAGATGTCCCTATCCCAATTTGAAGTTATCATGGTCTGCACTGGATTTAGCCTGATAATCTGAAAAATGCGGGGTTTTCGATCTTGTCGAGTCTTTCCGCAAGACATAGTGGTGCATAATTGTGTACCATATTTTGTGATACACTTTAATGTATAGAACCAATAAACAATATTGCATTTTGTCATTTCTCACAAATATATATAGCAAGATAGCTTTTTTCACCAAATTGTTGCTATTTGTGTTCAATCTCACAGATAATGAACCTCATTCAGAAAACAGAGCTGTCATTTTAGCCGCCATCGTCTGCAGTTGCATCTTGGGTGCTGTACTCATCATCTGTGCTACGTTCCTTATTTACAAGAGATATATTCTTCCCATGAAAGGTGAGGCAGTAGTAAACAGGTTGGAAGTAGCAGCCAATCTGTCATTGGGAAAGTATGGGAAAAATTATTTCCAAAACCAAAAATTATACACAGACCAAGAGAATAGTCTTATATTGATTTTACTTGTAAGAAGAAGAATGTGATTTCACTTTCAAATTCAGGATTTAGATCATTACACGTGTAGGTCCATTTATGCAAGGTCAAATTGTAGTGGTTTTAGCAGTCTTGTTAATTGATGAACATATGTACTTATGCTTTTGAAATAATATTATCCATCATTTAGGACAATTAGGACAATCAGGTGACAGAGGAGAGGATCCATCCAGAATATATTATAACATTTCCAACATTTCAGAGGTAAGTAATCAGTGTACAGGTAGGAAATGCTTTGTAATACATAGTACAAGGCATGTTTCTCTATACTATTTACCATTGCCCCAGGACTACTAATAACAGTTGGGGGCAGGGTCGAAGTAAATTCGATCGAATTTTCGAAGTAAAAAAAATTCGAAGTAATTTTTTGGATACTTCAACCATCAAATGGGATACTACGACTTTGAATTTACTTCGACTTTGATTTGAAGTAAAAATCGTTCAGATATTCAATCATTCGATAATCGAAGTATTGTCTCTTTAAAAAAACTTTGACTTCAATACTTTGCCAAATTAAACCTGCTGAAGTGCTATGTTAGTCTATGGGGACCTTCTAGACCATTTTTCTAAGTCACACATCAAAGTAAAATTGTTCAATCGTACGCTAAAATCGTTCGAAACGTTCAATGCAAACGATTTAATCATACGATAGAACGATTTTACCTTGATCGTTCGATGGCTAAATTCAGTGAAAAATACTTCGATATTCGAATTCGAAGTATTTTAATTTGATGGTCGAATTTCGAAGTATTTTACACTTCGAAATTCAACCCTTGATAAATCTGCCCCTTGGTGTGGCATTAGAACAATTTGCTTAAATGTCTTCCAATTTAAAAATGAATGTTTAGCATTTCTTTTGAAAATTAACCTCTCACAATAACGTGGAAACCATGGATTCCTGTGCAAAAAAGTTTGTTGTTGCAAATCTCTCTTTCTGTTGGGTCAATGAATGCAGAGTAACTCTTCCAACACATTACTCATATCTGTGTTACTCTATCGAATCCCTGCTTTAATAGAGGAAATACAAGCAGAGTAGACAGTTACCCTTCCAGTTATATGTGACTTGCGAGCAGAAAAATTCTTGTAGTTTGGCTTCTTCTTAATTGATAAATACAATCAGAACTTGAACATTGTTTTGCCCCCCAACTTCCTACGATACTTGGGGGCCAATTCATCAACTTCGAGTGAAGGAATAGAAGAAAAAAAAACTTCGAAGTGATTTTTTGGCTACTTCGACCATCGAATGGGCTATTTCGACCTTCTACTACGGCTTAGACTTCGAATCGAAGGATTCAAACTAAAAATCGCTCGACTATTCGACCATTCGATAGTCGAAGTACTGTCTCTTTAAGAAAAAACTTCGACCCCCTAGTTCGCCACCTAAAAGCTACCGAACACGATGTTAGCCTATGGGGAAAGTCCCCATAGGATTGCCTAACTTCTTTTGGTCGAAGGATACCGGTAATTCTTCGATCGTTGGTCCTGAAGGAATTGTGGTGGTAATAGAAAGTGTTAATTATGTGAAAGCAGTTAGGTAGAAGTCACTGTAAATTAGCTATGGTCACTGGCCTCCAATACCATTGCTTTGCAGTTTTTAAAAAACTATAGTTAAAAGGATGTGCAGGCATCATTCGATTCCCCAAAAATATTACTTGGGGATAGGCCTCTCTTTTAGAGGTTCAGTGTATGACCATTTCCCTTCAGCCATTCGGAGCTCTCACGTGGATCAAAAATGTAATGGGGATATGGGTGATATTCTGGATACTTACTTATCTGCTTGTTTTTAAATAATATTTAATGACCCTCTATGTAGAAGTTTAATACACATGTTGTAATTGTTTGTTGAGTATATTGTATATGTGTCTACCAGTGTCCCTTGTTGTCACTGCATTATGTTCTCCATAAATTGCTAAAGGCAATATCTTTCTACCTTTCCACCTCATTTCCTTATTTTTAGGCTCATCCTGCAAAAGAAGAGAATCCATACATGGTATGTTACCCATATCTCTGAAATCCCATTTAACTCTAGACAACTTTATAATTAACCCCTGCAGTTTCTGGTCCAGTACCGTCTCCTGACAAAGCCACAGTCACTCTGTTGGCAGTTTTCTATGTATGGGTCAATGTTTGATGAGGCAGCCTGGACTAAGCTGTGCTTTGGATAAAGTCCCTGGTCACTGGGTTTGTGCAGACCCCTCATGTCATCCACGCTAGAATCATCGCAGAAAACCTGACGCGTTTCGACCACCGCAGTGGTCTTCATCAGGGGCAAAAAACGTATAAATACAAAAATAAACCAAAAGGCAGGTCTTTCGGTTTATTTTTGTATTTATAAGTGTTTTTCCCCTGATGAAGACCAATGCGGTGGTCGAAACGCATTGGGTTTTCTGCGATGATGTACGTTTTTACTGACATGATATAATAAAGTTTGACTTTTTATACAAGTCTGAGTGTGCAATGCATATATTTATTTATATGATACTTATCAGGAGGCTTTGAGTGCGCCTTTTGTGAACAAATGGTAACCATGGTTGCGTGTGTCCTCTACTTCCTACTTCTAGATCACATGCGGCCCCATGGCAACCCACTCAATTTGCCTTACACAGTTTACAAAATCATTGTACATAAAATATATAAAAAATATATAAAAAAATATATTAATAAATGAAGCTTTGTTACTACTTTTAAAAGCACGTCCTACGTTTATCTTCTTAGCATGAAACAAACTAAACTGTTCTAAATCATTTAAATCTTCTATACATTTCTCTACATACTAGGTTTGACACTGAGCTATAAGGATAATTGTTTTTTTCTTTTTTTCTGGGGGGGGGGGTTTATAAGCAATAATTGTTTTGCCCAAAAGCAATATTAACATTGACAGAAAGCTAATTTTATAGGAACGCTCTTAAATTTATATCTACATTGAGACCTTTAGGTGTGGATGTTTCTAACAAATGTATCCACTTGATTTCACATTGTAGGGTTTTTTTCACCAAATCTCCACTTATTTTTTATTTTTTCTATACCCTAATATGTTAAACCTGTGGGGTTCATTTTATGGAATTCTTTAAAATGTTTTGGAAACACTATGATTTTCCATTTCTTTTTTGATATTATTTACATGCTCCCGGATACATTCTCGTGTTTGATTTGTTTTGCCTACATATTGAAGGCCACAAGGGCATTGTAGGCAATACACAACATTCTCAGTTGTGCAATATATATATATATATATATAATACACAAAAGCCATGAATATCCTGTAAAATATATCCTTATAAATGGTGAGTTTTGATGTCATCAGTTATAAACGGTGAGTTCTGATGTCATTTCTGTCACATGACTCACTGAAACTTGTGTATTATAATAAATAAAGTACCCCCAGTTGCAAAATGTGAGGATATTATAAGTTACCTCGGAATTCCATGACCTGTATAAAAACACTCGGCCTTCGGCCTCGTGTTTTTATATGGTCATGAAACTCCACGTTAACTTATAATATCCTTATATTTTACAAGAGGGGGTACTTTATTCACTATATATATATATATATATATATATATATATATATATATATATATCAGAAAAATAGGTGTACACTGGGATTTTTGAATGGAACCAATAAATATGGAACCAAATATGGATTTTTAATCTTTTCAAAAATCCCGTTGTGCACCGATTTTTTTGACTATTGGATAATAAAGCTATTGAAGGTAGCACCAAGGTCTGAATTTTTTGGTAAACGGAGTGTATTACAGCTATGGACTGTGTATATATATATATAATGAAGGTAGATATCAGCACTCACGATATGGTGGTCATGGTTGCCTGGATGCTGTCCATGGTAAAGATATATAAAGTTGCAGAGATGAGGCCGCACTCGCAGGTCTTATGAAGAGGAATCAGATTTTATTAGGCACGACTTGTTGATTTATTTTAAAGCGTAATGACTTTACTTTAATTTTTCAGGGACTGGAGCACCCGTCTCACAATACGTACAGTGATCTGAAACGATAATGCAATACAGATAATTCATATCAAGTATCGGTGTGGAAAACACTCACAAAAGGATTATTTTCAGTATTCAAGGGGAACTAAAGGCTGGCTAAAATGAAATCACGTGCTGAGCACTTACAAGTTGAACATTTTGCGAGATTCAATATACCTCAATGCTGCAAAAAGCCAGAATCCGCCATCTCAAACCTGTTGAGGTCACGTACTGTATAAGTCAATGGTAGATGTCCCTATCCCAATTTGAAGATATCATGGTTTTCTCTGGGTTTAGCCCAATAATCCAAATAATTTGAGGGATTCAGGAGAAAAGTCTGAAAAATACTATGATTCTGGTGTTCGCTCACTTTTATCGAGTTTTAGCCCAATCTGATTTTTTCAAGTTATTTTAATGATTAATAATTGTGGATGGGAGCTTGGTCAAGCTTTTTTTAATTAAAAAAATGGGATAAAATGCTATTTTAGTAAATAACCCCCAACCCCTAAACTTGGCGGAACCTGTCTTGTTGAAACCCTCTTTGCTCTTTGTTTTTAGTGTGTGTGGTATTGACATGCATAAACTAAAAAAAGCTGTCTGAGGCATTTAGAGAAAAGGTTATATATGCATATGAGTTGGCAAAGGATTTTAAAAAATTGCCAGACAATTATACCTCAACCAATTCACCATCAGGAAGATCATTTCAAAGTGGAGACAATTACAACTTACTTACCAACTTATTCACTTACCCAGGCTAGGACATCCCAGCAAGTTTAGCTTGAGAGTAGAACTCAAAATGCTGAAAAGAGTCTAAGGGGCCGATTCACAAAGGGTCGAATATCGAGGGTTAATTAACCCTCGATATTCGATTGGGAATTAAAATCCTTCGACTTCGAATATCGAAGTTGAAGGATTTTAGCGCAAAAAGTGCGATCGAACGATCGAAGGATTATTCCTTCGATCGAACGATTAAATCCTTCGATCGAACGATTAAATCCTTCAATCGAACGATTAAATCCTTCTAAACGAACGATTAAATCCTTCTAAACGAACGATTCGAAGGATTATGGGGACCTTCCCCATAGGCTAACATTGAGTTCGGTAGCTTTTAGATGGCGAACTAGGGGGTCGAAGTTTTTTCTTAAAGAGACAGTACTTTGATTATCGAATGGTCGAATTGTCGAACGATTTTAAGCTCGAATCCTTCGATTCGAAGTTGTAGTCGAAGGTCGTAGTAGCCCATTCGATGGTCGAAGTAGCCCAAAAAACACTTCGAAATTCGAAGTTTTTTTACTTCGAATCCTTCACTCGAAGTTAGTGAATCGGCCCCTAAGAATTCCAGAATTTCATCATGCAACCTACAGATAACTTCATTAGTAAAGTTCAGGAATAAGAAACAGGGCAAGACTAAAGTTTGTCCGTAAACACCTACACTGATAGGCCCATTTATTAACATTCTTTTTTTAGTGTTTTTAGAGGTTTTAGAAACCATGAATAAACTCAATGGGGCAAAATTACTAAGTGGCGAAGTGGGCTTTTCTAGCAAAAATTATCCAAAAAGACAATTCGCAGGGACCGAAAAAGCTCAGCGCTAGCATAGTTTCGCCAAGCAAATTTTGACTCTTTGACTTCATAGTCTGTTTCGCCAGGTTATACCTGGTGAAATGATAAGATGAAGCTACATCCTCAACATTATTTTGTAAGCGACATCATATCCTGAATGCTAAAAAAGTCATAAAAAAGACAAAAGCTGGTGTTTTTTGTTGTAACTGATAAAAATATGTTTTTTTAAATGTTTTTAACCATTTGAAGCTCATGCCATATCTGATTTAGGTGTCTAGGACAACAGAGGATATCATTTGTCTTTATTTTACTTCCTTGGACATTTTTAATATTAAGGGGTAGTGATGGGCGAATTTATTCGCCAGGCACGAATTCGCGGCGAATTTGCGCGATTCGCGCCGAGCGAATAAATTCGTCAAAATTTTTTTTTTCCGAAAAACGGACGCCGGCGTAAAAAACAGGCGCCGGCGTCAAAAACGAGACGCAAATTCGCCCATCACTATTAAGGGGGAACTTCCAGCAATTTCACCAACACTCACTAATAATTACACATATATATGACCTATATGTACCCGCCATATTGATTTGAATTTTACTGAAGTTTCGCTAGGAAGAAAGTAACACTAGAGAAAATGTGCTTAGAATTGTCAGTGCTGGCAAATTTTCGGTTGTGCGTATTATGGTGAAGCCTTCCGAGGTGAAAATTTACCCTTTAGTAAATTTGTCCCATTTTATCTAAAACCAAGAATGTCATCTAATTTATTAAAAAAATTAGAATATAAAAATTAGGTACCAAGAAAAAATAAACCACCGAACAATGCGCTAAAAATACAAATTCCTCGAAAATATCTAAAAATGTTAGTTTTTTGGAAAATAACTATGGAAAAAAATAAAAAACCTCTAAAAGTCTGATTTGATAAAAATGGTCCAATAGACTCAGCACAGCTCCCACTCCCACTTCTATAGGACCTCATCTTTCACTTGGCAATTTTATTATTAGAGTTTTTTTTATACTTAATAAAAGTCCTATTTTTTTGAGTTTTTAAGAAATGGAAAAAAACCCCACAAATGTTTAGAGATTCTTGAGAAAAATAGAAATATGAATGTCAGTAAATAGGCCACAAAGAGTTCAGCAACAATGGGCTCTTGAGAGGCAAGGTAAAGTTATTTGGTCTTAGTACCAGTATCTGGCAAAAAAACAAAGAGAGCATCTCAACAGAAGGACCTGATACCAACTGTAAAGCATGGTAGTAGAAATGTTATGGTTTAAGGCTACTTTGCTGGCTTGAGCAACTCACAATCTTAGAATACACTATGAATTCTTTATGCTTTATCAGCCAAAAGTGGACCATGCATCATGACAATGGCTCTAAACATTCTAATAAATCCATCCAAGAACAACTAAAAAATAAGAAATGGTGGGTACTGGAATGGTCAAGTCAAAGCATGGATCTAAATCCCATCAATAACCTGTGGGGGTTTGAAACAGCCTGCACATGCAAGAAACTTCTCAAACATCACACAAACATTCTGCATGAAAGAGTGGGAAAGAAATCTCCCAGTTGATGTTATAGACTGGTAGACAGTTATAAGAACTGTCTACCTGAGTCTGTCCCTGCCAAAGGGGGCAAAACCAGATATTAGAGTCAATGGTGTACTTACTTTAAAGGGATACTGTCATGGGAAAATTTTTTTTTTCAAAATGAATCAGTTAATAATGCTGCTCCAGCAGAATTCTGCACTTAAATCTATTTCTCAAAAGAGAAAACAGATTTTTTTATATTCAATTTTAAAATCTGACATGGGGCTAGACATATTGTCAATTTCTCAGCTGCCCCAAGTCATGTGACTTGTGCTCTGATAAACTTCAATCACTCTTTACTGCTGTACTGCAAGTTGGAGTGATATCACCCCCTCCCTTTCCCCCCCAACAGCCAAACAAAAGAACAATGGGAAGGTAACCAGATAGCAGCTCCCTAACACAAGATAACAGCTGCCTGGTAGATCTAAGAACAACGCTCAATAGTAAAAACCCACGTCCCATTGAGAAGGAAAAACAGCAGCCTGCCAGAAAGCATTTCTCTCCTAAAGTGCAGGCACAAGTCACATGACCAGGGGCAGCTGGGAAATTGACAAAATGTCTAGCCCCATGTCAGATTTCAAATTTGAATATAAAAAAAGGATCCCTTTAGCTTCAAAGTGAAGTAAAATATTTGTTAGTTTTAGTAAATTTTTCATGTTATTTTTATTTGTTTAATTACATTACCTTTATTTTTATATAATGTTTGAATGAAATTAAAATATCAATATGTCTACATATGTTAAAAAAGGAAAAACTTTACATTTACTTACTTTTTCACAACTGATTTGATGATCTGCATATTGAATGGCGACGAGTATAGATGCAAATTCCTGAACCATAGGGGTGGTTAAAAGGGGTAAAAGGGGTTTTAGGGATTCTGTTGCGATTTTTATGTGCGATTTTTTATGTAGTTTTTGCTTCTAAATTACACTGTTTACACTTCAAATAAATCACTTTACCATATAAAATGTTATTTCTAAACACGTGTTTATGTTTTATGTTGTATTATTGGTGCGTTGGCAGCCATCTCAGGTCATTTTTCCTGGCCATGTGCTTTTCAAAAAGAGCCAGCACTTCATGATGGAACTGCTTTCAGTTATTGTTCCTCCTACTCAATGTAACTGGATTAGTCGTAATGGGATTTTTACTGCTTTTTGGTCTTCTGTATTCTCTGCAATGCAGGTGTCAGGGAGCTGTTATCTGGTTAAAGGAACTGTAACATCAAAAAAAAAAAATTCAAAATTTGTTAGTATACATCGAAAAATATACACCAAGACAAATAAAACTTTAAAATTGCAAAGCCTTTATTAAAAAATAACTCACCGAGACTCCACTTCCTATCCATCCTCAGAAAAGGTGACACGGCGACCATCCATCCTGTGGGGCTCGATTTCTCCTCCTGGCTATTCACTGACAGCGTGGGAAGGAGCAGCATAGCCATGGGGCACAGCCAGTCAGAGGAGCAAGTCAGTCGCAAAGCACTTTCCAAAGCACTGGGGACATCAGATCCACCACCACCCACATGCCCAGCAGCTCAGCCCCTGCCAGCCCTGCTCCCGCACCCTCAGCCCCCCCTGCTGAGACACTGGCGCTTTTTTATGTCTGTTTTTCTGAGCTTCCACTTCTCCCATCCCTGGGAGATGGGTAGGGGTTATGGGTATACCATTGTCTCAGCACCCCTCGGGACCCGCTATGACAGTGGAACGTATTTGGGCAACTTACAGATGAGCACGGAGAATCCGAGTCAGCGCGCTCTTTAGAGTCCCTGCGGCGGGGTTGCGTCTCATATGAGCAGCTGAAAGATCTAAGCGCTGGTTCGGGTTCTCTGCTGCCACCAGGGGCGCTTCGCCAATGAGGCAAGTTGAGGCTGTCGCCTCAGACGGCAGCGCCCCACTAGGTACCAGGGGCAGCAAAAATGCTGGACATCGCACAAGCATAACTCCATTTTGCAATGCAGCAACTGCCGGCACGCCGAGTTTCTGGTTATATCAAAGAGATTGCTGATTTCTTTGGCCATATTCCTATTTCTGTAGCTGTCGCTGCAGTGATCACTCAGAGTGCCGGCAGTTGCTTACAACAGTTGCAGTTGGTTACAATAACCACATGTGAGCACAACTCGTGCAATAAGATTTTAAACATACCCAAGTCATTAAAATCTTAATGTCCCCGGATTCATAACCATGTCCATTGTGAGACCACCCACTCAAACGACCTTATGGGTTTCTAAATGCTAAAAATGCAAAAAAATTAAAAATGCAAAAAAAATATTTTTTTTTCCCGAGTCCAGAATCATAAAAAATTTGAAAAAATTATAAAGAATATTAAAAATTAAATAAATACACCTCCATATATGTGTGTGGACATCTTCATATTTGTCCGTCAATTAGGGGCCGATTCACTAACTTAGAGTGAAGGATTCGAAGGTAAAAAGCTTTGAATTTCGAAGTTTTTTTTGGGCTACTTCGACCGGCTTATGGGCTACTTCGACCTTCTACTATGACTTCGAATCGAAGGATTCGAACTAAAAATCGTTCGACTATTCGACCATTCGATAGTCGAAGTACTGTCTCTTTAAAAAAAACTTCGACCCCCTAGTTCGGCAGCTAAAAGCTACCGAAGTCAATGTTAGCCTATGGGGAAGGTCCCCATAGGCTTTCCTAAGTTTGTTCGATCGAAGGATATTCCTTCGATCGTGGAATTTAAATCCAATTTAATCGTTGGATTCGAAGGATTTAATCGTTCGATCGAAGGAATGATCGTTCAATCGTACTATCTGCGCTAAATCCTTTGACTTCGATATTCGAAATCGAAGGATTTTAGTTCCTAGTCGAATATCGAGGGTTAATTAACCCTCGATATTCGACCCTTGATGAATTGGCCCCTTAGTCTCCATCTGCCAATTACATTACCAAAAATGACGTCCATCTGCCAATCTTAAAATGTTGATATGTAAATAGAGTACTTATACTAAAAATGTAAAAACATAAATATGAGAATAAATAAATATATATAGAAATAGTGGATCACCGGAGTAGTAAGATCAGTTGGATAGTGCCATAAAATACAACTAAGTTTGGAAACATGAATAACGTTAGGGTATTAAGCATAGTGTCAGTGTAGATGGAAACAGAGATATTATAGTTATTCACAAGGAAGTAGGAGGAACACTGCATTCTATGATCGGGAGATGTACACTGAGGGCCATTTTTAGAACATCTTCTCAACTTTTAGCATATGAGTAACACGACCACAAGGTTTTTTTTTTAGTATTGTGTGTCTATGTAGGGGAATGTTACAATGTTGCCATAAGAATAATGTGTTGCCATAATGACTAATGTATTACATATTGCTTTGTTTTTATCTTTACTCGCTATTGTGATTCTTCTTGGTACAAAGTATTTAGATGTGCACATGGGTAAGTTTTTTAATTTTATGGATTATTCACTACAACTTCAGTGGGATGTTTACATGAGTCGCTGGTTTTATGACGAGTTATGCACAGACATCATCTCTGCCGTTTTCCCGCCAGTATGTGTATTTAAGCCAATTTCACTGCTTGTAGGGTACTTTGAGAAAGGCCCTAGGGGGGCTGAAACATTAGTCCATACCTTTATAATAAATTATTACTTATTACTTTTAAGACCTGTATAAGTACAGGCATGTATACAGCTTTTTTTGTGAGTGCTGGCATTCCTTGGATTTTATTTTGATTTTATATATATATATATATATATATATATATATATATATATATATATATATATATATATATATATATATATATATATATATATATATATATATATATATATATATATATATATATATATATATATATAGGCACCAGTTTGTACCAGTTATTTTTGAGTCAAATGAATATCACGTTTAAGAAGCCCTGATAAATGCATTGTAGGCAAATAAAATTCACAGTGTAATAACTGTCAAATTAAAAGAGTTATATGCAAATTTTGTGCTAAATGTTTTCATCTGTGATAACATTTCTCCCTTTGTTAATAGATGAACTGATAAGAATTATTGTGTTATGACATTTCTTACAAAATATATCGCTAGACATGCTTTTTAACTAGATTTAACTAGAACATTTCTGAAAATAATGTAGTTGGATGAGTCAACTTTCACTGATAGCAATATTGACTATCATTGACTTACCATCTAGGTGTTAAAGGGAAACTGTCATGGGAAAAATTTTTTTTTTTCAAAATGCGTCAGTTAATAGTGCTGCTCCAACAGAATTCTGCACTGAAATCCATTTCTCAAAAGAGCAAACAGATTTTTTTATATTCAATTTTGAAATCTGACATGGGGCTAGACATTTTGTCAATTTCCCAGCTGCCCCTGGTCATGTGACTTGTGCCTGCACTTTAGGAGAGAAATGCTTTCTGGCAGGCTGCTGTTTTTCCTTCTCAATGTAACTCAATGTGTCTCAGTGAGACATGGGTTTCTACTATGGCGTGTTGTTCTTATATCTACCAGGCAGCTGTCATCTTGTGTTAGGGAGCTGCTATCTGGTTACCAACTTACCTTCCCATTGTTCTTTTGTTTGGCTGCTGGGGGGGAAAAGGGAGGGGGGTGATATCACTCCAACTTGCAGTACAGCAGTAAAGAGTGATTGAAGTTTATCAGAGCACAAGTGACATGACTTGGGGCAGCTGGGAAATTGACAATATGTCTAGCCCCATGTCAGATTTCAAAATTGAATATAAAAAAATCTGTTTGCTCTTTTGAGAAATGGATTTCAGTGTAGAATTCTGCTGGAGCAGCACTATTAGCTGATTCATTTTGAAACAATTTTTTTCTCATGACAGTATCCCTTTAAGCACCAGCTTTTTATGTTGTCTACCGACTTGTTGACTATTACCTGGTTTGTCTCCTGCTCTGCAAGATGCATTTAGCAATGCATTAGAGCCCACTAATATTATATAGCCATGAAACCCTTTAGGTGACTCTAGGCACTTACATAATGTTGTAAATTCCTTTGCACTATTACATTTATTTTATTACAAGAGATTTCATTAGCAATAATCTGGCAAAAAATATTTCTCACAAAATCAGTATATGGTAAATTATATTAAAAGAACGTGTAAGTGAAGCACACAAGCGAAATTAATGGAAATATAAACTTTTGCTGCACTTGGAATCTATTTTATTCATAATTCAGGACAAACAGGTGACAGTGGGGGAGGACGCATCCCAAATATATTATAATATTCCCAATGCTGCAGTGGTAAGTGATCAATTTACAGGTACATACTGCTTTAGTGCATAGCACATACATGAATACCATTGCCCCACAGATAGATTACATATAAAAAGATTTTTGCTGTACTTTTCTAGAACACTATGCAGTATATATTGGGTCATTGACAAAATAAGTAA
This sequence comes from Xenopus laevis, assembly GCF_017654675.1. Taxonomy (NCBI): domain Eukaryota; kingdom Metazoa; phylum Chordata; class Amphibia; order Anura; family Pipidae; genus Xenopus; species Xenopus laevis. The sequence continues at coordinate 114,123,100 of NC_054383.1, forward strand.
AGGGGCTTGGGTGTATTCTGAATTCCCTTTGTCTGTTGCCTTTAAAACAATATAATAAATGATGTTTTATAGACAGTGATGGGCGAATTTGTCCCATTTCATTTTTGTGGAAAAATTTACGAATTTCCCATCAAAAATTTTCAAATGCGAATTTTGATGCCAATGTCAATTTTGACGCTCACGTTAAAGTCGATGGCTGTCCAAATAATGTTGACGCGCGACAGTTTTAACACCCGCGACTTTATCAATGGGTGCCCAATTTTTTTTTTATGCTGCCGAATTTTCGCCGGCAGCGGAATGCCTGGCGAATTTATTCACCCATCACTAATTATAGAGTTATAATGTCCAAATAAAATTCACAGTGTAATAACTGTCAAATTAAAAGAGTTATATGCAAATTTTGTGCTAAATGTTTTCATCTGTGATAACATTTCTCCCTTTGTTAATAGATGAACTGATAAGAATTATTGTGTTATGACATTTCTTACAAAATATATCGCTAGACATGCTTTTTAACTAGATTTAACTAGAACATTTCTGAAAATAATGTAGTTGGATGAGTCAACTTTCACTGATAGCAATATTGACTATCATTGACTTACCATCTAGGTGTTAAAGGGAAACTGTCATGGGAAAAATTTTTTTTTTTCAAAATGCGTCAGTTAATAGTGCTGCTCCAACAGAATTCTGCACTGAAATCCATTTCTCAAAAGAGCAAACAGATTTTTTTATATTCAATTTTGAAATCTGACATGGGGCTAGACATTTTGTCAATTTCCCAGCTGCCCCTGGTCATGTGACTTGTGCCTGCACTTTAGGTAAGTAAGTGATCAATTTACAGGTACATACTGCTTTAGTGCATAGCACATACATGAATACCATTGCCCCACAGATAGATTACATATAAAAAGATTTTTGCTGTACTTTTCTAGAACACTATGCAGTATATATTGGGTCATTGACAAAATAAGTAAAGGGGCTTGGGTGTATTCTGAATTCCCTTTGTCTGTTGCCTTTAAAACAATATAATAAATGATGTTTTATAGACAGTGATGGGCGAATTTGTCCCATTTCATTTTTGTGGAAAAATTTACGAATTTCCCATCAAAAATTTTCAAATGCGAATTTTGATGCCAATGTCAATTTTGACGCTCACGTTAAAGTCGATGGCTGTCCAAATAATGTTGACGCGCGACAGTTTTAACACCCGCGACTTTATCAATGGGTGCCCAATTTTTTTTTTATGCTGCCGAATTTTCGCCGGCAGCGGAATGCCTGGCGAATTTATTCACCCACCACTAATTATAGAGTTATAATGTCCATTTTACTTAGGATTTGTTGATTATATAGTATGTGTCAGTGTCTCTTTCTTTCATTAAATTAAGTTCTGCATGAAACACTAAAGGCAATTTCTTTACACTTCTCTCTCTTCCTTTTTTAGGCTCATCCTCCAAAAGACGAGGCTCAGTACATGGTAAGTTACCCATGTCTCTAAAGGGTAACATGGTGGTGCACTGTCTAGAAATGCTACCTTGCAGAAATAGGGTCCTGGGTCAATTCCAGCTGGGCATTATGTGCAAAGAGTGTGAATGTTCTGCCTGCATGGGTATTGATTGGGTGCTCCCGTTTCCTCCCACATTACAGAAAGATGCAGGAAAGTTAACTGGCTCTTTATAAAGTTCATTGTTATTAAATTGATGGTCCATAGTATGTAATCTCTACTGGGGTAGGGACTGATGCGAATGAATATGGCGGTGCTATATAAAGCATAATATTGCTGATATCCCACTTAACAAACCATAACCATATAGTTAAGTCCTGTAGTTTCTTAAGAAACCTTTATGCAATGTGAGAAGACACCTGCCTTTAAGGCACTGTGTGAAACGCCCATAATCTGATACAAAGTGTTTGGGTGACAGTCACAAAGCCATGAACTGCCTCAGATTTCTTACCATTCATAACTTTTCCACCAAAGAGACCTAAACCAAAAATGATCTAATAGGATCTAATAGATTTGAGTTGTGGGGAATACACTATTGTATGCACCCTGGGGTATCCATTATCCATTATGCTGCCCTTATATATAGTTCCAAAAAAGATACTGCACTAAATTTGAGTTATACACTAAATGGTGGTGTGTTGGGGGTTTCCCTATTGAGAGTCTGGGGATTTTTTTTAAAAAAAAAAGCTTTGTAACTCTAGGCAGTCTTGTTCAGTGGCTAATAAAACACTTAAAGTGCTGGCTTGAATAAAAAATAACTTGAGGGATGAAATATAATTTTGCCTGTTTATAGGTCTCCGGTAAGGCTTCACCTTGAGTATGCAGTGCACTAGTGCAGTTTTGGGCTCACGTCCTTAACCTAAAGAAATAGGGGAGAAATGTTGTACATTTTGTTTTGGGCTTCTATACCAGCCCAAAACAACCTCAGCCAGGGTCAGACTGGATCATTGTGGGCCCACCGGGACTGCAACCAAAAGGGCACTCCTGGCAGTTCCCAGGGGCCCCCCTCCCAACTTCACATACACAAACAGTGGCCGGCACATACATGCGCGAACAAAGTCTTGTCACTAATCAGGGGATCAGGTCTGGCCCAGTCCAACCCTGACCACAGCCCTTGCTTGCCCCAGCTGCTGTCACTTACTGAGCTTAGAAACCAACACACAAAGGTCTGATTATTATTACATAGCACCTCAGAAACCAGCACAATTACCATAAGAATTAATCTTCAGCCCTGTAGATTTATATGACAGACAATACTCATTTTCGATTTTCAACAATCCCTAAGCGTAGCTTCTTAAAGGAACAGTTCAGTATAAAAATTAAACTGTATAAATAAATAGGCTGTGCAAAATACAAAATGTTTCTAATATAGTTAGTTAGCCAAAAATGTAATGTATAGAGGCTGCAGTGACTGGATATCTAATTGACAGTAATAGCCAGCACCCAGCTTCCTGTTTTGCAGATCTCTAACTTTTAGTTAGTCAGCGACTTGAAAGGAGATCACGTGGAGCATGTTCAGTGAGTTTGCTTTTGATCCTTAGCATGTACGTCAGATTTCAAAAGCAAATGGTTATGACTCCCTTCAAGTCAATCATTGGCTACTGACTGGTAACCAATTAGAGAGCTGCAATGCAGAAAGTTGGGAGCTGACTTTTATGTTAGTTTTCCAGTCACTCCAGTCTTTATAGATTACACAATACTGGAAGCATTTTTCTATTTTGCACAGCCTACCTATTTAACCATTATTCATGTTTACACTTACCAATAAGTATGCACATGTCCCAAACCAGGGATGGACGATTTAAACCAGTGTCGGACTGGCCCGACAGGACACCGGGGATACCTGGTGGGCCCCTGCCGGGCTAGACCCCTCTCCAGATCTCTGGAGGCGCCGCACAGAGCCATCCGCGCATCGCCTTCTGCGCATGCACTTGGCACCAAACACCCAGGCGCCCAGGCACCTTCATGTGCGCGCATTCACTGCGTTACAGTAGGGGGGCGGGGGGTCGAAGGGGGCCCTAGACAGTAATCCCAGTGGGCCCCTGATTCAAACTATGAAGAAAGACTGTCAAGGTTGTTTTCTCTTGAAAAAAAGACACTTGCAAGGGGACATGCTTACTCTTTACAAGTTACATTAGAGGACATTATAGACAGATAGAGGGGGATCTGTTTTCCCATAGAAGTGATCAGTGAACCAGAGGCCATCCCTTTAAACTTGAGGAACTTAACTTTCTATTAATTAGATTAATGCCTAGATTAATGAATTAGATGAATGCCTTTAAGAGTTGCTTGGATTATAACATCCAAGGCTATTGCCATCTTAAAATCTACAGGTACAAGTTAGTATTTGTATTGGTTCTGTATATATAGTTTATATATGTGAATTAAAAGGTCTGTATAAGCAGTGCCAGTTGCAAGAGGGCCCAGGGAACAGGGGGGACCAAAATACCCGTGGTCTGCTTCCCTACCAGCAAACTTTTTGCATGCCGACTTTAAGCAGGCATGCAAGTGAGCATATATATATATATATATATATATATATATATATATATATATATATATACATACATATACATCCTGACGACGGTTCAAGGAGAACGGAAACGCGTAGAAGTGGGGGATTTTGTGAACATTCAATAAATAGAATTTACACAATATATCCGTGAGTGCTCCTAATATTCTCTATTTAATATATATATATATATATATATATATATATATATATATATATATATATATATATATATATATATATATATACCATACTTCATGAAGAATCTGCACTCTTAGGACTTTTAAAATAAAATAATCATTAATTAATTAATTAATCTGAGATTGAAGTTCTGTTAATAAATTCTTATTTTATTTTATAAGTCCTGAGAGTGCGAATTCTTTGTGAAGTCTGTCGGAAATATTGATGTTTCTGCCCTCAGGCATGTCGGCTTTTCCTGTGATTTTTAATGCACCTTTTCAGTAATTCACAAGATAGCTCTATGGTGTTGTTGGTCATTTTTTCATTATCTAATTTATTTACCTTGCACCTGAGGCAAACTCTAAAAGCGGAGTGCTGCCCACATGAAGGCCAAATGCTTTAATACAGGTCATAGAACTCCGAGGTAACTTCTAATATCCTCATATTTTACAACAAGGGGTACTTATCCTATATACTAAAGTTCAAGTGTCTCTGCGTCCAGTCCCTGTGTCCGTGGAACTGCACTACTGTGCATGTGCATGTTCTAGCGCCCGTTAATTTAACGGGCTTAATGTCTAGTTTATTATAATACACATGTTTTAGTGAGTCATGTGACAAAAATTACATCACTACTCACCGTTTATAACAGATTACAACACTACTCACGGTTTATAAAGATATAATTTACAAGATATTCATGGCTTTTGTGTATATATATATATATATATATATATATATATATATATATATATATATATATATATATATATATATAGGCAACATGTCTTGTCTGTATTCCTTGTTTCCTGTGCTCGGCTTTCTGTATTGGTGATTGTGGCTGTAGAGAAACATTGCTTCTAATGATAGCTGTATGTAGCTATGTGGTGACAATTAAATAAATGATGTCTATACCACAACTTTAAGTGGGATATTTTGTGCATTAGTAGTATGTTACAAATTTCCATGTAACCTAATATATATATACTAATATAACCACAATAACAATTACAAGAATATAATAATTAGTTCTTTTGTGTTGTTTTCTGCAAAAAGATTGGTAACTTTCATTGGACAGTACCAATACTTAGTACCAGAAACTTTGGAGTGGAGTAGATGCTAAACATACTTTGCTGCTAGGCTATTGATAGAGTTACTGTTTATAGATATTCTGTATACAGAATAAACCAAACTAGTGGAGAGAATAAAATGATCAATTCAGACTCACTGCAACTTAAAGGGCATTTAAAGGCAAAAAAATAAAATCCAATTTTTACTTGCTTTAATGAAAAAGAAACCTATCTCCAATATACTTTAATTAAAAAACGTGTACCATTTTTATAAGAAACCTGACTGTATGCAGTGAAATTCTCCCTTCATTTACTGCTGTGGATAGGAATTGTCAGATGGTCCCTAACTGCTGAGCAGGGAAACAATCATACTTATGAACAGCAGGGGGAGCTCCCGCCTTACTTCAGAACTCAAGCAGCTTTGTTTATGACAATCCCTAAGCAGCCCAGACCACACTGAGCATGTGCAAAGATGTTTAAATTATTTGTTTGATTAGGCTTGTGGTGCAGTAAGTTCATGTTTATATTTAGTATACAAAATACAGCATTTCTAGCCTTATTCTATGCTAGACTTTACATGCCCTTTAAGGAACAGAAGAATACAATTGTGTTGCTTTCAGTTCAGTGTTCTGTCCAACTTGAGGCCCATAAGGATGAATAGAGGAGAACGATTCCGCACACCAGGCCGTTTAGTAAAAGTAGAAAATCTTTATTAAATCATGGTTAAAAATACATGCTGTATCTTCCGCTTGACGCGTTTCAGGCTCAGCTGCCCTTAATCATCATGCTTATGATTAAGGGCAGCTGAGCCCGAAACGCGTCAAGCGGAAGATACAGCATGTATTTTTAACCATGATTTAATAAAGATTTTCTACTTTCACTAAACGGCCTGGTGTGCGGAATCGTTCTCCTCTATTCATCCTTATCGTTCATGGCTTGGGACGCCGAATTTCCAGCACCCGAACTTGGATTTATTGTGCCGGCTGCCTTCTAATCAACTTGCGGTGAGTCGGAGCGGTTCTCGCTCTCCTTAATGTTATCAACTTGAGGCCCAGCCATAGGCTGTACACTATCACTTAAGTCTCTCAGAGACTGTCCATACTCACAGTTCTGCTTTCAGACTATCCATGTTATGAATAACTTGGAAGGCTAGAGAACATCATTTTGTTTTAGAAGGATGACTGTACCCCTATATCAGTATTGTCCAATGTATTACATTAAGAGGTATTTTTTGACAGGCAGACATTTTCACCAGCTGTCGCCACAAAAAAACACGCATAAAGACTAATATGTATTGAAAAGAAATATAAGGTCAATTGACTTCACTGAAGATTTTTGCGAATTCTAAGCGAAATGGAACAGATTCACCCATCACTAGTTATTTTTAATTAATCCATTTATGGTTAGAATTGGGAGGGCCTGTTATTATAATACAGTAAAAAGCCTATAGTCAAGATCATTTAAAGATTGATTCCCCAATTTATGTTGCCAGTTAACACTCCCTGATATCAGACAAGGATACTGAGTGAATATTATGGCTAATGCAAGGCATTTATTTACATGTGCCATGGTCAGTATAATATTTAGGTCAGTTTAAACTATGGTCAATTTAGGTCAGTTTCAACTATGGAAATCATGTTGCAAATTGTTATTCAATAAGCTCATCACCCCAATGACCACTAATATAATTCATTTATGTTCTTCTTGTACACCCTTCATGTACTCAAAACCCCTCACCTTCCTTCAGAATTCCATCGTCTTATGCCAGTAGGTAGGACTGAATACCCTTCTCCTAGAATGGGGGGGGGGGCATAGAACTTTGAGTAAACTAATAATGACAGTCAGTAAGACGAGGTGGCTGTGAATGACACTGGGCACTGAGGGTCCTTTTTCAGAATACTGTAAATTGCATGTCTCTTCTTCTTATCATATAAGATTGTATTCTCATTGAATTAATAATACAGGACTATACTTGTCTTCCAGTCTGTGGGCAAACGTAAATAACCTACAGTCTTTGGTGCTTTTACCTCCTGATCAAAGACCAATAGAGCTTACGGATGTGCAAAGGTTTCTTTCCCCGAAAATATTGTTGCTTGGTAGAGAATTGTGGCAAAGGAACGCCCAGACACATATAACTAAGTCCAAAGCAAAATTACATTAGGGGAACCAAAACTTCAGATGGCCTCGTTGACAAGCCCCTGAAATAGCTGATCAGTCAGAGACAAACTGTTCCCCTGCAGATGTAAACCCTTCTGTAAATCTAGGGTCTCTGTTCCTTATTGTTATACCCTGCATCTATGTGCAACTTTTGTCAAAATAATGAATATTCATTATATTCATCAATAACCAGGTTTTCAATCCCAGGCCCCTTGTAGGAAATAGGATGATACCTGGAAATACACTTGGGGACCTGTTAAACCAAACTTGTAATCTTGGGAAACAGAAAAAACCCAGATTAAAGGTTGATTATATGCGAATGATGGATTTCTTTTCAAGGCTAAAAAGGTTAGGCCACACTCATCGACAAAGTACAGTGGGCTCCAGGTTCTGGGGAATTTCCAATGCACAAAATTCAAAAATAAAATTACCACCCATTTCATGTACAATTTTCTTTCTCTTAAAGGCAAGTCTATTTTTTGCTATTTTTTTCTCACTGAATATTATCAGGGAAAAGCAACCAGAAGAGAATGAAAACTGTGAGTGAGAAATGTCAGTGACAAACAGTTGTGGTTATGGAGCACGTAAGCAATTACTGCCTTAAACTTTTGTCTCTTGTGCAATGATCTGTTTTCTTTCAATATAACCACAGAGCTTTAAAGCAGCACATGGAGCAGTGACAGCTTTTGTCCATATTTAGTTATTACTATTTGCTTCACACAGGCAGTAGTTTCAGGAGATCTCACAGATCTATACAGGTAAATAACTGGACTGGTCACAGTATCTGTTATGTGGCAACAATCCAACCTCAGGGGTGACAAGTCGGGGGTCATGGCTGTACCTGTGACATGGAGTGACAACAGGCTTTTCCATTTAGTTAAAGGAGTCTCAAATTAATAAGACGTCTTATATTTTTTTAGTTATATGAACAGAAATTTATATTTGTTTAAATCTGTGTAACTTTTTTTCTCATGATTGAAGTTGCAGGGTGAGTTTTTAATGACTCTGGCTACTGATCATTAAAATAGTTAATTTCTACTGTGCTGGACACACCTCTACAAGCAAATTAAGTTTTCCGAAGGGAAAACCCCAGCAACATGGCAATTGAGCAATTGCAACGTATCCAAAGAACGAGGACAATGTAATGCAGAATATTGCAAATATTAGCTCTGGCAAGTGCAAATTTGTTTCTTAAAGTGGAATTCTCCTAATAGCAGACTTATGACACAGAACTAAATTATTATCTGAATGGGACAGGCAACCACTTAGCAGGTAGCATTTTGCTGATGTTCTTTTTGCCACATGAAAGTCCTGGGTGCAAACTTTTATACTCGGTATGTTTGTTGATGAAACATAAGTTCTGCTGAACCTGGTGATACTTTTATAACTTTGTATAGAGAATAACAATTCATCTTCTTTTATTAGCTTACAGGAGAGGAACATATGTCAGGTACAATTAAGGCAGCATTGTTTGTCCTGTTTAAAGTGATACTGTCATGGGAAAAAAAAAATTCAAAATGAATCAATTAATAGTGCTGCTCCAGCAGAATTCTGCACTGGAATCCATTTCTCAAAAGAGCAAACAGATTTTTTTATATTCAATTTTGAAATCTGACATGGGGCTAGACATATTGTCAATTTCCCAACTGCCCCAAGTCATGTGACTTGTGCTCTGATAAACTTCAATCACTCTTTACTGCTGTACTGCAAGTTGGATTGATATCACCTCCCTCCCTTTCCCCCCCCCAGCAGCCAAACAAAAGAACAATGGGAAGGTAACCAGATAACAGCTCCCTAACACAAGTGTAAGGAAATCCGCTTACCCTGGTGGTCTAGCGGTGTGCTCCTGGCATGCGGGGGCGTCCGCCGTGTCTCTAGCAGGGACGCCCGCCGCCTGCATCCAGGCGGTTCCTGTGCCGGCTTCCCTTAGGGCGTGCGCGCGGCACGCTTACATTATTTAAAGGCGCATGCGCGCTGACATGTGGCGTCAGCGCGCATTGGCGCGAAATTCAAAAGTATAAAAAGGGGAATTTGGTTTTTAGCAAATTGCCCGTTGTAGGTTCAATTTAGCTTGTTCCTGGGTGCTATTACTTGATTCCTGATATATCTACCGTGTTTGACCTTTTGCCTGTCTGTTAACTCCGAACTCTCCAATCTTGATTCTGCTAGTCTGTGACTATTCTGACATCTCCAATCCTGACCTCTGCCTGTCCATTGACCATTCTACGCTTTCTCTATCCTGATTTTGGCCTGTCTGATTACTCTACTGCTTGTGCTGGCCCGGCCTGCCTGTTCCTGTGGCTTCCTATCTTCCAACAGCCTTGTTGCCCCATTGCCTGCCAGAACTTATGCCTTGCACCTCTCGTTAAGTCCAGGTGGCATCTGAGTACGCCGAGGGCTCCTCCCGAGGCCAAAGGCGGTCACTTAACTGGTGAAGTCGAGCCGAGACTAGGGTGCTTGGCCTCTGTTCTGGTGTAGGGATGTAGCGAACTGTTCGCCGGCGAACTAGTTCGCGCGAACTTCGACTGTTCGCGTCCGCCGCAAGTTCGCGAACGTCGCGCGACGTTCGCCAATAGGCGTTCGCGTCAAAATCGGTCGCCCATTCGACCATTCGATCGCTAAAATCGAACGATTTTCGTTCGATTCGAACGAAAATCGTTCGATCGAACGATTAAAATCCTTCGATCGTTCGAATCGAACGATTTTCGGATGATCGAAGTTCGCGAACAGTTCGCGAACAGTTCGCAAATTTTGCCGGTGTTCGCGAACGGCGTTCGCGAACACATCGGCGGCGGTTCGCTACATCCCTATTCTGGTGTAGGGTGCCGACCGTGACAACAAGATAACAGCTGCCTGGTAGATCTAAGAACAACACTCAATAGTAAAAACCCATGTCCCACTGAGACACATTCAGTTACATTGAGAAGGAAAAACAGCAGCCTGCCAGAAAGCATTTCTCTCCTTAAGTGCAGGCACAAGTCACATGACCAGGGGCAGCTGGGAAATTGACAAAATGTCTAGCCCCATGTCAGATTTCAAAATTGAATATTAAAAAAATCTGTTTACTCTTTTGAAAAATGGATTTCAGTGCAGAATTCTCCTGGAGCAGCACTATTAACAAATTTCAATGTTAATAAATCTGCCTCATTGGGCTTCTAAAACAGAGCAGGACTGCTTCTCATCTTTTCCATGCGGTATTCAGGCCGCAGAATGAATGCATTTTAGTAGTGTACACCTGTACTTTGACTTTGAAAAGAATTTGTTTTTGCAGTTAATTATTGTTTAACCCATGCAGAATAGGTGACCCTCCTCTATGCCTGATGTGCACACAGTGTAACATTATCAGCCAGCCAGTTTAAATACAATCACAAAAATCATTCACATATAGTCATGCAATACTTAGGGGCAGATTTAATAGGCTATATTTGAATCTTTCGAATCAAAGTTTTAGCACATTCGATCGAATTTGAATCAAAGTATTTGGCCCAAAAAACTTAAGTTGTAGGAGGTCCCCCATAGGCTAAAACAGAAATTTGGCAGGTTTAAGATGGCGAATGGTCAAAGTCAAAGTTTTAAAGAGATAGCACGATACAGTTCGATATTCAAATAGTCTAGATAGGATTTTGGCCTATTCGATAAAAGTACACAAAAATAGCTCGGAATTTAAAAAATTTTACTTTGAATTTTCAGTTCGACCCTTGATAAATCTGCCCCTTAAAGTAGGAAGTTCAATTATGTGTGTCCATAGTACTACTAGGTATACTAGGATAACTGATGTTCCTTGCAGCATAAAAAGGCAAATTGAAACCAATAAGAACTACATAAACCAGACATGTCAATAACATTACAATGGAGTATTGCATTAACACCAGACATGCCAGTTAGATCATTGCAGAAAATGGCACTAACCCAAGGCATAATGAAGTGTTGCAGTACGACTCCCAGAAACCCCCACAAATAGTGAGTTTTTTAGTTAAACAATGGCGGGAACACATGCAAACAGGCTGACTTGAGCCTCACCCACAGCCAGGTAACCAGTTCTTGCTGATCAACTTTCCCTTTTCTCTTAACAGCTTCACTGTTCAGCAAGTATGCCCAGCCCAGCATATGTTGGCAGTCAGAACCTGCAAGGGTGAGGTTGGTCAGGAGTTAGGACTGAGAGGGTGGGGCTGCTTTGCAATAAAATTGCACTTCATCAGTGATTATCTGTCCTTCAGTCCCTCTCTCTTATTTGTAACTGGCTGCAATGGCCCTCATCACTCCATAAAGGATTTAAGAATGTCGGTTCTTAAGGGCAATTTTAAAACTGATAATGAAAGAAAAGTGTGGGAGTACAAACTAATGGAAACTTTCAATTCGCTGAAAAATGGACTAAACCTGGGCCTTGGATTTATGGCTAATTATGTGGACTAAGAAAGTCTGCACCAGGTCAGAAATACCAACATGTCTGGATATGGACTAAGAGATCATATGGAATTCTTTTTGATTGTACACTCCAATAATTCAGCTCTTATTTATATTCAGCCTCTTTGACCCACATTAGCTTGTACCTTATCTGCTTGTCTCTTGCAGATCCCCTCGTAAATGACTTTGACACCTTACACACAGATTGATATTCCTTTTTGTTGGTCATTTGACCTATGAGCTGAATGTTGTATATATACCAGAGAACACCACAGCTTCATTGTAATCAGCTTGAAAAAGGAACTAAAGTGTTCTGAAAGCTTGCTATAATTATATTACTTAGCCAATAAAAGGATCACCTTTATACCACTTTTGTTATTTTTTTTTATTGCAAAAGGGTTGCCCTGTATCATGAATATAATAAGATTCAAGTCTGCATGCTTCTTTGTTATAAATGTATAAAGAATGGATCAGCGCCTCTGGCAACGGAGAAAACAAACAACAGATATATACAGAGTATATAGTGTAGTATTTCCGAACTTTCAATCATACACGTGGGGGCACGTTTACTTAGCTCGAGTGAAGGAATAGAATAAAAAATACTTTGAATTTCAAAGTATTTTTTTGGCTACTTCGACCTTCGACTACGACTTCGAATCGAACGATTCAAACTAAAAATCCTTCGACTATTCGACCATTCGATAGTTGAAGTACTGTCTCTTTAAAAAAAACTTCGAACTCCTGCTTCGCCACCTAAAACCTACCGAGCATCAATGTTAGCCTATGGGGAAGGTCCCCATAGGCTTTGTAGCCAATTTCTGATCGAAGGAATTTTGTTCAATCGATGGATTAAAATCCTTAGAATCGTTCGATTTGAAGGATTTAATCGTTTGATCGAATGATTATTCCTTAGATCGTTCGATCGAACGAATTGCAGTAAATCCTTCGACTTCGATATTCGACCAATAGTAAATGTGCCCCATACTGTATAGTTTATATCTTACAGGTGTCTGTGCGGATCCACCAGTAGGTGTTTTGGCTGGAATAATCTGTGGCACCATTGCAGGAATTGCATTGATCGCCTGTGCAACATTTCTACTGTACAAGAGATTTATCCTTCCAGTCAGACAAGGACAGACAGGTAAGAGGATTTGCAAAGTAAAGGCAGCCATACACTAAAAGATCCACCAATTATTTTGACTTATTTTGATAATGATTGAAGATTTGGACAGCAAAGTCTTATACTTTTTCTGGTTTTTGAGTTATTTAGCTTTAGCTTTTTTTTCAACATCTCTCCAGCAATCCAGTTGCTAATTATCCTAGCAACCATATATTGATTTGAATAAGAGACTGAAATATGAATGAATAGAAAGATAAGCAATAAAGAGTAGCAATAACAACACATTTGTAGCCTTAAAGAGTATTTGTTTTTAGATGTGGTCAGTGACCCCAATTTGAAGGCTGGAAAGGGTCAGAAGAAGGCAAATAATTAAGAAACTATAAAAAAATAAAAATTAAGGTCACTTGAAAAGTTGCTTATAATTAGCCATTCTGTAATATACTTGAAGTTGACTTAAAGGTGAACCATCTCTTTACCCAACCTAATAGATATCTGACCACAAACACTTTTCAATAAGCAGGGTCATTATCTTTTGCCCCGGGGCAACCAATCGGATCATGAACAGGTCCTGTGCTGACCCAATAGAAAAGGACCATGTCAGGAGTTCTTGACTAATAGGATTTTCAAACCTGTCTGATAGTGATCTGACCCCATACAATTGTAAATAAGCAGTCAACTTGGTCTGGAGTGGCCATATTGGCAGCTAATATCAGTCCATGTATGGTCATCTTAAGAGTAATTTTTTTAAAACTAAGACATGGAAATCCTGACCACTCCATTAACCAGCCTTCACTGCAGTAGTAGCAATAGTTATTTCACTTAGTTTGTAGGTTCTTTGAAGGAGAGGTCAATCACACCCCAATCCTGCAACGGCACTTCTGCAGTTTCTCAGTACTGCCCTGTTTTCCTTACTAGTTTGTAAAAATCAGTTCATGGGCAAAGTAGTGCAGTGGTGTTGGTGGCTGCCATCAAACAACAGTTCAAGCAATAACTGAGCAGGAGCTTATCAAGCGAACTTCAAGCAGCGCAAGATGGTGCCCCCAAATCCAACACACAATCCTGCTTTTTCTGAAATGGTAATGTACTTTTACACAGCTTTTATACTATTTGGTGTGCCTGTTTGGCAGTGCCTTTAAAATTCAAAAAAGCGAGAATATGGCGAGTTATAAAGGTTAAAGTGTCAATGGGCATCCATTACCCCATTGCACTTCTGAAACCAGAACTTTAATCGCTGTTACTGCTCCTGGAACTTAGCAAAATCAGATTATCTATTTAATGGAGAAAAGACTTGGAACATTAGTACATTGCACATGTGCAAGTAAACGTTGTAACCAACCAGTAAATAGTTTTTATTAATTTACTACAAGATAGTAATATGGACAACCACTGCACCAGTACTAGTAAAATTAGCTCATTGGTCTTGATAGCACATAGGTTTCAGTTTGCCTGGTTTCAGCCTAAATGATTTCATTGATCCGAAAGAAAAAAAAATTCTAGACAAAAAAGTTGAGTGTCTAATTGTCATCAAAGATGATTAGGTAATTTAATTAATGAATTATCATTAATATTATTATTATTAACAATACTAATAACAATAACAACAACAACAATAATAATAATATTTTTTTTCTAATACACTTTTTTATATCTAGCATAAGTATATAGTGTATAATATGCTTATTGATAATATAAAGAAACAAAATAATTACATTTACCTGATTTGAAAAATTATAATATCCATTAATTGGGCAATAGTAAATTAGAAAAAAGATTTAATGGCAAGGTAAAAAAAAAACACTTCTAAAACATAATTTTGGGACCACGTTAAAAACAAATATTTTTTTATAACTAAGCATTATAAAAGAACAATGAAAATGTTTTACACTATTTCAACCTTTACTAGTGATAACGGTGGTACTGTTCCACTATCTAAATAGTTTGTTCATTTGTAGAAAGCAAACCTGTAATTACTGTAGCATGTAACGGGAGACATCTTTCACTTTACCTCTTATTTTGGTTCATTTCATTGTTGCAAGATAATTTTGTTTTTATTCAAACAACAGGACAAGCTGAGAGCAAGACTGATTCATCGGCAATGTATGACAATGTTATATATGCAACAAAGGTAAGTGTTCGTGTGGAGCTTTTTCTAACCAATCATTTTTATCCACATGTCTCACTCACGTGTTTCTTCTATTGTTTAAGAAACGTTTCCATATAATATATATATATAATATATATATATGTTATGTATGTATATACAAAAACTAGGACACTCACTCGACCTGTATACAGAGTGCTTATTTATTTTAAAATGACATTTTTTAGTCTGTGTTTTCTATGTTCTTCTAAAAAGATCCTTGAGTAGAGGCAAAATATTAGCTATAACTTAGCTAATGTTATATATATATTGTGATTGTGTATTTAGAAAACACATACTTCCCTGCACACATAAAAATGTACAGGGAAGTATGCATTGAAAGCCCTAAAATAGTTTCCCCCCACCAAAAGTCTGGGTTAATAGAGCCTGCATTCCGGTTGGGGGAAACAGTCGTTTTTGTTTTGTTTTTTAAATTGCTCCGCCAGTGCTAGAACACCTGCACCAGAGAGCTCCTGGTGCAAGCGGCCATGTGGGGTTGCAAGCATTGCTCACAAAAAAGCAAATAGTTTGAAAACTAAAAAAAAAAATGTTTAGAAAAGAGAAAGAGGAAATGTATCAATGTATTGCTGTGCTTGGTGACCACTAACTTCACAAATGTAGTTCCATTTATCTCTTCTTCCTTTAAGGAGCAAAACACCACAGTGGAACAGTCATATATGGTAAGCTGTTTCTCTGCAGATATATAACACATAGGGGCACATTTACCTAGGGTCGAAGTAAAATCCTTCGACTTCAAATATCGAATTCAAAGGATTTTGCACTATTCCTACGATCGAACGATCGAAGGAATAATCTTTCGATCGAGAAACAGTAAAGAGACAGTACTTCGACTATCGAATAGTCAAATGATTTTTAGTTCGAAACGTTCGATTCGAAGTCGTAGTCGAAGGTCGAGTAGCCCATTCAATGTCGAAGTAGCCATATTTGACCATTCGAAATTCAAACTATTTTTCCTCTATTCCTTCACTCGAACTAAGTAAATGGGCCCCTTAGACTTAACAATTATGATCTTTTATGTGACCAGTGGAGCTGAATCGTCAGATATAAAGATAGAAACAATAGAATACTACCAGTATCTGACAATTCAGCAGTAAACCCTGGCTGATGTTCGGGGACCTTCAAAGTTGTCCTATCAAAATTTTCCAACTTGGCCGTTCGACAAGCCAACCAATATCCAATGTTTTGCCAATACTTTTTGGCTTGTCTTCTGCCATACACCTACCGAATATACCTCTATGAAAAGGTTTGTTGTGAAAGTACTTTGGGGAGAGGAAAAGCCAACTCTGTTCAAAAATACTGAAACATCCCATTCCATTCCCATTTAAGTAGTCTCAACCAAATTATTGTTAATGCTGAAATATAAATACTCTACCAGATGTGGGTTTCTGGTGTGAAGACCAATTCTGATTCAGTTCACCAATGACCCTGTGGACCGTGCACATATAATATATTTCAGCAGGACCAATACCTATTATACTTAACAAACCCCATAACTAATATGGTATATGCAGTGGCATGTGCTTATATATTGCCAAAGCTTAAACCCATACAGGTATGGGATCTGTATCCAGAAACCCATTATTCAGAAAGCTCCGAATAACAGAATGGCCACCTTCCTTAGACTCCATTTTATCCAAATTTGTAAAAACTATTTCCTTTTTCTCTGTAATAATAAAACAGTTCTAAGATATAATTAATAATTATTGGATGTAAAACCAGTCTATTGGGTTTATTTAATGGCTTAAGGAATGAAGATTCAAATTATGGAAAGATCCATCATCCAGAAAACCCCCAGGTCCCGTGCATTCTGTATATATACCTGTATATATATTTATGGCTTACAGATGACATAAAATAAAATGCTGGTAAACAGATAGACAGTCACATTGATAAACTAAAGGAGGGAGGAAATGTTTATTAAAAGTGTATTTCTCTTTTGCAGGGGCTTCAGCATCGACCGGATCAAACCTATTGTGACCTTTATATAGGAGGGAGCAGAAAGGCATAATGTAAATTAGTGGTGCCTTCATTTACTGACAATATCAGTAGCTATTTTATTTTATTTTTTAAAGGGGTTGTTCACCTTTAAGAATGACCAGTTCTAAGCAACTTTTTCATTTGGCTTCATTATTTACTTGTATAGTTTTTAAATTATTTGCCTTCTTCTTCTGATGACTTTTTCCAGCTTTCAAATGGGGCGGGGGTGTCCGCTGCTTCCCTCGTCTTTGCACGATTCAAATATTTAAAGGTGGCATCTTCCTATTCACATTGCCCAACGTAGGTCTATTTTCAATAGTTCCTGGGTGCAATTCCAAGTCTATTTAAACTGTTCTTGATCCTGCCTGTGCCTGACCTTCTCCAGTTTGCTGCCTGTCTTGAACCTAGCCTGTTTCTGATCTCTCGGATCATGATTCTGTACTGCACTACTGGTGTGATTGACTCAGCCTGTGACCTAAAGGTGGCCATAGACTTAAAGATCCGCTCGTTTGGCAACATCGACAAACGAGCGGATCTTTCCCTGATATGCCACTAAACTGCATGGCTATATCGGGGGTAATTCGATCGAATTACGATGCGCCAAGCGGCTCCGACGGGTCGGTCGGGTAAAAATCCAACCTTCCCGATCGATATCGTGGCCAGGTATCGATCGGGAAGACCCGTCGGAAGCCCCCATACACGGGCAGATAAGCTGTCAAATCGGTCCAAACTACCGATATCGGCAGCTTTATCTGTCCGTGTATGGCCACCTTTAACTATGCTCTTGTCTCCTAATTTTGTACTGCTCTGTCTGATTGGTATCAACTTGGCCTGTCCCTTGACCATGCTCCTTGTTCCCTGTTCTTCCTGTAAACCTTTGGTTCCCTTGTGTGCCCAAAACTCTCTCCCTGGTCCTCTCACTTTAAGACCTGGCAGCATCTGAGTAGTGGAGTGCTCCTCTCAAAGCAAAAGGCAGAAAGGTGGAAGCATGAGCTGAGGCTGGGACCTTGGGGTTTGCTCTGGATTCGGGATACCATTTGCAACAGTATTAATTACTGCAGTTAATAAATTGGCAAGAATACATATGCTTGCACCGTCACTATTACATTCAGGTTAACCATATTGTCAAATAGCTTCCGGAGCAGGGTGGGGGTTTCCGGCTGCATCTACGACCGACACTATATAGTTACACTACTGAATCCATGCCAGAGGGTAGGTGGGAAGACTCTTCTCCTGGGACGAGGAGGCATAAAAAAAACCAAAAGTAAACTGATAATGCCAGTCAGATGATCTGAGGATGCTGTGATGGGCATTGAGAGTCCTTCTTTTAGAATATGATAAAGGTTAAATTGTGTGATTCCTGCAAAATGTGGCAATTGTGAAGACAGGTGATATGATATACGTCTGCATACACCAAGAAGATGATGTATGGCCTCTGAGTTTGTGGGCAAGAGTGATGGTGATAGTGATGTTCAGTTTGGAGGATAGATCTGCTATATGCACAGGATCTGGGCACATTTAACTGGGACATTATTTGATTTAAATGTCCAATTTATGCAGAAGATTCAAACATTACATCTTGTTCTATGTTCTGCTGGTTTGCAAAATATTCTCTTGATTTTTGTGTTGCTTTAGAACCCCACATTTTATATTTTTCAGGGGACCATAAAACAATTATGTAAAACTCAGAAAATTGTACAATCAGGGAAATTCATTATGCACTATATTTTGGTGAAACCGCAAAAAAGGGTAAAATGAAGGGCATGTTAAATTGAGGTTACACCATATATCTTATATCTTTAGGGGAAACCTAGTTAACGACAAGGGTTGCTATGGTTCATATACACAAAAACAAGAAAAAGGGAACTGAATAATGATCAGTCAAAAACCAAAATGATTGTGGGAGTGAAATACACTGGCTTCTCTAAATTGTGACTGTGTAAGAAAACTATTATTGTATCTGAAGCAACGTGTGTGCAAAGTTGCTCTATTAAAGCTGCCTCTTTTTCATTTAAACTTGTATTAGGTCGTCAAACACTGTTGATATTAAACTTCCAGAGGACCTAAAATATCTCAGTTAATAACACGGGAAGAATATTTGTGATGCCGGATACTAATTGGTTAAAAGCTTATTGTGTAAATAGATTTCCATTTGTAGAACTCAATAAATCTGCAATGTCTGGGTAAAGGGTTTTTTAATGGTATTTCCTCATTATTAGATTAGAAATGTCAGTGATGAAACAATTGTGGTTTTGGCATTAACAAACAATTACTGCTGTAGAAGTCACTTGCATGTTTTGTGGAATAAACTCCGTAACTCTGGCTCAGTAACCAGAGATCATACAGGGAGAGTATGGGAGTGTTTCCAGCACAGAAAAAAAATCTATTTTATTGAATCAAATTCACCTGGATAGACTGTTACAATTAATAAAGCAGTTAAAACAAGGACAGTAGAAAGATGTTATTACCCTTGCCCCAACTTGCCAAAGTCTGACTGGTTACAGGTCAGTACAACAAAGAACTTTTCCTTTGTATGCAAATTGTGCTTTCCAATGGGGAAGAGTTCCCAACCCAGCAACAGCTCAGTGTGTAAAAGGATAAACGTGCAATCAAGAAGCACATGCCATAACTGAGTATACAAGGATTTATAAATGCTGGTAAACGATCATTTATTTCCTGAAGTTCTCTTTAGGTGTACTCTATAGTGACATTGTGGGGCAAATTCATCAAGGGTCGAATATCGAGGGTTAATTAACCCTCGATATTCGACTGGGGAATGAAAATCCTTCGACTTCGAATATCGAAGTTGAAGGATTTTGCGCAAAAAGTTTGATCGAAGGAATAATCGCTTGATCGAACGATTAAATCCTTCGAATCGAACGATTCGAAGGATTTTAATCCAACGATCGAAGGATTATCCTTCGACCAAAAAAAGATAGCCAAGCCTATGGGGACCTTCCCCATAGGCTAACATTGGGTTCGGTAGCTTTTAGGTAGCGAACTAGGGGGTCGAAGTTTTTTCTTAAAGAGACAGTACTTTGACTATCGAATGGTCGAATAGTCGAACGTTTTTTAGTTCGAATCCTTCGATTCGAAGTCGAAGTCGTAGTCTAAGGTCGAAGTAGCCCATTCGATGGTCAAAGTAGCCCAAAAAACACTTCGAATTCGAAGTTTTTTTACTTTGAATCCTTCATTCGAGCTTGGTGAATTGGCCCCTACAAGTGTACAGTATTTAACATCAATGTTAAAGAGCAACTGATCTTTCTTTTCTGAAACGGACATCACAAATTATGACATTTTGTCCCTTTAAAACAATTTTGTAAAAACAAATTGTAAACGAGCAACACTAAGTGGGGCAGCAGATCATTATTATTATTATCAACAATTTATAAAATGCCAACATATTCCTCCATGTTGTACAATAAATGAGTCTATTACTACTTGTTTCACATGGACATTAGCTTCATGGTACCCCTTCTCATTCCATCTATATTCTGAAACTGCAAGAAATTATTTTATCCCCGAACTCCACCACTGTCAGAAGTTACTGTATCTTTAGTAAAGTTTAAGGAAATATACGGCAACAGTCTGAGTGATGACAAGTCAGAGGTTGAGTGATTGTACCAGTGGCCCAGGGTATATGGCAGGCTTTTCCATTTAGTTGAAGGAAAGTCAAATTCCATATTATCTTAATTTATTTGGACAGGATATAAAAATGGTAATGCCCATATGCATTCATCATTGTCATTTATTGACAACTTCTGTATCTAAAAGTAATACCATTTTTACATTTATTGTAATTAAACAGTTCTCTTGCTTGAAGTTGCAGGTGGATTTATTACTGAATGGTTACACTGGTTACAGAACAGTATAACTAAACATTCAACTATACAGCAATCAATCTGGCAACTGAGTAATACAATTACTGAAAGAAACAGAACAATGTAATCCTGCTTAATACAAATATGAGCTCTGGCAAGTGTAAGCTTGTTTTATAAACTTGAACTTCACTGATTAATAGAGTTAGACTCTGCTAAAATGTTACCTGTTCAGACATCACTCAGATTTTTCTGCCCTACAATGGATTTCACAAAAGTATAATGCAGTAAAAAGTTAGTTACAGGCCTAGTAACCAATCAGAATTCAGCATTTAGTGGTCATCTGTTTAAGAACTAACTTTTGATCAATTACAAGGTTGGGTTGGGCTGGGCATTGAGGAAGAGGATGTATGAGGCCACTGGTGGGAATTTGTCAGTTACAAACATATTCTCTAGCAAATTCTGCAAATACTTTTTATTTGTATAAACAATTACTTTTTTTTAAATCATACATGAGTGGAACATACTGTATTTTTTGGAGAATAAAGGCAGCATTGTCAGTTAAGAGTTTCATGTTTCCTTTATTGTAGCAAATCCCATTCTCTTAGTGGTTCAGGTTTCTTCTTAAGAGTAGACATTAAGTCATTACACAGATCAACTCTTTCAGTTGTGGATGACTATACCCATGAACATAACCTTTAACCATTTCATGTGTGTATAGCTGAGAGATGGCAGTTGGTGTGTTTGTATATGGTGGGGAGATGGCAGTCATTGTATGTATAGATTATAGATATTTGTGTATGCAGTGGAGATGGCCAACAGTGTGTGTGTGTGTATGTACAGTATACGGGGTCTGCATATGTTTATGGTGGGGAAATGTCAGGGGGGCTCATGTAAATAATATATCAAAATTGTGAGTAACCCATGACATCAAATCAAACTATGCTATCATCGTTTTAGTTGCAGCTGGCTTGCAAAGATAATAACTGATTGGTTGCATTTTGCCCACTGTTAGTAAACGAGCTCCAGTTTATCGACCAAGGTCCCCATGCACATTCCAGTAATGCCTTTGTCTTTTTATGAAGGCATCTGAGTGATAAAGAAGAAGCCGTCAAGGAGAAACGCGTCAGCAGTGATGTCACAGACGTAAGTGTGGAGATGTTTGTGTGGAAATTGAGACAAATTTTTCTGCCTTTATCTCATGTGACACTTTTACCTGATAAGCGCAATTTTAATATTTGTTTGTAAATGCAATATATACTATTTATTAAACGTTTTATAATGTTTACTGCACATGTCACTTTTTAGTGTTTCAAAAAAAGGAGAAGGAAAGCTGCAAGTTAGTCATTAATGCGGATGAAAGTCACTACGTGCATATTGTGGAGTATAGTGGGACAGTAGAGTTAATGCGAAGATCATATCGGTCAGTCTTTCTCACCATGTCCTAACTATCTCTTATTGCAATCACTTTAGACACTTTTTGATAAATGCATAGCATGTTTTAGGTTGTTTTTTCACTGTTTTAGGTGCGTTAGATTGGATTAGGGAACCTTTATTCTGACCCTGTATGAGAGTGTTTGTGGCACAGGGTGTGAGATTTTAAAACAGCTACACAATATATCTTGTTTTCCGAATGAAACTTAATTTTTGAGCATTCCAGAAACACAAATTTGGATATTAAGGGGCCAATTCATTAACTTCCAGTGAAGGAATAGAAGAAAAAAAACTTCGAATTTCGAAGTGTTTTTTTGGCTACTTCGACTATCGAATGGGTTACTTTGACCTTCGGCTACGACTTTGAATCGAAGGATTCAAACTAAAAATCGTTCGACTATTCGACCATTCGATAGTCGAAGTACTGTCTCTTTAAGAAAAACTTCGACCCCCTAGTTTGCCACCTAAAAGCTACAGAACCTAATGTTAGCCTATGGGGAAAGTCCCCATAGGCTTGCCTAACTTTTTTTGGTCAAAGGATAATCCTTTGATCATTGGATTAAAATCTTTTGAATCGTTCGATTCGAAGGATTTAATTGTTCGATTCGAAGGATTTAATCGTTCGATCGAACGATTATTCCTTCGATCGAAGCATTTGCGCAAAATCCTTTGACTTCGATATTCGAAGTTGAAGGATTTTCATTCCTCCGTCGAATGTCGAGGGTTAATTAACCCTCGATATTCGACTCTTGATGAATTTGCCCCAAAGTCTCTAGCAGTATCGCAATTTTCTTCCCCCATTGTTACACCTCTGAGTTCAGCTTTTGTCAATCAAGTTTTTTCATTTTTAAATAAATCTATATGTTTATTAGGTAGACTCTGTAGTACACTTTATGCGATATCCTAAAAGCACTCCCACTGGTTGTGACATGTGAGAAAAGGAAGGGGTTAAATTGCAGATTAAACAAAAAATGAAGCCAACTTCCTCTTACTGTTAGAGAGAGAGAGAGAGAGAGAGAGAGAGAGAGAGAGAGAGAGAGAGAGAGAGACGATGGCCAGAGAGAAAGTAACAAGAGCCCGGGCCCTTTGCATGAGGGGATATCTGCTCACAGGTACAGTCACTTATATTACTGCTCTCTATATATACTGTATATATATGCACTGCAGGGAAACAATCACACACACTCTGTGGCGGTTATTTACAAAACTTCAATTTTTCTAATTATTTTAGTAAACTATTTATTTTGAAAATATTTTATTTGATTTTCATGTTAAACAAATGATAACGATATGACAGCAAATTTTATGCAGATAAAAGACAAGTTATAATCGATACAATGGCATAAAATTATTAAAAACGAAATACCATTTAATGAGACTGACAACAACTAACTAAAATTAACTAAGCCAGTGGATGTAAACATATTGAAAGAAATAAAGAAAAATGACCATTCATTGACTGGAATGTCTGAAAGCACATCTTATAAATGGAGAAACCGTCCTATTTGATCACCTATATTAGAATGACAAGCTTCAAAAAAGGGAGACCAAATCAGTTTAAAAGAGTCAATGGAATTATTTCCTTTGGTTTTGGTTAATAAGGCTGCTTGCCAACTAAGCTGGTTCATAAAAGAAATAACGTCTGTTAACGAAGGGGGTTCTTTTAGTAAATTTTAGTAAAATAAAACTCAACCAAACTCCCATCCACTCTTTGGGGCAAATTCACTAACCCCTGTAAATTGCCAGCGTCGGCTTCGCTTATATCGCAACACTTCACCATGTGTAGATTTGCCAGGACAACGCTGATTCACTAAAATCCGAAGTTGCGTCCAGGGCGCCGAACTCTGACAAAGTTGCGCTAGCGTTACTGTGGCAAGCGAATCGAAGTTGCGCTAGCATTGGCTAATTTGCATACGGCTGGAAGTTAAAGTTGAATGGACGTATATGTTGCAGCAAATACATTACATTACAAAAGCCCAGGGAACCTTAATAAAAGAAAATAGAGTTGTTATATTGCCCTACACATGAGCCCAGTGTATAGTTCATGTGCCATATGTTAGGAAATATATGGAGAGCCGGGGTACAGACTTTTGCAGCCTTCACCCTGAAAAAACTAAAACACGTCAGCTTTTTTTGGGACTTTTTTCAAAATTTTTCAACTAAAAATTGAAGAAGCCCTATACACTCCATTGCACTTCACCTGGTATGAGCTGGCAAAGGCAAATCTGGCGGAACAGGTAACGTTCAGTAATATGCGCATCTTAGTGAATTTGCGAAGTAACGCTCTTTCTCACAACTTTGCCTGGTGTAAGAGTCTATCTCGCTAGAGTCTATCTCCTTCACTAGCAAAGTTACGCCAGTAAGTTAGTAAATTGGTGAAGTAACAAAATGAAGTGAATTTTCACTAACGTTAGTCACTTCGCCCTTTAGTAAATTTGCCCCTATGTTGGGTATGAGACCTATTAAGACCTGGAAAAAATATTTCTTAGGGCATTCTCTTTTAACATGCAGAAAAACATTGGGGGGCATTAATAAAGTTTGTGCAGCGCATATTTATTTGCAGATGGTTGTACTGCACATGCTTATTCCTGAACGCTAATATATTGCACTGCTCTGCCCATCTTTCCGTTTTTTCCGAATTCGCATTGTGAATAAATTTTCGCAAATGAGACGGGTGTTTGCATGAGTGGGCCCACTGTGTGAGGTTGTTGTGCGGTAAAATAGCGTTGACAGTAACTTAAATTTGCCGTTTGCGAAACTTGCGAATTTACTGTTTTGCGAATATTGTGGTTGTGGCACAATTCAAACACCATTTGCAATTTTTGGCATATTTGCAAAAAAAATACAATTCTGTTTGCACACTCTTATTCAGCTCTATAAATGTAACCATACGCAGGGCAAATACTGTATATTCACTGTGCAAACCTATATGTCGTGCTCAAAGTTTACAAATGAGTACTGTGCTAAAAGTAATTACAAAAATAAGATTACAAGGTAACAATCGGTATGAAAGAAATGCTTACTACACTACATAATTTAAAAAACCTAATTCGTTTGAGATACTTAGATTTATGCAGATAGATCAAATAATATGTTTATATTGCCTGAGGTTTCTTATACAGTAGATGGTAGTTGTAAAATGTCCAAAGGCTCTGATTCTCTCAGGGTGAGTAGGTGTTCTGAATTAATTAAATACATTTTAATAACGTTTCCTTACTCTATTACAAAGTGTATTAAGTTTATAATAATGTGCATGTTTTTACTTGATACAATTACACCAGCGTTGACAATATGGCGATTTATTTATTTATTTGTTTTGCACTAGGTCCAGGCTGACCAGCATTAAAGTGGTGGTTCCCTTTTAAGTTAACTTTTAATATGATATAGTACAGCTAATTCTAAGCAAGACTGGCCTTCATTTTTTCTTTTTATAGTAATTATTTTCCTTCTTCTGACTCTTTCGAGCTTTCAAATGGGGGTCACTGACCCCATCTAAAAACAAATGCTCTGTAAGTCTACATATTTATTGTTATTGCTACTTTTTATTACTCATCTTTCTATTCAGCCCCTTTCCTATTCATATTCCAGTCTCTTATACAAATCAATGCATGGTTGCCAGGGTAATTTGGACTCCTGAAATTGCAAACTGAAGAGCTGCTGAATAAATAGCTAAATAACTCAAAAACCACAAATAATAAAAAAAATTAAAATAACTTGCAAATTGTCTCCAAATATCACTTGCTACATCAAACTAAAAGGTAGCCAGCCATATCTTGTCATGTTATACCTGCAATGTCATATTTACAAAATGTGTCACAACACAAATATGCCAAACTTATCAATAGAAACTTCGGTGGAGTTTGATGAAGTGAAAATTTGCACTTTAGTAAATATGTCCCAAAGACATTGTTTAGCTAGATAGATACAGGGCTTAGATTTAATTTTCCGTTTTAAAATCCAGTTGTTGCCCATTATTACCAACCCCTGATCTTGCTTTATTGTCTCTTTCAGTTTGCCTCAGTGTGTGGATGGATTCAGCCCATGGAATTGGGGTTCAGCTGATCCCTCAGTATCCGATGGTTCGTCAGTCTGTTACCCTGAGTGTCACTGGAGTCACTGGCACAATACGACAGTTCACATGGTATAAAGGTTCAAGTACAGATGATAATAACCAAATATTTAATGTTATTCCAGAAACAAACTCAGTGACGAATGGGCCTCAGTATTTCTCTAGGGCCAGTCATTTCCCAAATGGCTCATTGCAGATCTCAGGCCTCGTTCCTACAGACCAGGGGAATTACACAGTGTTTATACAGACTATAGAGGGTACAGCACAACATACAGTTCTCCTGACAGTTTATGGTGAGTAACACATAACTTTATGTTCATAATTTACTTTGTTTCCACTTAAACTCGTTATCTCCTAACATTTTAATGTGTGTCCTAAATAAATAAATACATTGTATATGACGTATTTCTAGTAACCAGTTTTCCTTCAGTTTCCTTCTCACTAGTAACTGTTTGTATTTCAGGGTATCATTTTCTTATTGTGAGTCATCTGTTAGGAACAGAAAAATACTTAACCCTTTCAACACCAGCCAATATTTACACTTAATTAGCCAGGAATTTTGCGTTCTTTCACTTTAGGAGGATTTCCAAGGGAATCTTTTATTTTAGGTAGGAATCCAATAGGTGTCCCATACACACACTTGAGAGAGAAAAGTGCAATATTCATATTCAGCTTGATCGTGTCACAGAGAGAGTTTTGCTGGCTGCAATTCCAATTAAACCAAATGCAACTGAGTTTGCACATATCAGCAAATTGGGTGCAAGTTGTGAGTGCAGGAAGTAAATAGGAGCTGCAGCACTTCCTCATCTGTACCTTGAATATTGGACAACATAGTAAATAGGAAGATTTTCAAACCTGCCTGATCGCCGACCCATCCAGATATTGCTCAGAATCTGAAGCCTTATATACACATTGATGTCAGGGACAGGGTTCCCAATAATACGGCTTTAATAAGAAACAGACTAGCTTCTGTTTAAACAAACTCTAAAAGTCAGGCCTATATAACCAGAGTTCTGTGCTTCAGTGAGAAGGAACCTTTGGGGTAATAACCTAGGTGACACCTGCCACACATAATGAACTAAAGTGGAAAAGAAGCCCTGGAATGCATTCATTGAAGGTGCCCCATTAACTGCAATGGTAAACCTGCTGGTGAGACTATACATAAATCTGTCTAAAACCATTATTTGTGTTTTTGTTGTGATCAGGGCTGCCATCAGGGGGGCACGGGTGGACTATTGTCCTGGTAGATTTCCAGTTTTAAGGGGGGCCCAGCCGGGCTGCACTTCTAGGATTAGCCAGGCCCTTCTTGAGCAGGCATTGATGTAGGACGTCACCAAAGTGGCAGCCGAACCAATGATTTATTTTTACTTTGAGAGGAGACCCTGACCACTGTTTCTTTTTTAAAAAGATGGCCACTAGTGCATTTAACTTGTAGAGGGGATTTTGGTTTCACATCCAACAAACCTTAGTGTGCTTATTGTGGAGCTCATCCGACCTCGCCGCCCCTGTGATCGCTGCTCTCGCAAGAACCCGGTCCCTCCTCTACCGGCTCGAACAATGCTGCATATTCCTCTCTTCTGAGCACTGATCCAGATTGAGAGGGCATCCTATTATCCAAATAGGCTTTTATTCAAGCACACATATTAGTGTTACAGCAGTGGGGGGTACAAACTAGCGTTTCGTGCCTGTGACCTCAGAGGATGTATAGGGGACCCTGACCACAATTTTTTTTTAACGAGTGTAGGAGACACTGACAACCAATGGTTATTTTTAACTTGTTTAAGGAGCTCTGGCCACCATTGTTATATTTGACATAGTGATTAAAGGGCAAGTCAACCCCAAAATAAACATTTTCCTAATAAAAGAAAACATAATTCTAAGCAACTTTGCAATATATATGTATTATAAATTTTCAGGGCTTTTAAAGTTATTTGTAAAAACAATTACTATTGAAAGCAGTGTTACTATTTAAACAATGTTGCAAAAGTCTTAGTTCCCCAGCAGAGACAGGTCTGTTAATCAGCTGCCTTGTCTTACATTGTATCAACAGTCTGAGCCACCAGGGCAGAGAATAGAAAGGGACTGACACTGATTTCAATAGCAATACATATACAAATAACTTAAAAAAACATTGACAATTAATGTATATTGCAAAGTTGCTTAGAATTGTGTTTTCTTTTATTAGGAAAAAAAGGTTTTTGGGGTTGACATTCCATCAAATGGCTCTAATTTGTATATAAGAAATGCAGAAAAGTTCTAAAAAAGTGCAGTTTAGGTTAGAGCAGGTACCTGCTTAAAGAGTCCTTGAAGTGGTGGGAGGATTAATAATCCTTTGGCAAAAAGTGTTTTTGCTGTTTCTGTGCTCATGTCTTTGTGGCCTTTTTATTGAGGTGGGGTGCAATGTTCTCTTAGGTGTGCGCTTTTGCACATGCAGCAATTTGTGGTTTGCACAAACAATTTTATGTGAAAATACAAATTTTGTATTAATTCTGACATGTACACATAGTTTTTAAAAACTGCACAAGATTAAAATGAGCGCACAAAATAATTTTTTTAGTTGAGAAGGAATTCATTGGTGGGGCCTGGGACAGAAAATTTTGTTTGTACAGAGCCCTGTGATTCCTGATGGTGACCCTGGTTGTGAGTAACTTATTAACTTCATTTGTCTTAATTAAATTATTAACTTAATTTGATCTATTTTGACAGTCAGTGTACAAAAGAAGCACCAGTTCTAGTTGTTCCAAAGATGTTGAAAGATTTTCTTTGATCCCCCTTCCCTTGATGTTACGATACATTTGTGCCGTTTTTATCTCCAGAGCCTGTCACTTCCTCAGTGATCAGCACAAACAATAAGGAACCCCAGGAGAATGGGAAAGTCACCCTCACATGCAGTACAAATAATGCAGAAAAGATCCTTTGGAGCAAAAATGGTGTCTCTCTCCCTCCTGGACTGATTCTGTCTGCAGATAACAAGACTCTCACTTTCTCCAGTGTCTCTCGCTCAGATACAGGACAATATCGATGTGAAGCTTCAAATGCCGTCAGTAAGATTATCAGTGATCCCTACACACTAACTGTAAACTGTAAGTAACTACTGTATGGTCTTGTACAAAGCACAAGCTGCAGTAACTCACTAGGAGCATGTGTGGGTGCATGTACCTTTCTAAATAACTTCAATACACATTCAGCTTTGCATCAAAACTAGCACTTTTTGTCCTAAATGTGTCTAGGGATATATATAAAATTAGTGATAGTTTATCTATAGCCACTTCCAGTAACTTGCTTAGGGGCAGATTTATCAAGGGTCGAATATAGGGGCAGATTTCGCCAGCGTCCACTTCGCGTACATCGCAACACTTCGCCAGACGAAAATTTGCTCTGACAATGCTAATTCACTAACATGTGGAGTTTTGTAGTGTGAAGTGGACTTTTCAAAGCGGAGATGCGCTAGCGTTCATTTCTGCCTAGCGCAAATTTGTTAGAGGTCTTGCTCTAAGGCAAATTTGCATATGGCGGAAAATTTTAAGTTGAATGGACGTCTTTATGTTACATTTTGCATCTAATACATTACATTTCCACTGATAACTAGACATGTCCAGGGAACCTTAAAGGAGAAGGAAACCCCCTGGGCGCAAAACCCCTCCCCCCTCCCCTGTGTTGGCCCCCCTCCCTCCTCCCCCCTGGCCTACCTGTCCCCTTGGGCAAAAGCCCTAACTTGTTACTCACCCCTCTGCGCAGGTCCTGTTCACGGAGTTCACAGTCGCCATCTTCTCTTTTCCGATTAACTTCGTGACATTCGGCGCATGCGCAGTAGATCCGTACCGGTAAATGTTCCTACTGCGCATTCGCCAGAAGACGCCGGTCAAAGCAGGAAGAAGACGCACATGGGAGAAGATGGTGACTGTGAACTCCGTGGACAAGACCTGCGCAGAGGGGTAAGTAACAAGTTAGGGGCATTTGCCCAGGGGGACAGGTAGGCCAGGGGGGAGGAGGGAGGGGGGGCAACACAGGGGAGGGGTTTTGCACCCAGGGGGTTTCCTTCTCCTTTAATAAATTCAATAGAGTTGTTATAATGCCCTACACATGAGCACACTCTATAGTTAATGTTCCATATGTTAGAAAATGTATGGGGGAACCTGGTTACCCATAAAAAATGTTAAGGACTTTTGCAGCCTATCACCCTGAAAAAAGGAAAAGACGCCAGCGTTTTTTGAACTGTGATGCATTTTCCACTCAGAATATGATGTAAGTGACAGAAGATTAAGGAAGATCTATGCACTCCATTGCACTTTGCCTGGTCTGAGCTGGCGAAGGCAAGTCTGGCGAAAGAGTTATCGTTCAGTAAAATTTGCATTTCAGTGAATTTCATCCATTCGTTTAGTAAAATCCGCATTTTAGTGAATAACGTCCATTCGCCAGATCAAAAATTCCCCTGTCGATAGAGTGTGAATGACCGCTAGAGTCTTTCTCTTTCGATAGTGAAGTGACACCTGCTTCCATTAGTAAATTGGCGATGTCCCTGCGGGCGGTAACACTAGTGAATTCTGCCCCTTAGAGTTCATTAAAAACAAATTATGGCAGGATTAATCAGTATCAGTTAATGCCCAGGAGAGACTCCTCTAAGACACCTTATGTCCTCCATTTCAGATATTAAGTGATATAAAACTTCCTGCTGTATGTTCCACTATGTAGATTGTTAAGATACTCTTGACTGACTTTAGTGTCACACCACAGTTCTCAATATTCTCTGAATAACATGGGTTGCATGTAGTTGTAGCTCACTTAATCTAACATTCCATGTTTATTTGTAACTTATGGGATCTTTATCTCATTCCACTATTAATTGCATTTTCCTCTCATGATGTATGATTCATAGGTATTTTTGTTATTGTAGATGGTCCAGAAAATCTGAGAATTACAGGTTCACAACAAGTGACTTCTGGGAACCCCATATCATTAGAATGTTCTGCTGATTCTGTTCCTGCACCAACCTACCAGTGGAAATTAAATTGGACTGTTTTAGAATTCCAGAATAACAAACTGAACATCCAACAGGCCACATCTGAGAATGCAGGAAATTATACCTGTATAGTGACTAATTCAGTGACAAAGCTCTCACGGGAAATCTCTGTATATGTGACTGTGAATGGTAAGTTCTCATACCTGTCACTGCCCTCCAGCATTTATACAGCAGATATACAGGAAGGGTATCCAGGTTCCAGCAAAGTGCTTATTCTTCTATTTCTTTTCCTGCACCACTTCTGTTAATAGTTACATTTTCCTTTACAACACTGACAAGAATAGGCCCATTCTCCCAGTATTCAGATACTAACAAGCACAATGATTAGCACTGCTGCCTTGTAGCCCTGGGGTCCAGGGCACTGTCTGCAAGGAGTTTATATGTTCTTCTATTGTCTGTGTGGGTTTCCTATGGTGACTCTGGTTTCCTCCTAAACTCCTGATTAACAGGCAGGTTTATTGGCTTCTGATAAAGCTGACCATAATGTGTGTGAATGTGATAATGACCTTAGATTGTAAACTCCACTTGGACAGGGACTAATGTAAAAGATGTATAGATTATAGTGAAATTCGTGAAACGGCGAAAAATTTGCGAAACAATGCCGGCGTCTTGTTTTTTTGTGCCGGCGTCCGTTTTTTTGACGCCGGCGTCTGTTTTTGGCAAAAATGCGCCGGCATAAAAAAATCGAACGCCAGCGTCAAATGTTTTTTGACGCAGGCAAATTTTTGTGCCCGTTTTGCGAATTTATTCGCCGGCGGCGAATCGCTCAAATTCGCCGCAAATTTGCGCCTGAAGAAAAAATTCGTCCATCACTAATAAATAAAGTATAATAAAAAAAAAAAATAAAACTCATCGTACCAAGCCTTGCAATCTGCTTATTAACTGCTGCAACATTATAATTAGACCCAATTCATAAAAGAATAACAGTCATTCTTTTAAATTTCAAACACCCTTAACTCTGCCAAACCTTGCTATATACTGTATTTTACATGCACATACGTATAATTCTAGCTGAACCTACCCACCAATCACCAAAGTTTTTAAATAGTGCAACAAAAGATACATTGTACCCACACAACCTTATAATTTAAAGGGAACCTGTGTCTGAACCATTGTAGCTGAACAGAAAAACTTTACTTTACTTTACAGAATTAGATTCAAGCAGGGGAATGTAATATAAGTCGGTAAAGCAAAAATTATTCGCAGTTATGTTATGCCTCTGTGCGAACAATTTTTGCTCTGCGCGAATTTAATATAGCTTTTGCGAAACCAGAAACCGTTTTACCGACCACTTCCGACAGTGGAAGAGAGTTTGCGAATTTTACAGATTGCGCCAATGCGCAGTCAATGTAATAAAACTTCTTACTGAAAAAGTCGTTATGTTTGCTCCTAAAGATTACCACACCTTCAAGCACTTCTTAAGGGTGCGCAATTAAAAGTCGCAATGCGCAATTAAAAGTCGCAATGTGCAATTAAAATTCGCAATGCAATAACAGTTTAAGGAACAATATTGCATTGCGAGATGTGGATTTTTAATCTTATTGATGCACACTCTTTTACTCTTTGCGAATTTAATTACATTCCCCCCAAGATATTTTATTAAGATATTAAGGGAAACATTTACTGTTAATATGAATTAATTTTGTTCTGATAAGAAAAAAAACTAGAAACCTTTCTCAAACCTTTCCTAAGCAGAAGAACATCAGACTCTTTCTTCCTCCTGACAACTTCCTTGACTACTTGGTGGTCAGACTGGTCGGAAAATGACCAGCAGGTGCCGCGGGTGTAATATAATTCATTGATGTGAACAGTACATGTATCTTTTAATATCTTGGAATTAAAAAAAAATAATGAATGAAAATTATAAAAATGCTTAACTTAGCACCTGATCAATTTTACTTTCACTTAAAAGGTTTACTTATCCTTTTATGTAGGTACATTCATACATTAGTTGTTTATATTGTTTACCTGTCTGCAATACTAATGAATTATAAGAATATAGGACCTACTGTTAACCTTAGCTTACAGTTATTTATTGATTTTCACTATATTCATGTTGTGCTGTGAATATGATTTGTTTCAGCAAGAATGACACATCGCAACAGCAAAATCATTTTCCTATTTATGCAAACATTTGTTTTGCATTTATAACTTTTATACCTGTTCCTCCTTAGTATATCTAGTAGAAGTAAATCTACAGCAACTGGACTTTAATCAGCAAGCCCAGTTACTCTATATTTACTTCTACAAGATAAACCATACCATGAAAACCTTCATAGACATATTTCCTCCTTAGTCTTTTGCATTGAACTGCTAAACAGTATTGTGTTATTACAATCATAAACAAATTATATAGCAAGACCGCCTTTTTAACATATGTTCAATTTTACAGATAATCAATGTCAGTCAGGCAACTCTGCAGCCTTTACAGCCGCCATCATCTGTGGGTGCATCTTGGGGACTGTACTCATCATCTGTGCAACGTTCCTACTGTACAAGAGATACGTTCTTCCCCTAAAAGGTGAGGCAGAATTAAACAGGGTGGAAGTAAAAGCTGTTTTTTTAAAGGGGCAGAATGGGAGTATTAAAGGGGGACTAAAGTCTAAAATAGAATAAGGCTAGAAATTCTGTATTTTATATACTAAACATAAACATGAACTTACTGCATCACAAGACTAATCAAACAAATGATTTATGCTTTTAAAGTTGGCCACAGGGGGTCACCATCTTGTAACTTTGTTAAACATGTTTGCAAGACCAAGACTGTGCACATGCTCAGTGTGGTCTGGGCTGCTTAGGGATAGTCATAAATTATCAAAACAGCACAAGTCAAATAATATCTGCCAGAAGCCGATACAGCAAGACTGATTAATAATCAGAATATACAGACTGCAATGGGTCCTGTGTTGTCATGTAATCTAATGTGGATTTTATAGTTTTTGTATTGTTTAATACAAACTTTCTCCAACTCTGCAGAGCCAGTGACTGCAGCAAAATAATCCTCCAAATAGAATCCCAGTTTATCTGCTTAACTCTGGGTCCATGATCTTTGTCCCTGCTGCTGGAGTTGGAAACAGTAAAGGGGATGTAAAGGCAAAAATAAAATCCAATACATATTTCTACACAGTCACCAACTGCTCTACAGGGAAACAAACAAAGTTGCTTGAGTTCTGCATGGCTGGGAAGTAAGGTGGGGGCTCCCCCTGCTGTTCACAAGTATGATTGTTTCCCTGCAGAGCAGTTAGGGACCGTCTGACAATTCCTATCCACAGCAGTAAATGAAGGGAGAATTTAACTGCATACAGTCAGGTTTCTTATAAACACGGTACACATTTTTTAATTAAAGTATATTGGAGATAGGTTTCTTTTTCAGTAAAAAAAGTAAAAATGGGATTTTAATTTTTTCCCTTTACATGCCCTTTAAGTAATTTATAGAAAGCAAGTCAGAAGAAAGAGTCTAGAAGTACTCTATATTTTGGGCAATTTAAGTAAATTTCTTTTAAAGGAAACCAACAAAGAATTTTAAAAAAAGTCATGTTTAGTAGGAAAAGTATAGAGAACAGTAGCTTAACAGTAGCTGGTCATTGTAATATCTCTGATTAATGGTGTGAACACTTTGATCAGTATCTGGTAATCTGAATATCTCTGATAAAAATATGAAAATACTACGCTATAGTATTAATGCAAGAGAACGCTTGTGGTAAAAGAGAGAGGGCAGAAGTCTGAAAAACAGGACAAAGTGGGGAAAATCTCAAAAGCGTCAGAATAATGAAATATCTGAGCATAGGATGGACAAGGTTTGTAAAGTATGGGTGCCTCTATGATACATTGAGATACCTGAATATTTCCAAAGATAATAAGGTTGGATGAGTCAACTCTGATTGATAATCAAGTTGAATTAACCTTGGAAGAAGTAGCAGTAATCTCCTTTGTATCTCCCCTACAGGCTTGCTTACTATTCTAGGATTGTTGGCTGCTCTGCAAATGCATAAGAGCTCTCTAATGTAGTCTTCCTGGGCTTGGCAACGTTCATTGGATCTAGGCACATAAAGTTGGGCATCCCTGGGAAATATTACTTTTTTAATATTAAAAGATGTTTCAGTGGTAATATGACAAAAAATCTTTTTTTTAAACCAGTATATAGTAAATTATAGTAGGATATTGTCAGTAGAGAAGACAAGATAAAAAGAATATGAGATCTTTTCAGTGGAGGACATATGTGTCCTAGATGTATCCATCATTATTCAGAATTAGACTGAATGAAGCAATTTGACAGGAACACTGGGTATGGGTTATCTAATCTGAGTCTTTAGGGGGGCACAGCAGCAATTAGGAATAGACATTTACTGTATGTCCACAAGTACAGCGCGAAAAGTGCAATTGTCATGTTTTTTCACAATGTAGTACTTTTCCAAGAATTTCATCATTGTTGTGGTTGCGGGTGGGGGAGAATTGTGGGTTGAAAGTAATAACATATGGTAACCAATCAGATGATTGCTTTCAGTGCTCAACCTGCAGCTATCTGAAAAAAGATAATCACTGATTGGTTGCTATGGGTTACTGCCCAGGTGCAAATTTACCCACTGTTTGTAAATGAGCCCTAGTATCTTTGACAAAAAATTTTTTTTTATCCATGAATAAATTCCAGCTTAAAATATAATTGGGAGTCTGATTAAAATACATAATTTTGCTGCTTTGCGACTCTTTTTACCTTTGTTTAGGACAATCAGGTGTCGGAGGGGAGGACCCATCCCGAATATACGATAATATTCCCAACACTGCAGTGGTAAGCGATGAATGTACAGGCATATACTATAAATATATTTCTTCGTACCCCACTAAAATATTTCATATAGAAAGATATATAATGTATGTCACAAACATATATTCTGCTGAAAAAGAACAGCTGCTAATTGCAATGGGTTTGGCAAAATTGTCTACTAAACCTTTTCCCAATGTCTCGTTTCCCAATCTGTTTTTTTCTAAATCTAATTCTGTTGGATAAATGAAGACTTTACTCTTGTCTCTATTTCTGTGACTACAGCACATATTTATATATATATCTATATATAATGTTACCAATCCTGTTTCTGTTGGGTAAATGGAATCAGAGCAGGCAGTAACCCTTCCAGCACTCTATTTGTGAGTCCATTACTCCCACCCTAACTTTGTTCCCCCTGTTGAAATTTGTTGATTCCCTATATTTCAGCATAGTCTAAAGCAGGGGTGTCCAGACTATGGGCCGTGGGCCAAATGCGGCCCGCAATCCATTTATAATTGGCCTGCAGCAAATTCCAAAAATATACCAGAATAAGGCCCCACATGAAACCTGGCGGCATTGCATTTTTTGGTATGCTGTGGAAGGGCAGCTGGAGCAGGACCTGTAGGGAAGAGTAGGTGGAGTGCCAGTTCCCTTGCAACCTGTCACCAGCTACAGCCGCTACTAACTTTTCCAAATGAGGTTGGTGCGCCTTGGTGTGCTTTGCGATTCCCAATCAGTGCTACTGCTAACTTGCATGGCCGGACTCACTACTTGTCCCGGTGCTGACACGGAGGCTGCTGTGGGAGTAGAGAAGGGGGGTTGTGCCGGGGACGAACAGAAGCTTTTGACGCCAGTGCTGAGTACGGAGTGAGTAGAGGGAGAGAGGCAGCTGGTTGCATTCCACTTCAGCAAGGCAGCAGCGTCTGTCTTTCTCCTTCCACTGGCTGCTCTCTTCCATTCCTTACAATGTAATTCTCCTACCGCACACCTGTAGATCCCCAATCCTGCAAGCTGGTGGTGCGTTCCTTCCGTTGACCCGGCCTGTCCTGATGAAGGGTGGGTGTTCCCCCCCGAAACGTTGATGTTTGGTGGCTGAATAAAAGGGATTATTCCCCGACTGCACTAATCGGTGTGTGTGCGGATCCGTTTCTTTTACACATTGGCTCTTCCATTCCTTCCCATTGGCCACTCACATTTTTTCATGCTTAGTGATGGGCGAATTTATTCACCAGGCGCGAATTTGCGGCAAATTTGGGCGATTCACCACCAGCGAATAAATTCGTGAAACGC
Source organism: Xenopus laevis (assembly GCF_017654675.1). NCBI lineage: Eukaryota > Metazoa > Chordata > Amphibia > Anura > Pipidae > Xenopus > Xenopus laevis. Next base: position 114,160,572 of record NC_054383.1, read on the forward strand.
CCGCAAAAATTCGCCGGCAAAAATTCTCCGGCGTCAAAAAATGTTTTCGTCAGCGTCGGAAAAAATGGGCGCAGGCGCCAAAAACGGGCGCCGGCGTCAAAAAACGAGATGGCGAAGTGAAACAGCGCAAATTGGCCCATCACTATTCATGCTGCCTGTCTGGGTGCGACTTGCAAGCCACAGGTGCAACCGTTACTGCTGGGGTTGAACATTATACATCCCCTAACCCCAAACCTATACTTTTTTTTTATAAGAAAAGGGACCCAGATCTGCCGGTGATTCATCAGATATACACAGTACTGTTCTGGCTTTATTCAAATGATCTAAATATAAATTATCATGTATTTTAATCTATTAGGTTTTTGTCTATGCGTTCAGATGTCTGCAGTGTAGTGGTAATATCAATTCTATGGTGTAATGTGAATTTCCTGAGGTATTTCTAGTCTGATTCACAACATGTAAGGGTAGGAAGGTGTTAACACCGTCACTATGGAAACCCAACTTGATCCAAAGATTAAAGTCCACACTCTTGATCATAAAACAAACTTGAACTGTTTATTGGGTACACTTTCTTTCATCAGATGACTCTTCCACACATCAGGGCATACAGATATACAATCCACGGCAATGATACACTCCTTTGCTGGCTAAGCCGACACTCCAAATACACAAAGGATTTTCCCCGGAACCTTCCGAAGGACATCCCTTTCCAGGGTTACTCACCACCTCCCTGCTTCAGCCGGGCTGACACCACGCCAGTGCACCACTGACCTTTCAGGGTAGGACTTTTCTTGTGACACCTTGCGGTCCTACAAGTCCGGCATACGACCTATGCCCCTCTGGCCTACTCCGGATAGGACTTTTCTTTTCCCCCTCCTTCAGGATGTCCTTTTTCCTATAATCTTCCACTTGCACCCTAACTGGCTTAGCCTTGGCACATATGCCTCTACCTTCTTGTTGGGGTCTTAACTACCCATGCTAAATAGTCCTGACTATCTGAAATACCTAGTATTTCACACTTGTGCCCTCACTCTATCTTAATCCAAATGCATGTAAACAACCCTTTGGGTGTGTCTCCCCTTTAAATACCTTCTTCAATTAAAGGAAAACTATACCCCCCAAACAATGTAGGTCTCTATAAAAAGATATTGCATAAAACAGCTCATATGTAAAATCCTGCTTCATGTAAATAAACCATTTTCATAATAATATACTTTTCTAGTAGTATGTGCCATTGGGTAATCATAAATAGAAAATTGCCATTTTAAAAAATAAGGGCCGCCCCCTGGGATCGTAGGATTCACTGTACTGTATGTTAGGTCACATGAGTCAATTAACAGACAGAGTTGTGTCTTTTGCTTCCACACTTCTTCCTGTTACAGTTAGAGTTGTAGTATTTCTGGTCAGGTGATCTCTGAGGCAGCACACAGACCATCACGAAATGGTGGCTCAAGGCAAGAGATGTAAAAGGGCAAGATTTACTTATATATTCCAGTTTGGTAAGATTCTTTAATATGCCACTTAATATGATATGAACTATCTGTTGCTTAAAGGAGAAGGAAAGCCCCAGGGCGCAAAACCCCTCCCCCCCTCCCGTGTTTTGCCCCCCCTCCCTCCTCCCCCCTGGCCTACCCCTCCCGCTGGGCAAATGCCCCTAACTTTTTACTCACCCCTCTGCGCAGGTCCTGTCCACGGAGTTCGCAGTCGCCATCTTCTCCCACGCGCGTCTTCTTCCTGCTCTGATCGGCGTTTTCTGGCGCATGCGCAGTAGGAACAGGTACCGGTACGGCTCTACTGCGCATGCGCCGAATGTCACGAAGTGAAATCGGAAAACTTTGTGACATTCGGCGCATACTGTACATGTGCTTTCTCTCTGTTATCCAGCATGGAACCTTTACCATTCATTTACATGACAACACATTTTACACATTACAGTCTTCCAACACATTTAACACTTTCAATCACTTTAACATTTTTTTACAGCACTCACATTCACTTTACACATTCAATACATTTTCTCATGCACACAATCCAATCACCTTCTTACAAACAAGAGGAGTGCATCATTTATATAGTACAGTGCTGAATTATCTTTTTACTTGATTTCATTGCTCTGACACATTCCCAAAGTGTCACACTGATAGGGATTAAAATCATGACCCCGGTAGCACAGGGCAAACATTCTAACTATGACTCCACTTTGCTGTCCATGCAGCAAATTTGCTATTCTCTGAGTATGTTAATGCCCATTTATCCCTTAGATATCAACATGGATACATTTGCCATTTCCAAGTGAATATTACTGCTATGGTTCGCGATTCCTTGTTTAAATGAGGTGCGGAGAATAGGTCCAAATAGACTCCACTTCTCCACTTCTTAAACGCTGTGTACGCGCCCACCTCCAATAGTGAATGATCCTGGAATGATCCTGATCGCAAGCTAGCTACCTCTGAAGGGATAGAAGCATCAGGCTGAATGGTTCGGCCCAGTGTCGGACTGGCCCACCAGGATACCAGGAAAACTCCCGGTGGGCCCAGGTGTCAGAGGGCCCTCATGATGCTAAACTTTTGGACTATAATATGGCCATTCCCTATTTCTATGAGACAAAGAGGCTAAATAGATGGAATAATTGATTATAGTATGTAAAGAAAACAGACTAGGAGAATAGAGGTTGATCGAGGAGGTGAAGAATAATAGTACTGAGAGTGGCCCCTGGTCTAAGGTTTTATGGTGGGCCCCTGGTCTAAGGTTTTATGGTGGGCCCATGGTGTCCCAGTCCAACACTGGTTCGGCCCCCACACATTTCCACCTCACCAAATATGGCCCTCGTTGCACCCCTGCAATATGCTAAAGTATGGTGATCCAAATTATGGAAAATGCCAGCTCCAGAGCATTCTGGAAAACAGGTCCCATACACCTTGTACACAGAAATGTAATGCACATTTTCAAGTTTTTGGAGATTGTATTGTATATGTTTCCACCAGTGACCCTTTCTGAATTAAGCTCTCCGTGACGATTTCTTTCCGCTTCTCGTTTCCTTTTACAGTCTCAGCCTGAAAAAGAGGAGGGTCCATACATGGTACGTTACCTATATCTTTGGGATCCCATTTAGCCACAAGCCATTGCCCTACACTTAACAGTGGCAGTTTCTTAGACATTATTGTCATGTAATGTGAGGAGACACCTGCCTCCAGGGCACCAGTTTAAATGCCCAGCTTTAAGCATTCTCACTATTATAGCAGAAAACGTTTTTGAAATCCACTACTTGTAAATGACATGACCTGCCCAAAATTGATTTACTTTCACAAATAATCAGCGATAGAGAACTAAGCCAAAAATATGTCAATTTAACCAGTAGGGTTATATTATTGGAATCACACTGGTATTTCACTAAGTATCTATTAATTTATAATATAGTGGTAGGGAGTTGTGGGTCATTAGCAGTATGTGTGTGTGTGTGTGTGTGTGTTTTGCACCCTGGGCCTTTTGAGAAGGGACAGTAAACGACTGCTTATTTCCAATCCATTCAAGTCATGTCTACTGATGACCTAACTAAAACAACTACCAAATAGAAGTGATGCACAGCAATTTGTTTTTATGTTTTAGGGACTGGAGTATTCAACAGAGAATACATACAGTGACCTCAAACAATAACATTATATGAATAATTTATATGGATGGAGAAGACTTCTAGTGGCAACAATCAATTTCTGCATATTACATTGTCTGTGCACTGTTGCACGATTTATTTGATTGACACCATAACCAGTGACCAAAGATTGCTGCAAAGAGGGGGTTCAGTACAGTTTTACCAATCAGAAGCCTGATAGCATAGGACGCCATGCCTTATAGTGCTGTCAGTTCATTGCACTGGCTCACGTGGGACAGAGCCTATATATTCTATGGGTGTGGGCGCTGCAGGAATGGGCACAATACAGAGCCGGACTCCGCAATGTTGCTCCATTCCTGCAGAAGCCAACCCTGTGAACTGCCAGTTGTCGATCGCTATGCAGCAGGATTCTGATTGGTGAGGCTTGCTTTACATGGAATGGAAAAGCTTTTTTTTTTTATGCTTTCTATATATTTATTTTCATTATCTACCAGCTCGTAGGACCCCTATTTTGTTCTTCACTGCAATCTTTATGATATTTTTCATTGTATTGTTTTGAGTATGTTTTGAGTCTGTGTGCCAACGTTTATAATAAAGTGGTAAATAAAGTGGTGGGTATGTGCAAATACTGCACCATTCCTTTTTCTTTCTTCTGCTCTTATTCCTGAACCACATCTCTCATAATGACACTTCAATTAGACTACTTTTATGCTCCCCTCTTCTGTGCAAAGTCCCCTCTTTCCTTCACTCCATTTTTTTAAAATATTACAATAATAATATTATAATATTATAATAATATAATAATATTGAAGCCTTGGTTTTTAATGCAGACTAAATTGTATTTATCTCTATCTTCAAGTAAACAATATATGGCTACTAGTTCATGCTGGTATTATAATTATCATAATTCTTCACTGAAAATCTAATATAAAGGATAAAGCTGGCCATAGACGCAAAGATCTCATCGTACGAATCGAGGCCATCTTAAGTAAAACCTTTAAAATAAGTGAATGTGAAATTGATAACAGTGCGATTATAAGCATTTTTGCAATTTATATTCATTATTTATTTTTTGTTTAATGTCAAGATATTAAGGGGTACATGTTCTGGTAAATTGAAATAATTATGTTACAACAGAGTCAACTGCTTGTCAGTTTGTGACCACCAAGTAGTCAAGGAATTTGTCAGGAGTAGTGATGGGCGAATTTGTCCCGTTTCGCTTCGCCACAAATTTCACGCATTTCAGACGAAATTCGCAAAACTGGTGGAAAATTCACAAAACGACGATTTTGACACTGGTGGCAATTCGCCGGTGTCAAAATGGGTGGTGGCGTCAAAATTTTTTAGACGCTGCCGAATTTTCACTGCTGATTTATTCGCTGTTGGTGAACTGGGCAAATTTGCAGCAAATTCACGCCTGCCGAATAAATTCACCTATCGCTAGTCAGGAGAAAGAAAGAGGGCTGCTCTGTGTTCTGGTTAGGAAAGATGTGAGAAAAGTGAGGTTTCTAATGTTTTTTCCGAACCAGGAAAAAGTTTACAGTGGAAAACATCTTTGTACTGGATTTATTAATAGTAACTCAGCATTAAATAGAATGAAGGAAGTCTATACATTTCAAAAGAACAAAGGGTTTCAAACAAAGTCGATAAAATGAGTCATAGTCAGTAAAAACACTTTTTATTGATAATTTGCAATTTGGGTATTCTATTTAAGAAAAAGTTTTCATGCAGGCATATAATCAACATCTCTAAACATACCTCACATATTTTTGGAAATACAAAGAGGGACAAAAAAGTTGTGCTGCAATTTTTTTTGACCAGGCCCATTTTGTGGCCACACCCCCTCATTACCATGTTCATTTTATAAAAATTGGCAGGCTATGAAAGTTTGAACTTATTTCTGTTTTTTTTTTAGTTATTACAGTTTTGCTAATGAAGGTGAATTGCCCTTTAAGCTGTGAGTCTAACTTCTCCCAAGAGACCTGTTATCTTATATTGTTACAATTACTTATTTGCTTATCTCTAAATTGTTACAAAAGTATCTTATCTGTTGCTCTGGCTGTTCTGGGCTCTCTGCCAAAAGCCAATTAAGTTAGAAACATTGTTTCTTTTTCTGCCGGTTCGGTGCAGAGTAAATCATGACTTTCCAGTATAAACAAGGGACTGAGGGTTGAGCTGTCAAACGAGGGACTGTCCCTCTAAAAACGGGAAAATTGAGAGGTACTGTATGTCAAAACCATAATCCAAAAGCAGAGTCCAGTTGGTAGCCATTGGCAGGCTCAACACGGTGGGAAGGCATCTTGTCAACTGGTGAAAATATATACTTTTGCTGCTCTGACTATTTTGTGGGTATTTTATTCATCATTTAGGACAATCGGGTGTCAGAAGGGAGGGCCCATCCTTCCCTCCTAAATATATTTCCCAGCACTGCAATGATAATTGTACAGGTATGGGATCTATCATCTAGAAACCCAGTATCCAGAAAGTTAAGAATTAAGGAAAGGCCATCTCCTATTGACTCAATTTTATCCAAATAATCCAAATTTCCCTTTCCTTTTTCTCTGTAATAATAAAAAAGTAGCTTGTACTTGATCCAAACTAAAATATAATTAATTTTTATTGCAAAACCAGCCTATTGGGTTTATTTATTAAAGGTCGAATTTTAGTGGAGTTAGAGATTTTTGAAACCACGAATAAACGTTATTTCTCTGAAATCACAAATGCCATGAAAGTTATTAAAAGATCTGAATATAAAAAGTACAAATGGAGTTTTTGGAGAAATGAAAAAAAAAACCCTCACAATTTTGGAGAAGAAAAATATGATTTGTGAAAAAAAAGAAAATGAATGTTAGTAAAGAGGCTCCTAAATGATGTTCTATTAGACTTAAGGTATGGAGATCCAAATTAAAGAAAGATCCCTTATTCGGAAAACCTCAGGTCTCTGAGCATTCTGGATAAATTTTTCCCATACCTGTATACAGTATCCATTTCTCCATACTCTTTACTATTGCCCAACTGATAGATGATATGTAGAAAGATTTATGTCGTACCTCTCTAGCACACATATAATCTGTTGACAGGTAGAAAATGCAGAAAAGTCTACCAATCACCCTTTCAGAATAACAGTTTCATTGTTTTCAAATTAACCCCTGGAAACCACAGATTTTTGTGCTAAAATTGTCTTTATAATAATCATTTTAATAATTGTATAATAACCATAATAAATACTCATTAAAAATTAATAATACATGAGACAAAAGTAAGCGTAGGACTGGCAGATATGGGATGACTTTGACGTAGTTCGCCATCTTAACCCTTTAAGTGCCAGCAGAATTTCACATTTTGGTTACGCGAAATGCCAGCCGTTTTTGAAACATTTTGTGCTCTCTCACTTTAGGGGCATTTTCTGAGGGGAAACCTATAGTTTACCTAGGAAAACTATACATTGTTTTTTTCGGTAGAAACTGAGCTTTCTAAATCTGCCTGAGTTTTCATGTATTTCCACCTGTGCAAAAAAATTTATAGTGCTAAATACCAAAAAAAAATGAAAAATTACCATTTTTCATCGTATATCAATTTATACAAGAAAAATATTTCATTTTACGGATGAAAATCCAACTGATTTGGAAAGCCTTATGTCTCTCGAACGTGCCAATACCAGATATGTATAGTTTTAGGGAGATTTAGGACTTCTGTACCTCAAAAACTCCCGGCAGTATATTGCCGAATTTTGAAAGCACTAAGGCAGAAAACGGCATGCTTTAGATTCCAAGGCAAAAAATCCTGAAACCGTAGGTTTACCCCAGAAAACCATACATTTTTGAAAAGTACACATTCTGCCGATTACAAAATGGGTAACTATGTCTCTCTACTCCCAACTACCAAACATAAAAGCTTGTCTGAACATAGCGGTTTTTCAAAAAAAAATTCAAAATTCTGAAAAATCATTTCAAAGGTTTTATTTTGCTACTCCGCATATCCCAAACTATATTAGGTACCAAGAAAAAGCACCTGAAATATGATTGCCAGGGGTCCACTGAACAGTTTGATACCCATTATGCATAGGTTTACCAAAGTATCTGGCATTTAGAGACACCAATATGAAGTTAGCGCATCCAAATTGATCAGGACTTTACTTCAGCTACTGAGAAAGCAACACATTGACTGCATTTTTTGTGGGGTAAAAACACAGAAATATATGTTTACCCCCCAAACCCATATATTTTTGGAAAGTACACATTCTACCGAATCTAAAATGGGTACCCACGCCTTTCTGCTCCAAACTACTGAGTCGCAAGGCTTTCCCAAAATTGTCGGTTTTGGTGAAATATGTGAAAATTGCCTCAAACCTTCAACTTCCCAGCACCATATCACCCATGTATCATTATGCACTAAGAAAAAGCACCCTAAATATGATTGCCATGGTTCCTCTGAACATTTTGGTGGCCATTGTTCATAGGTTTACCAAAGTATCTGGCATTTAGAGGCCCCAAAATGAAGTTAGCGCATACAAACAGTCCAGTGGGTAACTTCAGCTAATGAAAAATCAACACATTGACTGCATTTTTGTGGGGTAAAAACACAGAAATATATGTTTACCCCCAAAACCCATATATTTTTGGAAAGTACACATTCTACCGAATCTAAAATGCGTACCCATGCCTTTCTGCTCCAAACTACTGAGTCGCAAGGCTTTCCCACAATTGTCGGTTTTGGTGAAATATGTGAAAATTGCCTCAAACCTTCAACTTCTCAGCACCATATCACCCATGTATCGTTATGCACCAAGAAAAAGCACCCTAAATATGATTGCCAGGGTTCCTCCAAACAGTTTGGTGGCCATTGTTCATAGGTTTACCAAAGTATCTGGCATTTAGAGGCCCCAAAATGAAGTTAGCGCATACAAACAGTCCCGTGGGTAACTTCAGCTAATGAAAAATCAACACATTGACTGCATTTTTGTGGGGTAAAAAAACAGAAATATATGTTTACCCCCAAAACCCATATATTTTTGGAAAGTACACATTCTACCGAATCTAAAATGGGTACCCATACCTTTCTGCTCCAAACTACTGAGTCGCAAGGCTTTCCCACAATTGTCGGTTTTGGTGAAATATCTGAAAATTGCCTCAAAGCTTCAACTTCTCAGCACCATATCGCCCATGTATCGTTACGCACCAAGATAAAGCACCCTAAATATGATTGCCAGGGTTCCTCCAAACAGTTTGGTGGCCATTGTTCCTAGGTTTACCAAAGTATCTGGCATTTAGAGGCCCCAAAATGAAGTTAGCGCATACAAACAGTCCCGTGGGTAACTTCAGCTAATGAAAAATCAACACATTGACTGCATTTTTGTGGGGTAAAAACACAGAAATATATGTTTACCCCCAAAACCCATATATTTTTGGAAAGTACACATTCTACCGAATCTAAAATGGGTACCCATGCCTTTCTGCTCCAAACTACTGAGTCGCAAGGCTTTCCCACAATTGTCGGTTTTGGTGAAATATCTGAAAATTGCCTCAAAGCTTCAACTTCTCAGTACCATATCACCCATGTATCGTTACGCACCAAGAAAAAGCACCCTAAATATGATTGCCAGGGTTCCTCCAAACAGTTTGGTGGCCATTGTTCATAGGTTTACCAAAGTATCTGGCATTTAGAGGCCCCAAAATGAAGTTAGCGCATACAAACAGTCCCGTGGGTAACTTCAGCTAATGAAAAATCAACACATTGACTGCATTTTTGTGGGGTAAAAACACAGAAATATATGTTTACCCCCCAAACCCATATATTTTTGGAAAGTACACATTCTACCGAATCTAAAATGGGTACCCATGCCTTTCAGCTCCAAACTACTGAGTCGCAAGGCTTTCCCACAATTGTCGGTTTTGGTGAAATATGTGAAAATTGCCTCAAAGCTTCAACTTCCCAGCACCATATCACCCATTTATCGTTACGCACCAAGAAAAAGCACCCTAAATATGATTGCCACGGTTCCTCCAAACAGTTTGGTGGCCATTGTTCATAGGTTTACCAAAGTATCTGGCATTTAGAGGCCCCAAAATGAAGTTAGCGCATACAAACAGTCCCGTGGGTAACTTCAGCTAATGAAAAATCAACACATTGACTGCATTTTTGTGGGGTAAAAACACAGAAATATATGTTTACCCCCAAACCCATATATTTTTGGAATGTACACATTCTACCGAATCTAAAATGGGTACCCATGCCTTTCTGCTCCAAACTACTGAGTCGCAAGGCTTTCCCACAATTGTCGGTTTTGGTGAAATATCTGAAAATTGCCTCAAAGCTTCAACTTCTCAGTACCATATCACCCATGTATCGTTACGCACCAAGAAAAAGCACCCTAAATATGATTGCCAGGGTTCCTCCAAACAGTTTTGGTGGCCATTGTTCATAGGTTTACCAAAGTATCTGGCATTTAGAGGCCCCAAAATGAAGTTAGCGCATACAAACAGTCCCGTGGGTAACTTCAGCTAATGAAAAATCAACACATTGACTGCATTTTTGTGGGGTAAAAACACAGAAATATATGTTTACCCCCCAAACCCATATATTTTTGGAAAGTACACATTCTACCGAATCTAAAATGGGTACCCATGCCTTTCTGCTCCAAACTACTGAGTCGCAAGGCTTTCCCACAATTGTCGGTTTTGGTGAAATATCTGAAAATTGCCTCAAAGCTTCAACTTCTCAGTACCATATCACCCATGTATCGTTACGCACCAAGAAAAAGCACCCTAAATATGATTGTCAGGGGTCCTCCAAACAGTTTGGTGCCCATTGTGCATAGGTTTACCAAAGTATCTGGCATTTAGAGGCCCCAAAATGAAGTTAGCGCATACAAACAGTCCCGTGGGTAACTTCAGCTAATGAAAGATCAACACATTGTCTGCATTTTTGTGGGGTAAAAACACAGAAATATATGTTTACCCCCCAAACCCATACATTTTTGGAAAGTACACATTCTACAGAATCTAAAATGGGTACCCATGCTTTTCTGCTCCAAACTACTGAGTCGCAAGGCTTTGCCAAATTTGGCGGTTTTGGTGAAATATCTGAAAATTGCCTCAAAGCTTCAACTTTCCAGCATCGTATTGTCCATGTATCATTACCAGCATAAAGCATCCTAAATATAAACATACGGGTCTACTAAATAGTTTGATGCCCAATGTGCATAGATATACCAAACTATGTGGCGCACAGAGACCCCCAAATGACAATATGTATAGACATTTTCACGGCTGACGCGCTGGCTGCTGCAACATAACCACCCGGTGTGTGTATTATGCGACATTAGACCACCTAACAGTACAGAGACCCCAGAAAACCATATATTTTCAGAAAGTACACATTCTGACGAATCCAATATGGGTAAATAAGTGTTTCTACTACAAACTGCCAAACTGCAAAGCAATGCTGAACATAACGGTTTTTATCAAATTTCTGAAAATCGTCACAAAGCTTGAATTTTACCCCATTATATGCCCCACATTTCGTAACTTATCAGCATAAAACATCCTAAATATGAACGCCAGGGGTCTACTGAACACTTTGATGCCCAATATGCATAGATATATACCAAACTATGTGGCGCACAGAGACCCCCAAATGACAATACTGTATATACATTTTCACGGCTGACGCGCTGGCTGCTGCAATATAAGCACCTGGTGTGTGTATTATGCGACATTAGACCCCCCTAACAGTATAGAGACCACAGAAAACCATATATTTTCAGAAAGTACACATTCTGACGAATCCAATATGGGTAAATAAGTGTTTCTACTACAAACTGCCAAACTGCAAAGCAATGCTGAACATAACGGTTTTTATCAAATTTCTGAAAATCGTCACAAAGCTTGAATTTTACTCCATTATATGCTCCACGTTTCGTAACGTATCAGCATAAAACATCCTAAATATGAACGCCAGGGGTCTACTGAACACTTTGATGCCCAATATGCATAGATATACCAAACTATGTGGCGCACAGAGACCCCCAAATGACAATAGTGTATATACATTTTCACGGCTGACGCGCTGGCTGCTGCAATATAAGCACCTGGTGTGTATATTATGCGACATTAGACCCCCCTAACAGTACAGAGACCCCAGAAAACCAGATATTTTCAGAAAGTACACATTCTGACGAATCCAATATGGCTAAATAAGTGTTTCTACTACAAACTGCCAAACTGCAAAGCAATGCTGAACATAACGGTTTTTATCAAATTTCTGAAAATCGTCACAAAGCTTGAATTTTACCCCATTATATGCTCCACGTTTCGTAACATATCAGCATAAAACATCCTAAATATGAATGCCAGGGGTCTACTGAACACTTTGATGCCCAATATGCATAGATATACCAAACTATGTGGCGCATAGAGACCCCCAAATGACAATAGTGTATATACATTTTCACGGCTGAAGCGCTGGCTGCTGCAATATAAGCACCTGGTGTGTGTATTATGCGACATTAGACCCCCCTAACAGTACAGAGACCCCAGAAAACCAGATATTTTCAGAAAGTACACATTCTGACGAATCCAATATGGGTAAATAAGTGTTTCTACTACAAACTGCCAAACTGCAAAGCAATGCTGAACATAACGGTTTTTATCAAATTTCTGAAAATCGTCACAAAGCTTGAATTTTACCCCATTATATGCTCCACGTTTCGTAACGTATCAGCATAAAACATCCTAAATATGAACGCCAGGGGTCTACTGAACACTTTGATGCCCAATATGCATAGATATACCAAACTATGTGGAGCATAGAGACCCCCAAATGACAATAGTGTATATACATTTTCACGGCTGACGCGCTGGCTGCTGCAATATAAGCGCCTGGTGTGTGTATTATGCGACATTAGACCCCGCTAACAGTACAGAGACCCCAGAAAACCATATATTTTCAGAAAGTACACATTCTGACGAATCCAATATGGGTAAATAAGTGTTTCTACTACAAACTGCCAAACTGCAAAGCAGTGCTGAACATAACGGTTTTTATCAAATTTCTGAAAATCGTCACAAAGCTTGAATTTTACCCCATTATATGCTCCACGTTTCGTAACGTATCAGCATAAAACATCCTAAATATGAACGCCAGGGGTCTACTAAATAGTTTGATGCCCAATGTGCATAGATATACCAAACTATGTGGCGCACAGAGACCCCCAAATGACAATAGTGTATATACATTTTCACGGCTGACGCGCTGGCTGCTGCAATATAAGCGCCTGGTGTGTGTATTATGCGACATTAGACCCCCCTAACAGTACAGAGACCCCAGAAAACCATATATTTTCAGAAAGTACACATTCTGACGAATCCAATATGGGTAAATAAGTGTTTCTACTACAAACTGCCAAACTGCAAAGCAATGCTGAACATAACGGTTTTTTATCAAATTTCTGAAAATCGTCAGAAAGCTTGAATTTTACCCATTATATGCCCCACATTTCGTAACGTATCAGCATAAAACATCCTAAATATGAACGCATGGGGTCTACTGAACACTTTGATGCTCAATATGTATAGATATACCAAACTATGTGGCGCACAGAGACCCCCAAATGACAATAGTGTATATACATTTTCACAGCTGATGCGCTGGCTGCTGCAATATGAGCACCTGGTGTGTGTATTATGCGACATTAGACCCCCCTAACAGTACAGAGACCCCAGAAAACCATATATTTTCAGAAAGTACACATTCTGACGAATCCAATATGGGTAAATAAGTGTTTCTAATACAAACTGCCAAACTGCAAAGCAATGCTGAACATAACGGTTTTTATCAAATTTCTGAAAATCGTCACAAAGCTTGAATTTTACCCCATTATATGCCCCACATTTCGTAACGTATCAGCATAAAACATCCTAAATATGAACGCCAGGTGTCTACTGAACACTTTGATGCCCAATATGCATAGATATACCAAACTATGTGGCGCACAGAGACCCCCAAATGGATATATAGTAGATAAAATTTACAAGGCAAAACAAAATAAGGCAGTAAAGAGTGAAATGAAAAAAAATCCAATAAAACCACAAAAATCAATGTTTTTTTTCCAGAATAGTGTTATCGGCCGTCAGAATCACAGTTTGAATATTTTAGCTGGGCCAAACAGGTTATACGGCTAGAAACAAGTGAACACAACATATGCAGAGCTGAAAATGCAATAAAATGGCTAAAAATTCAATAAAATGGCTAAAAATGCACCAAAATACCCAAAATTGCAATATAATCACCGAAATAACATACAAAAGATATTGCACAGTACGGTTAGCGAATACGCTATTCGTAATGGCAATAAAACATTTTTTTCAGCAAAAAAAAGAGACGATGCGATAAGAAAAAAAAAAAAAAAGCCACAATGCCATGTATGTGCGTGTGCGTGTGTACAAATGGTAAATTACATGTTATGTGCGCGTGTGTGCGTGTGCACATGTGTGTAAGTGCAGTGAGTGTAAGTGACCCCCCCAATCCCCAAAAATGTATGTGTAAGTGTGTGTAAGTGTGAATCTAAGTGTGTATTACTGTAATAAGTGTGTGTTGGTGTGTTTGTGTGTGTAATTGTTGCACTAACCTGAAAAAGTCGCTGAAGACTGTTGCACACGATGTGGAGGGGTCCCAGGAAGACATCTGCGACGATCTGCGTGTCTCTGTGCTGTGGGGGCGGAGCTGATCGGCGCAGTGCAGGCTGCAGCAGCAGGACACGTAAGGAACACGTGCCTGCTGCTGTTTTTGGGCCCCTGGGCGATCGCGCCCCAGGGGCCACTCGATCCCCTGCTCTGCTCGTTGCCTAGGGGCAGGGGATCGAAGCGGAACGGAGCGAGCGGCTCTAACAGCCGCTCCTCCGCTCCAGAACCCGGAAGTGCTGCAGAACGTAGAATCTACGTTCTGTGGCATTTCAAGTTACTTTTCCACAGAACGTAGATTCTACGTTCTGTGGCACTTAAAGGGTTAAATATATTGCAATATATGGACAAACAATCCCTGTTTTGTTTAAAGGGGAGGCAGTTATAGTAATGCACAAAATGCCTTAGGGGCAGATTTATCAAGGGTTGATTTTGGAGGTGATTGGAGCTTTCTAAATCAACTTGAAATTCGAATAAAAAAGACCAACCAAATTTATAAAAAAAAACAAATTTTTTAACTTCGAGTGAGTAGGCTGTATTCAATATCGAATTCGGATCGTCTTATATTCGAAGTCCACCAAATGACTCCAAAAAGGTTCTAGGAGGTCCCCCACAGACTAAAACAGCAGGTTTTACATGCCAATAGTCAAAGTATAACAAAAGATACATGTTTTGTTTACCTTATAATTTAATGGGAATCTTTGTCTGAACCATTGTGAATAGCTGAAT
Organism: Xenopus laevis; assembly: GCF_017654675.1. Classification (NCBI taxonomy): domain Eukaryota; kingdom Metazoa; phylum Chordata; class Amphibia; order Anura; family Pipidae; genus Xenopus; species Xenopus laevis. Next base: position 114,175,590 of record NC_054383.1, read on the forward strand.
AAACAAACTTCCCATTCATATCCTATTTCTGTCTGTAAGTTACTTTACAGAATTAGACTTCAAATATTTTATTAAGATATTAAGGGAAACATGTACTGTTAGGGGCAGCAGATTTATCAAGGGTCGAATTTTGAATTTGAAAAACTTCGAAATTTGCATTCAAAAAGACCAACCAAAATTAAATCAAAGGTTTTTTTAGACCGAATTGGTCTGTTTTCGATTGAATAGGTCCGTTTTCGTATGTTCCAAAAAAAACTTAGATTTTTCAAAGTCCATCTATTAACTCCAGGAGCTCCCCCATAGGCTAAAACAGCAATCCTGCAGGTTTTAGATGGTGGAAGTTGAATTTTTATAGAGACAGTAAATTTTGATATTTGAATTTTAGAATTTTTTCCCTAGTCGAAGTACACTAAAATTAGCTCGAAATTTGTATTTAAAAATTCAATTTCTAAATTCGACCCCTTAATGTCCTAAATATATTGATATGGTGGAATGCGGAAGATCTCTTTTCTTTGTCTGTATTCATTTTGTAATCTCACACTTAAAGCAACCCCACTTAATAATTTAAAATTTCTTAGTATTAAGGGCAACGTTCCCTTTCATTATATTTAAAAAAGTAAATTGTGTAGTAATCAATACAGTCCCCCAAAATGGAAGACATATGGTGCCCACTGACTTTCCTTATAATCAGCAGAAAATTGTGGTAAATGATCAGACAGAGGCAGGATGTTGTTGCAAAGGTTGAGGTGATTTATTTAACACACAACATGTTTCGAGCAAGAGCTCTTTCTCAACTGATCATTTACCACAATTTTCTGCTGAATTTATTGCTTCATTGGGCGGAATCTGTGGTTAAAGGTCTAATGAACTGAATCTATTCCTTTTCTTTTGTTTGACTTTCTGTATAAGGTTACGTCTGCATGGATCAAGTCTGAGCTCATTGGCCATTTGAGGGGTGTGGTCACAAAGTAGGTGTGGCAACATTTTTTACATCCCTACAGATGGTAGATCACCATATATGTCTTTCTGTTTGTTTAGTGGGAGCCCAGTTGGTTCTATTCAGAAGTTCTTTTTCCATCTCATGGGCCTGTTGTACTGTCACGTTCGGCACCCTATATGCAGAACCCAAGCTAAGCTCCCTGGTCCCGGCTCTCACTTCTGCCTTTAACCATCGCCTTTCACCTCGGGAGGAGCCCTCGGCTAAATGGATGCCGCCAGGTCTTAACAGAGAGAGGAGCAAAGCTAATGGTTCTGGATGAGCATAGGGGCACGATCATCTCACCAGGATACTGGTAGGAAGAACACCACCAGGAACAGGCTGGCCGGGCCAGCACAAGCAGATAGAATAGTCTTTGAGTCTTTGAATTTGGAACCCCACTGAATAACCTCCCCAGTTACCCAATCAATGTGGGGATTGTGTACCTGTAGCCATGGTTACCCTAGAATTAACGGAGACGAGGAACCATCAAGAACGTTAAAAGCTAATTCTTCACAATGCACATTGTTCACACACATGGATAATACCTTGGATTTTTGGGTTACCAGACCTGACCCCAGTGGTCTCCCAAGCGCAAAGACTCAGGTCTAGCTTCCACTCTAATGGACGCAGAAACAGTAGAACCCATATTTTATGTTTTTCAGGGGACCAGAAAAAAATTCTGTACAATCCTGGAAAATGTAAAATCAGGGAAATGTATTATGCAATATATATCACTGGGATAACAAAAATGGTGTAAAAGAAAAAGGAAAACTTAAAAAAGGGCAGAGTAATATTCATTGTACAGGTATGGAACCTGTTATCCAGAAATCTGGGGACCTGAGATTTAAATAATGAGGGATGACAAACTCTTTGGTAATAACTTATGATTTAACATAGGAAGAAAATGCAAAACTGGCGTGGAATGTGTGTCCTGTCCTGTCATCACTTTCTGTAAAGAAATTTGCATTTGGTAAATACATTTTATCTGCAGTCCCTTTGTTTAATAAATTTACAAAGTTATTTTCAACTTTTAAGGGTAAAGGATCATTTCTGTGGTCTCAGAATTTCCTTTGGGGAAAACTGTCAGTTGTCTTTCAGAAATGTCAGCAACAAACAGTTGCAGTTTCAGCCTACACAAGCACTTACTGCCATGAAATGGGGACCATGTTTTGTGCAATAAACCTCTTCCTGGCTCCATAACCACAGAGACAGCACTAGGAGAGCACAGCGTGTTTCCAGCATAGGAAGAAAAATCTGCACAGGAGCAGTGACACATCCCCTAAAAACATATCAACTCCCTCTGAATAGACTCAAGCAGTAGAAATATGTTATTTCTCTTGCTCCACCTTCTTAGAGTCTGACTCGTTACTTTGTTTGGTTACAGGGCAGTACATCAAGGAGCCTCTCCTGGGCTGGACTGTATACAAATTGTATACAAATTGTGCTTTCCAAGAGTTTCCAACCCAACAACAGCTCATTCTGTACCAGGAATATACCTACAAGCAGGGGGCACATGCTCTAACCAACTACAAAAAGAATTTATGGGTGCTGAAAAATTATTGTTTCTTTCCTAAAATTCAACTTTCCCTTTAATAACATCATTAATGTCATATTTTTTCGATAATGACATTAAAAGTGTACTGTATTACTTGCTGGGACATCGGTATTAAAGAGCAACCGATCCTTCTTTGCTAAATAGGACATCACAAAATATCGCAGGACCTTTGCCCCTTTAAAACTAATTTGAGAAACAATTTACAAACCAACAACAAAAATTTTTTTGCAAACTGTTACGTGGGGCTGCTGATCATTACATTTTTTAATATTTGCCCTTCTGTTGTTATAACTGTTTGCTTCACATAGACATTAGTTTCATGATAACTCACAGATCTGCTCCTGGTCATAACTGGTCTATGTAGAGTATTTGGTAACCCTCGCTGATGAAATTATAAATTATAAATTTAAGACTGCTCGAGAAATGTTGAAGGAACCCCTATGCAAATTAAAGAACTCAAGTGGGACTTTGTGCAAAAAAACATGTTAGTTGAGGTATTTTTCCCTAAGTTGGCTTTCTATAAAAAAAAGCTTTGACATACTGGGTAGACAGTGTAATCATAATTTTACTCTCTGAGCGAATGAGCTGAAATGATCAGAGCTTAAAACCCCTAAGGGTCAGGCTCTATAATGTGCCTTAGTCAAGAAAATGATTCTGCTTTTTTTTTGTTTTGTTTATTTTTAGGCATTTTTGATGGATTTCATGCCTTTGCTTTTATTATTATGGCAGATGCCTTGTTTTGGGTTTGGGGGGGGTCTTCTTTATCTTTTGGGAGGGATACGGGGTTAGGGAGGTGGTGGGCTCTAGATATTTTTTTTTTGGTGGAGGGGAATGGAAGCCAGATTGGACAGAGAGAAGAATTTGAAACTGGCTATCCATTGGGTGTTGTTGGAATTGGTGAGGTTGTGGGTAGGGGAGGCGGTCAATATGGACAAAGGGGTGGACTTTGATAGTTGCCTGTCCTCATATGGGTGGAATGGGGAGGGAGTCTTCTGGTGGTGGGTATCTTAAGTGGACTTATTTAACCTGCCATTCATTTTATGTTAGTTTAAGAATTGTATTATGGGTTGTTTCTTTATTGAAAGCATTTATTTTTATAAAAATATCTATAATGTGCCTTGGGGTTGGCCATTTATGCCTTCCAAGGCTGTTTTAATTGTCATGGCAGTCCCCAAAAGTAAAGTGACTAAAGACCCTAGTGACTTAAACCCTTTCTCATCCTGTCTGTATTCAATACATTGCTAGAAATTATTTACACCCCTCCCAACCAGCCCAGCACAGCCAGAAGTAATCTCTAGTAAAGCTCTAACCAAATATATGGCAACAATCCAACCTGAAAGGTGACAAGTTAAAGGCTGTGATGGTACCAGTGACCTGACGTACAGCAGGCTTTTTCATTTAGTTAAAGTAGAGTCAAAATCCATATTATGAGACCTGAAGAATTCATCTGGACAGGACATGAAAATGATTAAACCCAAAAATATATTTGTATACTTAGGTTTACAAATATTTATTTGGGGGGTGTCTCTTGACTGAAGTTGCAGGTGGATTTATTACTGACTGTTTATACTGGTTACACAAACTGGTTTCCCAATGGGGAAATCCCAGCAATTAAGTTAAAGTAGGGGGCTTGTTAACCTTCCAAACACTTATTTTTAGTTCAGCTGTTTTAGATAATTCACTAGAAATAAAGACCTTTTTCAATTGCTTTCCACTTTTTTTTTTTTTTACCAATTATCCAGAATTAAATGTTCCTGTCTCCTGTCCAGTTTCCCCTTTTACTGGGTGGAGGCGTTGTGATTATCATCTTAGTTAGCCAATAAAGGTATCACCTTTACACCACTTTGTTATGTTTCATATCAAAAGCTCTTCCCTATAACCCTTTTACTGCTCAATCTTGGGTAATTGCCTGGGCACCACTTTTTTAATTCAGATGATTGTGTTCTGCATAAAGGTAACACCGAAGCATCAAGTGGGCACAGCACCTCGGGGTCTTACTCTGACTAAAATTTAAAAGATGGGGAATGAAGGGGCAACTTTTAAATTAGGCAATTTGCCAAATCACACAGGGTGCTGCATTAGACTGGCCATTATGCTTCTTGGAACACACAAATTGCACTAAACTTGATTCAGTATGTTTAATCCTGGCTTCCATAAATACAATGAAAAATAAAAAAGAAATCACACTTCAGAAAACCATGTACCCAGCTTTTCCAGTTTCCATAGGGAACCCACTGTATGATTTCCCATTTATTTCAAGTTCAGTCCCATTGAAATGGTTTTATGCAGAATATGTAAACATATAATATATAACCATTTCTCATCAGTCAGGGCCCCGATGGACCCTCTACACTCCCAAGCCCTCCTGTAGTTTCACAATTTACTTCTCCCATTGTTACATCTCTGATTCCAGCTTTTGTTAATCATATTTTTTAGTTTCTTTAAAGGGGAACTAAAGCCTAACTAAAGAAGTAGGGCAGACATGTTGCACATTATGTTTTGGGCTTCTGTACCAGCCCAAGGCAACCACAGCCCTTTAGCAGTAAAGATCTGTGTCTCCAAATATGCCCCAGTAGCTCCCCATCTTCTTTTCTACTGATTCACTGCACATGCTCTGTGCTGCTGTCACTTAGGGACCCACTCACAATATACAGTACACATAGAATAGAAATGTCACAATATAAGGCTGATTAGTAATTAATACACATAATTACTACATGGCAGCACAGAAACCAGTGCAACTAACATCAGCATTTAATAATCAGCCCTGTAGCATCAGCTTATATTTCAGGGGAAGCTCATTTTCTGCTGGATAATTAGTGACGACCCCTAAGCTTAGCTTCTCAACAGCTGCTCAGAGCCCACTGAGCATGTGACCAAGATGGTGACCCCCTGTGACAAGTTTGAAGTCCTGGATCATTGCTGCTATTGACAAGCTGAAACTTTAGGCTGGTGCAATAAGTTCACTATATAAAAGATGGCATTTTTAGCTATATTCATTTTCGGGATTTAGTTCTCCTTTAAATAAATCTATATGTTTATTAGACTCTGTAGTATACTTTATGCAATATCCTAAAAGCACTCCCACTGGTTTTGACGTGTGAGAAAATGAAGGGGGTAAATTCCAGATTAAGCTAAAAATAAAGCCAACTTCCTCTTACTGTTAGAGAGAGAGAGAGAGAGACGATGGTCAGACAGAAAGTAACAGGAGCCCGGTCCCTTTACATGAGGGGATATCTGCTCACAGGTACAGTCACTAATATTACTCCTCTCTTTATATATGCACTGTGCTGCAAATAATCATACACACACGCTGTATGTGGGACATAATCATGGAGACCTGTCTGTCCATATTCTTAGGGGATTATTTTTCAATCTTCAACCAAATATTGTGTTAATAAAAGAACATAATGTTAAAATCAATAAGAAGCTCTCTACGCTACGTTACACATAAAACCTAATTAGATTTATGCAGGCAGATAAAACAATATGCTTATATTATGCTTATCTGATATGTGTATCAAAGAGCACTGTTTGTCTTTCAGGGTTTGTGAGTTTGTTCTAAATCGTTTAAATATATTCCAACAATGTTTCCTGACACTACTTACCCTGACCCCAATAAGTTTAAGCATTAGGATCTGTAAACTGCCCCAAATCGATAAAACATATATAGGTGTAGGATACAGTACATTATCCGGTAACCCATCAACCAGAAACTCCAAATTAAAGAAAAATCACCCATTTTTTCCAAATAATCCACATTTTTAAAAATGATTTCCTTGTTTCTCTGTATTAATGAAACAGTACCTATTCTTGATCAACTCAGCCTATTGGGTTTATTTAATTATTGGGTTAATTGGGTTATTTCCTAGTAGACTTATGGTACAGAGATCCAAATTACAGAAAGATCCATTATTTGGAAAATAGTGATTACTAGGGTACTGAGATTATAAGGTTTTGTTGGGGTCAATAAAGATAGACAAATTGTGGAATTCTAAATATTGATAGTCATTTTGCTAAGTACATCTGGCAAAATATCTATACATATTTTATTTATAAACATAGAACTACAATTTTAGCACCTCATTATTTATGTTATATACTCAATACTAATATCCCACATATATCAATGTTTTGTGCCATAAATTCGCCATAAATTGGCCCAGTCCAACCCTGCCAGCTCTATATCTCAGCACATCACATTCACAGTTATTTAATTCAGAAATGTAGTCTATACCCAAGGTTGCTGCAAAGATATGCCTGATGTATAGACTCAAACTTTGGTGACATTAGATGAAGGGAACATGTATAGTTTGGTAAATTGTTTAAAGGGTAAGGTATTTTTAGTAGCTTAAATATAGTTATAGGTATTTTTAGTAGTTGATATAAAATGTCTCAATGTCCTTAATATATTGATAATGGGTTGAGTGCAGGGGATCTCTTGCATTTGTTTATATGAATTTTGTGGTCACAGTCTCATTGCACCCCCGGCTTAAAAATTAGTGGTGAGCACAACTTTCCCTTTTTTGCTAGGACTCCTCTGCAAGACAGTAGAATTTCAAACTTGTTCAAGGCTTTAATATATAGTTAGTGAGTTAAATGGCCCAGTGCAAATAGAGAGAACAGTAACATTGCCTTACAAATCCTTATACATATTAAAACTAGGGGGATGTGCCTACACATAGGGCCATTTTAAGTGCTCAGTTATTTTACAAGCCTGTTTGTGTGAGTGCCTGCCATCTTCTGTTATGGGTTGAATACCTCCACCTTGAGCTGGGGCATGTGCACCCAGACCCCAATTACTACTGGTGAGACAAAAAAAACCCATCGGCCTTTCATTGGGATTTTTTCTTTGTAAATCCATTTTAAGACCTTGGTGGACCATGGGCAAAGAGCCAATTGGACGGCTGACAACACCCTCCTGCGCGCAACACACCAACATTTTTTTTACGCCATGTCCATTTTTTTGGCTGCACCGCTTCATACAGCACCCATTTTACTTAAACACAACCCAGATAGGCCAGTATAATTACTATACAAATGGAATAATGAGGATATTAACCCTCAATGTGCCAGTATAATACTATAGAAAATGAAAAACTCAGCATATTAACCCTAGGCATATTAACCTCAGACATGCTAGTGCAATTACTACAGAAAGAGGATAATCAGCATATTAATCAGCTTTGCCAGTGTAATTACTGTAATAATGCCAGTAAGATCACTGAAAAATGTCCACTAACACTCCATTAACTCCACACATGCCAGTACGGTCATTGGACAAATTGAAAGGATTTTCTTACACTTGCACAAGCAGAATACCAGTAGTGAAGTTTTCTTCTTCCCTTGTGGTCCAACAGCTGCTTGCCATGTACTTTCTCTGCGTGCTCAATACACTGCAGAAAAATCCAAGATGGCCATTTGCTCCACAGTGGAACAAATGGAAAGAACAGAAAAATGATGGGGTAAGGAGGGTAGTGAGAGCGGGGGTGGCAACTGAAGAGGAGTAGGGAGGGAAATAAATTCAGTGGGCCCTAAGCAGATGTCCAATTGGCCCCATGGTTAAAGTGAACCTTGTACACATGCCTTTGCAGTAACACTTTATGGAGGATTCTGAGCTGCAGTTGAAATATCCACGCATAGAGAATAACAATGTCACTGGTATGTCCAAAAGGATTGTGCATGTGTGCCAACAAATTCTCATTTGAAATGTGTGTGTGCCGCTGGAGTGTAGGGTCTAAAGGCCACAGAGTAAAACAGCAAGGTGATCTATCATGCACAGTGGAGGGGAGAATTATAGCGTGTTCGCATATGTACCCAGACACTTATCACCATTATTCCAGAATGTTAAAGCATTTGGACACTGAGGAGTCACTGAGACAAAAAAAAGTCACCATAAGAAAAAACGCTCATTGACTTGAATGCATTTGGAGTGAGAAAAAATTGTTGCGAACGTAAAAATTGTTGTGCCGTAAAAAATTTTTTACGCCCATTAGCCCAAATCACAAATTTTTGGGTGAAGCGAAATGGGACATCGATATTGTTAATGCTTGTGGCAGCATAATGTCACACACTTGTTAAACAGGACTTGTCTATCAACCTCTTGAAGTGGGATTAACCTCCCCCAACCAGGCCCGGACTGGCAATCTGTGGTTTCTGGCAAATGCCAGAGGGGCTGCCATAAAGTCCCATAGAAATCAGTATTTAGTGGGCTGGTGGGGCTGTTTGGGCCTCTATGTGGGCTGATTGGGCCTCTGTGTTCCTGAAATGCCAAGGCCCATTTTAATTGTCAGTCCGGACGAGCCCCCAACTATCATTCTCTTTTAATCTGGGGAATTCTCACAGCTTGGCTTTTTCAGCAATAATGGAGCAGAATAACAGCATTGCAGTCTTGCAAATGTCACAATCTGTCTACCATTTGTGATATTACTCCTCTAATAATATTTAAGGTTTCTGAGTGAGGATAACTTGAACTATGTTAATTAGTAGATTATTTTGTTAGGCTCTAAATAGAATTTTATAGAGGCCTACAGTACAGGACAGAATTATAACTTAGCCATACTTCAGCCATTCTGTTATCTACAGCTAAAAGTATGCAGTCACTGTTGTTTTTCATAAGTCATGTAAGTTGTTTACATCAAAAAGGGATCATATCAGCCACTAACATGTCTAAAATAGTCTAGAATGTGACCCAGCAGTCCCCATATATGCCAAAGGAGAAGAACTGATGTAAACAAGAATCACAAACATGGATTGGGCAGAATATATGAAAAACAAGAACAATCAACAATAATTGGTTGAAAGAATGGACTGGGAGGGATATTGTGGACTGAGAGGGGGCATGAATGGTTATAAAAATAAACCGAAAATAATGTAGTGTTTGGAAGGCATTGTATTGTGTACATCTGTGTTCACTGCTGGTGTATGAAAGCTTGACTACTTGCCAATTCTTGCCAATGTCGGGTCTTGGTCATATGTTATCTGGCTTCAACATATGACACAGCTCCGTTCAATTGTGAAAGTTTAAAAAGCCTTTATTGTTTACATGGCTTTTATGATCTGCACAATACAATGTTTCAGGCCTGCTTCCAGCCCTTCAAGTTACTGAAACATTCGCTGTGTTGCAATTTATACATTTCTCCAACAGCACCATCTTTTGGTTACAAAGTCTAACTTTACCGAAAAAAATATAAAAAAAGTATAAAAAAAAAATTGTATCAATTATCTCTTTAGGTTACTTTTAGATTGCTAATTCTGACTCAGTCTCATAATTCTTATATATGACTTTTGTTAATCCTCACAGATCAATCCAAGTCTAAAAAAAATAAAATACAATATATAAACAAATATTAAAAACAACCTAAATTAAAAGTTCTCACCGTAGAAAGGGGATTTATCTAAAAATGGGGTGTAGATCATATTCACGGTTAAGGCCATGCGATTCCATAGTTTCCAATAAACGGATCCCCTTTGCTTGTCTTTTTAATAATTCTTTAATTCTGTAACCACCTCAGTGAGATGATGGGACCTGATCAATTATTTGGAATTTCAGTTGGTGAACCCCATGGCTTTTATCCACAAAGTGTGCAGAGACCGCCTGATCTTTTTTCTTTTAATTTAATAGCAGATTAATGTTCCCTTATTCTCTCTGTAGCCTTCCTAGTGGTCTGACCCACATATAAGAGACCACATGGGCATTTAATTGTATAAACAGAATTAAAGAATTATTAAAAAGAGAAGCAAAGGGGCGTAACTACAGAGGAAGCAGACCGTGAGGCTGCAGGGGACCCAGGAGGTATAGGGGCCTAAAGAAACTCTCATTCATATGAAATTTCAATAGGTATTGGTAAAACAAGTCAACCTCTAGACATTTTGGGGACCAAAAAAATTATTTGCTTTGGGGCCCAGTGACATCTATTTACGTTACTTGGTTAAACTGTCCATTGTCTATTTTCAATAGTGATCTTATTTACGTGAGTGGAGTTAATTAGTGATCATATTGGCATGTCTGGGGTTAATATGCTCATTATCCATTTTCTGAAGTGATCTTATTGGCATAGTTGAGATTAATGGAGTGCTTATTGTTTATTTTCTGTAGTGATCACATTTGCATGCCTGGGTAATTATGGTGGCTGGAAAGTTCATTTTTGGGGGTCCAAAGCTGCACTTTTGCTTTTGGTCCCATATTTTGTTGAGATTGCTTTGGTTTGCCATTAGTCTTAAAGGGGTTGTTCGCTTTTAAATTAACTTTTAGAATAATGTAGGAAGTGATATTCTCAGACAATTTGCAATTGGTCTTCATTGTTTATTATTTGTAGTTGTTGAGTTATTTCGCTTTTTATTCAGCAGCAATCAAGTTTGCAATTCCAGCAATCTGGTTGCTAAGGTCGAAATCGCCCTAGCAACCATGCACTGATTTGAATGAGAGGCTGGATTATAAAATGGAGAGGCCTAAATAGAAAGATGAGTAATAAATCTGTAGCCTTACAGAGCATTTGTTTTTTACATGGTGTCAGTGACCCCCTTTTGAAAGCTGAAAAGAGTCAGAAGAAGAAATAATTAAAAAACTATACAAAAGAAAAAATCAAGGCCAATTGAAAAGTTGCTTAGAATTAGCCATTCTATAGCATACTAAATGTTGACTTAAAGGCGAAGCACCCCTTTAACAACAAACTCTAGCTACAGGGCCCCAAGATATTGTTCTACTAGTTCTATTCTATTGTTCTACTAGCAAAGGTATTGTTGGGAAATCATGGATAACTATGGAGAATTTGCTGATATAATAAAATTGGCTAATAAACAAAATCCCTACCTTTGCTAGTATATTGTTATAATTTATTTAAAGGAGAAATCAACCTGTGGGTAAAAACCCTACCCCCACACCAGGTAGCCCTCCCTCCCTCCTCCTCCCCCCCAGGCTAACTACCCCCCCCCCCGGGGAAATGCCCATACTCCATACTTACCCTCGGCACAGATTCTTCCAGCGAAGTTGCACACATTCATGTTCCGTGTTCTCTGTAAGCTGACTGAGAGGTCTGTATTTCTGTGCATGCGCAGTTGGAGCAGTTTGCCGGTTTGTGCGGAATTACACCGAAATTGCCGATCTCTCAGTCAGCTTACTCAGGAGCTGGAAGATGGACGCGTGGAACTTTGCTGGCAGAATCTGGGCTGAGGGGTAAGTATGGAGTATGGGGTATCTCCCGGGGGGGGGGGAGTTAGGGCTACCTGGGGTGGGGGGTAGGGTTTTTTCCCCCACAAGTTGATTTCTCCTTTAAAATGCAGTCATCTTCCTGTTTGCTTTCTTCTCTCTTTCAGTTTGCCTCAGTGTGTGGATGGATTCAGCCCATGGAATTGGGGTTCAGCTGATCCCTCAGTATCCGGTGGTTAATCAGTCTGTTACCCTGAGTGTCACTGGAGTCACTGGCACAATACGTCAGTTCGCATGGTATAAAGGTTCAAGTGTAGATACTAATAACCAAATATTCAATGTTATTCCATCTCTAAATTCAGTGACACATGGGCGTCAGTATTTCTCTAGGGCCAGTCAGTTCCCAAATGGCTCATTGCAGATCTCAGGCCTTGTTCCTACAGACCAGGGGAGTTACACAGTGATTATACAGACTGCTGAGACTTCAGCACGACATACAGTTCTCCTGCCAGTTTATGGTGAGTAACACATAACTTTATGTCCACATACTTTGTCTCCACTGAAACCAAAGTTCTCCTCACAAATTCACAATATAAATGTGTGCCCCAGATGACTAAGCTGTACATTATATGAAGCTGGCAGCCAAAAATATCATAAAGCTTTTTTTTTTCATGTTTGCTTCTCACTAGCAACTCTTTGTGTCTCAATTATTTTCCCATTGTGACTGAGCCATTTGTTAAAACCGAGGAATACTTGACCCTTTCAGAGCATGCCATTTTTCACACAATTTCCCAGCTGATTCTTTTAATAGTTTGCTCTTTTGCTTTAGAGGCATTTTCCAGATTCCATGATTTTTTACCCACATTGCAGTGATTTGCAAATAATTCCATCATTTTGTGATTACACAGGGAGTTGTGGCAGCCACAATTACATTGTATGTGTTGAATTGAACGCCATTGCTTGTTAGCATGTGCATAATAGCAAATTGGGTGCAGGTGTTTTGCGACATCACAATGTTAAAAATGTTAGCCTATTGTCTGTTGCACCTATTGACTGTGGGAACAATGGAGTTAACTCCACGTTTAGGGTCAATAGTCACAACGACACATGATTCGGTAAAGAGGCTTGACGGACACAATGGCATTTAGCTCAGCTATGCAAGAAACATATAGTAGATCTCTCAGATATATACAGTGTCAGACTGGGATGCCAGGGGCCCAGCAGAAAACCTTAGACCGTGGGCCCACTTTCCAAACTATTATTCCTCCTCTCCTCACTCAACATCTTTATTCTCCTAGTCTTTAAGATTTACTTAGTCTATTCTTCCATTATTAAGCATTTTATAATGAATAATTATAATGAAATAAGGAATGACCATGAAATTGGCCACTTAGTTAGAAGCAAAAGGGCCCACTAACATCTGTGCCCACTGGTAGTTTTCCTGGTATCCGGGTGGGCCAGTCCAATACTGGATATATAAAGTTATGCTGATGCACCCTAATACACCTCTTTAGCAAATGTGCCCGTTTCACCAGCAATACTGAGGCTATTCAAAATGCAAACATCTCTATTTTTAATAACAGCACATTCATCAGACATGGCTGACGTTATTAAAAACTGGCAATGCTTTTTTTGCCTTAATTCACTTCCTCTGAACAGTATTTAAATTTAAGAAACACTTTTCTTCCACATCCTGGCTTAAAGGTAGTGCTTAAAGGATACGTAAAACTTAAAAATAAAGAATGTATTCTAAGCACTTTTGCAACGTACTTTCATTATTTTATTTTTTTAATTCAAAGATATTAAAAGATTCATATACTGTTACTATGAATGAATTTTGTTACAACAGTGCCACTTGCTGGTCATTTTCTGACCAGTCTGACCACCAAGTAGTGAAGGAGGTTGTCAGGAGAAAGAAAGATTCTGCTCTGATGTTTTTCAAGATTTGAGAAAGGTTTCTAATTTTTATCCGAAGCACATCAGAGCAGCCTCTTTGTTCTCCAATAACTATTATATTTGTACTTCCTAAGACCATGGGCGTTGTATTTTTGAAAACACATTCAAGACCCTTTTCACTATTGTCAACTTTTCTTATATGTTGTGTGTTTGGGAGGAAGCATGCGGTGAACAGACGTAGAATAAATGTGCAGATCTGTAACTTGGCAACAATAGCAACAGAACATCATGGTAATTCTTGCAAATTCCAGTAACTATAGGGATCCCACTATTCAATGTCTTTATACACCTTAATTACAATATAAGCTTTTATTCTTGGCTTATACTTACTGTTTTGCTGTTGTTTTCTGCCAGCACCTCATACACAACACTGTGTGGAATGTTGCACTTGTTTTATGTAAACTGACCAGTAGATGGATATTAGTCAGGATCAGCCAGCCTCCATACACACCCCAGGGACAGGGTTCCCATAAATAAGGATTTAATAAGTAACAAACCAGCTCCTAGCATACCACACACTAGAGCGTTCTACTGACATTGTATCTGAGAATTACAGTTCAGCTACATGCTTTCCTCAATTATTTTAATAAGGGTTTAGCTGTAAATCAACTGTGATTTCCCTTGATCCTCTTCCTTTCATGTTACATAACTTTGTGTTGTTTGTATCTCCAGAGCCCGTCACTTCCTCAGTGATCAGCACAAACAATAAGGAACCCCAGGAGAATGGGAAAGTCACCCTCACATGCAGTACAAATAATGCAGAAAAGATCCTTTGGAGCAAAAATGGTGTCTCTCTCCCTCCCAGACTGATTCTGTCTGCAGATAACAAGACTCTCACTTTCTCCAGTGTCTCTCGCTCAGATACAGGACAATATCGATGTGAAGCTTCAAATGCCGTCAGTAAGACTATCAGTGATCCCTACACACTAACTGTAAACTGTAAGTAACTACTGTATGGTGTCATAATGTTTAATCTGGCTCTCACTGATTAAAAGCCCAGTATACACTCTGATATTCCATGTGCCAATCCCCGTTGAATAAAGAGGAAGGGACAGGGGCGACGAAAATCATATCATGGCCATAAACATTATTTGGACCAAAAAAGGACAGATACCATTTACAGGCCATTAATTGCATGGCTACATTTCTATTGTTGCAAGTGATCAGGACATCAGTAAATAGAGGAGTTGCAGATCCTCCTTGTTTCCTCATCTGCAGATGCAGCACACACAGGTATATATGGTGCATCTGCAATGAAGAATGTCTACCATGCCTAATTCCCAAACTGATGTGTGTTATATTATATTGTGATCAGCAGGCCGTCAAACATGTACTGGATATAGTCTCAGTTCTCCCAAGAGACCTGCTTATTGTATTAGTTACAAATGTATCTCTATGCAGGTGCTGGGTATTTTGGCCTTTCAGCCAAAAGTTTCATATTTGATTAAGTTTTAGAAACCTTGTATCTTATTTTCTGGCATCAGTGAAGGAGATCAAAGTGAAATGCAGGACATTTCAGTAAGAAACCAGGACTGGAGGCTGAGCTGGCAAAATTGGGACTGTCCCGTGAAAATCGGGACAGTTGGGAGGTATGTATTTGGCTGCTGCCTATTGTATTTTCCTCCCATGGTTTTTGATATGAGGGTCTTTTATTATTGCAGATGGTCCAGAAAGTCTGAGTATCACAGGAAGGCTACAAGTGACTTCTGGGAGCACCATCTCATTAGAATGTTCTGCTGATTCTGTTCCTGCACCAACCTACCAGTGGAAATTAAATTGGACTGTTTTAGAATTCCAGAATAGCAAACTGAACATCCAACAGGCCACATCTGAGAATGCAGGAAATTATACCTGTATAGTGACTAATTCAGTGACAAAGATCTCGCCGGAAACCTCTGTATATGTGACTGTGAATGGTAAGTTCTGATACCTGTCCCTGTCAAACAAATATACAGCAGGTATATAGACTGAATAAAGAGGCACCAGTAAAGTGTTTATTTATACATAGACATTTGTATGAAAACGTGTAAAACATTTTACACTGAAAAAAGAGCTGGTGTAAAAACGAATGTGCAGGCCCGGATTTGCGGCAAGGCCGCATAGGCCCAGGCCTAGGGCGGCAAAAAAATAGGGGCGGCATGCCGCCGTTCAACTACACCAGCTGCGCCGGCGTTTTTTTGCCGGCGCGCTGGGAAGGCGGGCGCTAGGACCGCGCGGCCGCCTGGTCGGACCGCGCGGCCTAGGGGCGCCCAGAAGTGAAATCCGGCACTGCAAATGTATATATATATATATATATATATATATATATATATATATATATATATATATATATATATAAAACAGTTTTTTTTTAAGTTGCAAAGTGAGGTACTGTAAAGAGAGTCCTATATGGCAGATGGTAAGTAGAATGATGTTCAAACTACAGACAATTTAGGGTCATAGCCCTGTTCTTCACATCTGCTCCCCACTTTAGATTCAGCAGAAATTCTAGGAGTACAAAGAACTGTGTCTCAAAATGTAGCTAAAATAACTCATTGAAGTCAATGAAATAAATTCATAAGGCAAAGAACTGCTGAGATCTTTTATTTTCTCTCTCATACCCTTGCTCTGCTCAGGATAGAGATCAGAAGTCCAAGATGTCCTCTCTCCTTCCTGAACAGAGCAACATCAGATCACGTCTATGTTTTCCATCTGATGGTGTTTGTCTTTGATTGTACAGTTACAGGACCTGACCAGCAGCTGGCACTGTTGTTATAGAATTCATTAGATTGGCAGTTAATAAAAACTTGCCATGTAAATGCAAAAATCTTTTAATCTCTTCACTAAAAAGAAAGATATCTTGAAGAAGGGGGTCATCGTTTCTGTGTAGTGCAGCAGCCAGCCATCTAAAGATTTCAGTATGCAGGAGTCACAGAATGGGAAATTCAGCAAAAACAAATTGGATTTTTATAAAAACAGTCCAAATTTCTTAATAAAAGGATGTTGGAGATATTTCTTTTTTGAATGAGGAGCTTAAAAAACTTTCTTTTTGTTTTTAGTTTTTGCCTGTACAACCTCTTTGAATAGCTTTGAAACTGAAAAAATAAATAATTAATGTAAATTGCAAACGTTTTTGGAAAAGTGCCCTGAGCAATTTACATTACATCTGAAAATTCCAAAAGGTCCACAAACCTACAGTATATAGGCCTAGTTATACTCTTACATATAATTATTTACTGCATAATATATATATATATATAATCTTGACAAAGGCTCTAGACAGTAGCTGAAATGTTGATTATTTTTAAGCATGAAATAAAATTGAATTTTTTAAAAAATCCCAGGAGTGCTATATCCGATTCCACGTTCTTATATATATATATATATATATATATATATATATATATATATATATATATATATATATATATATACTCACAAAAGAAAGAAAACCGCACCAAACAGGACTTAATACAGTGTCAAGTTTAATAAAAATGTATTTTCTAAAATAAATTTTTATTAAGCTTGACACTGTATTAAGTCCTTTTTGGTGCGGTTTTCTTTCTTTTGTGAGTATAATATCGTTGCTTAGAACCAGCACACAGGCATTGGAAGTTTATTCGCCGGGTGTACCAGTTCCAAATATATATATATATATACAGTATACTGATGTCTCTGAAATCCTTTTTTTAAAGGTGCAAACAGATTTTTTTTTATATTTAATTTTGAAATTTGACATGGAGATAGACATATTGTTAATTTCCCAGGAGCCCTCAAGTCATGTGACTTGTGCTCTGATAAACTCTTTACTGCTATACTGCAAATCTAATCTAAAGGGTTGGCCTTGGATCCTTATTATTTTCTATGAGAAAAAAGGTCCCCTGCTATCTGTCTATAATGTCCTCTTAAGTACTTGTAAAGAGTAATCAAGTTCCTTGCAAGGGCCTTTCCTCACATTATAATTCTTCCACCTTTTTTATCAGTTTAATTTCCCCCTTGTTCTTTTAATACAGTTAATTAATAAACATTATTGTGTTATGTGCAGCCTTTTTTTACCAAATGGTCTTTTTTACAGATAATGACTCTGCAGGCTTTACAGCTGCCATAATCTGTGGGTCCATCTTGGGGACAGTATTCATCATCTGTATAACAGGACTTCTCTACAAAAAATATGTTCTTTCCCAAAAAGGTGAGGCAGAAACAATTAATATATGTTTGTTTATAGCAGAACAGACAGAAAAGGTAAAAAGGAAACTACGATGAGAGCAAAGAATTTGCAATAAGCAAAACTGGCAATTTCATGCTTAGGGGCTCACTAATATATTCTGTCTTGATTTGTGACCATTCAGGTGCCTCTCATAATATTCCCCTGTGCAATATGGCAAATTACTCAGCATTGGACAGTATGAAGGCAGTCTGTAAACTTGCCAATCTATGCTGAGACTTCGATGGGGGCAAACAGGGAATAGATGTAGACAAAATACTTTTTGATAATAATATTTCAGTCATTATATTTAACAAAAAGTTGTTGTGCAGGGATATGATAAAAACCTGAAATACATAATCCAGAATCAGGGTCCAATTCCCGGGCAATGGCAGAATCAACACAGTGGGCAGGCATCTGAACATCTCATAAATATATTATCCATCATTTAGGACAATCAGGTGACATAGGGGAGGACCCATCCAGAGTATATGAAAATATTCCCAACACTGCAAAGGTAAGTGATCATTATACTTATATTTCTCCACAATATTTACTATTGCCTAATTTATATATTACATATAGAAAGCTTTTTACTGCACATCTCTAGCACACACACAAACAACCTGTTGATATGCAGAGAACAGGACTAATGACAAATAGCTTGGATACAAAAGCTTTTCTGTGTAGCATTTATTTGGTAACTCACCCTTTACAGCTTCATTATTCTGAATGATACCCTGAAAACCTTAGACAGAATCTTGTGCTAAAGATTTCTTGTTTACAAAAATATACATTTTAAGTGAGAATCTGTAAATTATATAGATGAATAGTAAAAATATTTATTTATTTACTAAACCTCAGATTTATCTGGTTGGGTTTTTTGGGACAAAAACTGAAATTTTTTATTGTGGAAAAAACCTAAAGATTTGCTGCAAAAAGACCGAATCTGAAAATTTGCCATCTCAGACCTGTTGAGGCCCTGTATGAGTCAATGGGAGAGGCATCTATCTTAATTTGATGTTTTCGTGCTCTGGGCTGGGTAAAGTTCAAGCAAAAACTCAAAAAAAGTGAGCGATTTGGGGGGGAAAAAAATGAAAAATTCAAGCAATTTGGGATTTTGCTCGATTTTATCAAGTTTTTCTGCGATCCGATTAATTTGGGTTATTTTATTAATAAATAAGGTCAAATCAAGCATGGGAGTTTGGTTGTGGTTTTTTAAAATAAAATATGAGAAACATTTGGATTTTAGTAAATAACCCCCTGCACATTTACCATGGGTCGAATATCAAGGAATATCGAGCTTAGTAAATATGCCTCTAAGAGTATAGCTAAGCCAATGCTGGTAGTGGTGGGCACTGTAAGGTAGGGCAGACAAATTTACCATCCTAATGCTTGCCCTTTATATCTATTTCTATAAATATTAGGCATCTACTGTTGCTAATATCTATTTATGCTGGATAAATGAAATGAGAGAAGTCAGTAACCTTTCCAGCACTATTATATGTGAATCCATTGCTCCCATATTAACTTTGTGCCTTTGTGGTATATTGAGAAATATTTCAGAGAGGAAGCAGAACCTATTGGAATGTTATGATTCCCTATATTTTTGAATCTTTTGAAGTAGATAAGTAAAACTGACAGAAAATAAGAACTTGAAAATGTATTTTTCTCCCCAAATCCTTATGACACCCAAGCTTGCTACAGTATCAAAGGCAGCATGCAATGGGTATTGTCAGACAACCTGATTCATAACTCCTATTGCTGTTGAACCCAAATGGCCTAGAAGTTTAGAGATCAGCCGTTGATGTGTGATCTCATGCTATAGACCTTGGTTCAATTCCCTATGGCAACCACTTGTGATGCGTGTCCCAGCATGCTATAGAACTGATTTAATAACCTTCACATTTTACCACAATTCAATTTTTTCTGCTCTGAAACTCATGAATTCAAATTTTTGGTATTTATTACGATAAGACAAACTCAAACGTAAAACTTGGCCTTCTAAAAACTTGTCAGTTTGTGTAGAAATCAATGGGAGCTGTCCTAGGCAAACATTTAGGCACTTTTTTAAAATTTGTTTTTGAGTTTTTCTAGTTTGTAGACACTTTGAAAATGACGAGTAGAATACTAAGTTGGTGTATTCAAGTTTTATTTTTCCACGGTTTTATACTTTTTTTTAATGATGAAGGTTTTCTTTATTGTTTTGCAGTCATCTAAACTATATTTTCAAAAAAAATGTGTCATTCCATTCCTCAAAAATGGAAGACATATGGGACCCAGTGACTCTCCTTGAAAGGTTTAGTCAACAATCTTGTCCCTTTGGCCGTGCAGAGCACTCATAGGGGTATATTTAATTTATCAAAGAGTGAACTTGCCACAGTCTGCTAGCGTCAAATACCACCTTTCTCCATTCATTTCTATGGGATTTTTAAAGGCGTATTTATGGTGAACTTTCAAGTCTTTAAAAATTCCATAGAAATGAATGGAGAGAGGCGGAATTTCACTCTAGCGGACTGTGGTGATCTCTAACTTTGATAAATATACCTCATAGAGTTCGGTCACTAACAAAACATGTCATGGGGTTTGAATTAGTATTCTGGGTTCCCATTGGTCTGTTGGTTAGAAATAATATAATTTAACCTGTATGTAGAAATTTAATAGTGTTTTTTTTCTGCCTCTCATTTACTTTTTTTAGGCTCATCCTGCGAAAGAGGAGGGTCCCTACATGGTACGTTACCCATAATTCCAAAATCCCATTTAACCATAACCCTATATTTCATCCCTGCAGTTTCTTGGACATTATTGTCATAAATTGCAAGGAAGCAATTACCTCCAGAGCACAATTTTAAATAAATGCCCAGCTTTAAGCATTGTCACTATTATGGCATACAAAGTGTTTTGCGCACTGCTATGTTTGGTGACAATCTCAATAACATGACCTGCTACAAATTGCTTTCTTTTCATAAAATTCCACCAAAGAGAACTGAGCCAAACATTATAGGTAGATTAAAGTGGTAGGGATATATTATTAGAACCACCATGGCATTTCAAAAAAGAACATTATAAATATAGTGGTAGGGAGTGGTGGGTCATCAGCAGTATTTGTATGTATGTGTTTTGCATCCTGGGCCTTTTGAGTAGGGAACAAACAAGGGAAAGTTGTGCTCACCACTATTTTTTAAAACCATTAGGCGGGGGTGCAGCGAGGCTGTGACCACAAAATACATATAGACAAATACAAGAGTCCTCTGCACTCAACCCATTATCAATATATTTAAGACAGAGACATTTTGTGCATACTGCTACTAAAAAATGCCTTACCCTTTAAACAAAACAGGGATTGTTTGTCCATATATTGCAAAATATGGACAAACAATCCCTGTTTTGTTTAAAGGGTAAGGCATTTTTCAGTAGCAGTATGCACAAAATGTCTCTGTCTTAAATATATTGATAATGGGTTGAGTGCAGAGGATTCTTGTATTTGCGTTTTGAGTTGGGACAACGAACAACTGCTTATTTCAAAATTGTTGTGATTGACAGCAAAATATTTTATTTTTTGTTTTAGGGACTACAGTACCCATCTCAGGATACATACAGTGAGCTGAAAAAGTAACGTGATACAGATAATTCATTTCCACTCTTGGGTTGCAGAAAAATTCAAGTTTGAAAACTTCAGTTTCAGCAAATGACATTGGCTAAGCACTGGTGCAAGATTTCTTTCAGTTGAATCTCCTGACATCCTTCTCATCACCTTCTCCTCCCAATGACCAATGCTGCAATGAGGGGTTCAGTTATGTATTTGATGTACTTGTTTACCAATCAGAAGCCTGATAACATAAGAAGCCATCCCTTATAGTGCTGTCAGTTCATTGCATTGGCTGATGAAGGACAAAGCTGCATCCCCAAGCCAATACCTGCAATGGACCTGGGGGGAGGGGGGCTCAGGAGTTGTCATAATACTGAGCTGGACTCAAGGTTCCTTCCAGAAGTCAATGCTGTGAATTGTCAATGTGAATGCTTCATATACAGGAGGATTCTGTTTGGAGAGGCCTGATTCACATGGAATGTAACATTTTTTTTAAAGGGGGTGGCCTTCCTTTAAGTTAACTTTTATTATGTTATAGGATGCCCAATTCTAAGCAACTTTTCAATTGGTCTTCCTTTTTATATTTTTTGAATAATTTGCCACCTTCTTCTCTTTCCAGCTTTCTTAGATGACCCCATCTAAAAAACAAATGCTCTGTAAGGCTACAAATGTATTGTTATTGCTACTTTTTATTGCTCATATATTCTATCCTCACCCACTCGCTTACTACGCTCCTCTACTGACCTGCTACTCAACTCTTCTCTCATTACCTCCTCACATGCTCGCATTCAAGACTTTGGAAGGGCTGCACCCCTCCTCTGGAACGCTCTCCCACGGTCTGTCCGACTTTCTCCCAACCTTTCTGCTTTCAAAAAATCTCTGAAAACGCACTTCTTTCGAGAAGCCTACCCTCACTCTGCTTAACTACCAAACGCAACACCACATACAATACCACATTTCTCACCCACTTACTTCGATCTTGCCCACTCCCACACCTTGTGTATTACTCCCTTCCCTTTAGACTGTATGCCTATGCATAGGGCCTTCCTCACCTTTTTGTACCTGTATTGATTGTGATGTTTGTTACTCCATATATTCTATATAAGTAATTCATGTGATGTAGTTGTATAATCACATTCACTTTACAGTGCTACGCAATATGTTGGCGCTATATAAATACATGTTAATAATAATAATAATAATAATCTGGCCTCTCCTATACATAGTCCAGTCTCTTATTCTAAGCAATGTATGGTTGCTATGGTAATTTGGACCCTAGCAACCACATTGCTAAAATTGCAAACTGGAAAGCTGAGGAATAAAAAAAAACCCTCATAAACCACAAATAAAACATGAAAACCAATTGCACATTGTCTTGGCATATTTATTTTCCTTAACCACCCGTATTCTGTTATTCACTGCGATAGTTTTCTATGATGTTTTTCATTGTAAAATACATGGGATCTATTATTACAAATATATGTACAGTATAAATAATATGTGAGGTCGTTGAAAATTTCTGCATTGTCAGTGCTGAGCTTGTCCTCCCTCTCACCCTGTGTTGGTGATTGTGAATGTAGAAAACCCGAGCAACATAATTTCTCATGATAAAATATCACAAAACTGTTCTGTTTAATCAAAATGATTTATGTTATGTAAAATTATAATGAAAGTGCTGATCAGTCAGGGCCCATCTAGTCCCCCAGTAGTTTTAGTATTTGCTTCCCCCATTGTCACACCCCTAATTCAAAACAGCCTTTGCCACCAACATGCTCTTAGAGGTTTTTGCATTGTGTTCTTTAGTTTTGATGAATATGTATTTTATGGAAAATATTTTTACACAATACCCTAAGGCGGTTATTTACTAAACTCTGAATGAAAAAATCACGAAAAATTCATGATTTTTTCCCCTAAAATCTGACTTTTAAAAAATCATGAATTTTTCGGAATTTATTAAACCTCGAGGATGGAAAAGTCCAAATCTGAACATCTGGCATCTCAGACCTGTGGAGGTTGCATATAAGTTAATGGGAGAAGTCTCAATGAATTTTTGATGTGCGCTGGGTTACAGGAAATACCCCAAAGTTTTCAGGTGAAAATTATGAAAAAAATCGGGGAAATCTGAAAAATCCTATGAAAAAGACAGAAAAATTCAGGAAATTAGTTTTTTTTTCCACAAAGCTAATTTTCGTGAAAATGTCATAATAAATAAGCCTGAAAAACCCGAGTGGATTTGATTCGGAGTTTGTAGCAGAAAATATTGGGATTAATTCGGACTTGATAAATAACCTGAGAACACGTAATTCTTCAGTTAAAAAGTCATCTCTTTATTCGCAGACATTTACTGCACAACATGTTTCGGCTACAACGACCTTCATCAGGTGCATAAAATCAACTGACACAGCTATTTGACCCCTCACCAACAACTGCATACCAGCTCCACAGTGTTGCCAGGTTGATACAAACATATTAGAAATAATAGTACTGCCATCTTGTGGCCTACTAGTAAATAGCACCAACAAAGAGTTGCAATTGTATTGTAGCAATGGTAATACATTTTGTCACAATGTATACAAATGTTTATAACGGTAACAAGGTATTGTCCTACCAGTGCCAAGTCATTCTCAGTATTATATATACGTGTATGTTATTCCATAGTGTATCTGAAAGAAAAGAATGGAATTTCAATTAGAAACAACAATTACAAAAAGCATTTATAGCTCATAGCTTCGTTCATTCCCCTAGGTTCGACTGTGTTCATTCTATCTATCCATCTTGCCTCAGTTTGCAGAAGTAGGCGTTTTCTATCTCCCCCTCTTTGGGGTAACTGAACCTTCTCTAAAACTAGCCACCTTAATGTTGCAGGATTGTGCTTATGTAAATAAAAATGTTTGCCGACAGACGTATGAGTTTTTTTGTTATCTGGGTCGTAGTTGGAAATAGAGTATTTATGTTCCCTGATCCTGATTTTTATCTGTCTTGATGTTTGCCCAATGTACATTTTCCCACAGGGGCATTTAAGTGCATAGATCACTGAGTCAGTATTACAAGTATGATATGCTCTTATGGGGATCTTATAACCCTTCAATGGGTGCGTTATACTGTCACACTTGATTATGGAACTACAACAACCACATCCCAAGCAGGGGAACTTGCCAAATGTAGGAGTACTGAGAAATCTTGTTTTATTCTCTGTCTCGTAAATATCAGTCTTTACCAACTTGTCTGCCAAATTTTTCCCTTTCTTATAAGAAAATAGTGGGACCGCTTTACAGTGTTTACCAATCAAGGGGTCCTTTTGTAAAATGGACCAATGTTGCAAAATTAGTTTTTCACGTTTTTTGCTAAGTGGTCCAAATTGGCTCACAAATGGAATTCTTTGATCAACAGCCGACTTGTCCTTTGTCTTCCTTAGGAGACTTGTTCTATCTGGTTTTAGGACCTCATCTCTCACTTCACATAATGAGTTATAGTCATAACCCTTTTCCACAAATTTGTTTATTAGTTTATTTGCACTACACAGGTAACTCTCATCATTAGAGGATATACGTCTCACCCGCAGGAACTGGCCTTTCGGGATGCCTTTAATAGTGTTCGGCATATGATTAGTTATGGGCGAATTTGCGCCGGTTCGCTTCGCCGGAAAATTTGTGAATTTCCCTCGAAATTCGGGAAACGGGGAAAAATTCACGAAACGATGCCAGCGTTTTTGACGCCGGTGAAATTTTTTTTTTTTTGCCGCCGGCGAGTTTTTTTGGGCACATTTTCGCGGGCATTTCGCGAATTTATTCGCTGACGGCAAATAAATTCGCCCATCACTACATATGATAACTGTCAGGGCACAAAATGTTGTTCCTTTCTGCAGGTTTAGAGTACAGGTCTGTCGATATTTTCCCATCTACATTCGAGATCTCCACCTCCAGATAATGGATGCTAGATTTGTTATACTCTGCTGTAAATTTTATGGAACCATGTGCATTCATATATTCAATGATCTGTAATAGTTCAGCATCACCCTTTTTCCATATAATGAAAACATCATCCATATATCGAAAGTAGCAATGTATGCAATCTGTGAATAGTGGATTATGTAATATCAATTTGTGTTCCAGGGCCACCATAAAGATGTTGGCATAACTAGGCGCCAAATTACTGCCCATGGCGGTCCCTTATACTTGTATGAAAAATTCCTTGCCAAACCTGAAGTAATTATACAATAGTCAGTAGTTCCAATAGGAAAAAAATTATAGAATGTATAGTCTTAGTCTGGAGTAGTGCCTCCTCTACATAACGTATTCCCCTCTTCATGGGGAATTGATGTATATAAAGACTGGACATATATACTACATAGCAACCAGTCTGGGGACAATTGACCAATGTCTTCTAGTCTACATAGGAAATCCGTCGTGTCACGTAGACACTGAGGGATTTTCTTAGCTATTTGCTGTAAATATACACCAACAAATTGCGAGAGGGGCTGTAAGACTGAACCCACCCCAGAAACTATTGGTCTGCTGGGTGGGTGTTCTAAATTTTTGTGAACCTTGGGCAATAGGTATAAAACCGGGATTCTTGGATGTGTAACAGTCAGAAATTCAACATTCTTTTTAGTAATTATTTTGGTGTCAAAAGCAGAATTTACACATAAGTCAATTTTTCGTTTTATATCCCAAGTAGGGTCATTTTGTACTAGTCTGTAACGGGTCTCATCCTGTAATTGGGATTGTGCTTCTGCTACATTGGCATCTTTATTCAAAATAACTATTTTCTTATAAGAAAGGGAAAAATTTGGCAGACAAGTTGGTAAAGACTGATATTTACGAGACAGAGAATAAAACAAGATTTCTCAGTACTCCTACGTTTGGCAAGTTCCCCTGCTTGGGATGTGGTTGCTGTAGTTCCATAATCAAGTGTGACAGTATAACGCACCCATTGAAGGGTTATAAGATCCCCATAAGAGCATATCATACTTGTAATACTGACTCAGTAATCTATGCACTTAAATGCTCCTGTGGGAAAATGTACATTGGGCAAACATCAAGACAGATAAAAATCAGGATCAGGGAACATAAATACTCTATTTCCAACTACGACCCAGATAACAAAAAAACTCATACGCCTGTCGGCAAACATTTTTATTTACATAAGCACAATCCTGCAACATTAAGGTGGCTAGTTTTAGAGAAGGTTCAGTTACCCCAAAGAGGGGGAGATAGAAAACGCCTACTTCTGCAAACTGAGGCAAGATGGAGAGATAGAATGAACACGGTCGAACCTAGGGGAATGAACGAAGCTATGAGCTATAAATGCTTTTTGTAATTGTTGTTTCTAATTGAAATTCCATTCTTTTCTTTCAGATACACTATGGAATAACATACACGTATATATAATACTGAGAATGACTTGGCACTGGTAGGACAATACCTTGTTACCGTTATAAACATTTGTATACATTGTGACAATATGTATTACCATTGCTACAATACAATTGCAACTCTTTGTTGGTGCTATTTACTAGTAGGCCACAAGATGGCAGTACTATTATTTCTAATATGTTTGTATCAACCTGGCCACACTGTGGAGCGGGTATGCAGTTGTTGGTGAGGGGACAAATAGCTGTGTCAGTTGATTTTATGCACCTGATGAAGGCCGTTGTAGCCGAAACATTTTGTGCAGTAAATGTCTGCGAATAAAGAGATGACTTTTTAACTGAAGAATTACGTGCTCTCCGGCTATCTTTTTTCTTATTAGTAACCTTTTGCACTCCAGCACGGGGATTGCAGTGCGTTGAGAAGCACATTCACTCGGATGAATATATAAAGGACTTTTTCGATTTGTAGCTTGATAAATAACCCCCTATAACTCTCCCACTAAACCACAAACTGTACTATTACAAAAAAAGACAGACTTCCTCTCACTGTAAGAGACAGACACCATGGCCAGAGAGAAAGTAACAGCAGCCCAGGTACAGTCACTTACATTATTCCGCTCTATACTGTGCTGCAAATAATCACACTTTGTATGTCAGACATAAGTATGGAGATGTATGAAGTCTGTTTGGCAGCAGAATGTTCTGAAGGCAGTCTCCTTCAATCTGCATTAGGGCACCTATCACAGCCAAAATCAAACACATATTAACAATCTGACCAGTATGCTTTGATGCAGGGGTCAATTTTCGAGTATCACCAATTTTTTTAAATTTTTTTTCCATTTCGCAAAACGGGAGAAATTCACCCATCACTGTTGTTCTTACAATTTTGTTCACAAAAACTCATTTTTTCTCTGATACCCTGTAAAAAGCAAAAATTATTCGATTAAATAAAGAATAAATTAAAAAAAATACAGAGTTTTTTTAAACGATCAGTTTATAAAAACCAATTGCAAATTCTTAGACATTCCCAAAGTTCACCTTTCCCTTTAAGTGAATTCTATGCTCAGCGTTAAAGAGACATTGATGATGTGGGACAGCAGATCATCCAAGAGTCAACATTTAGCCTATCTCTAGTTATTACTGTTTGCTTTATACAGGCAGTAGCTTCAGGGGATCCCACACATCTGTACCGGCAAGTTACAAAACTGGTCTTAATTGATGGTAGTATGTGGCAATCTGCCTACATGAAATGAAGTGACACACCCGTGTACACCCACGTCATGGCTTTGCACTTTTGTTATTTATTACTTACACATCTAGCTGCTGCTTTACAGGGACTGTGTCAGCGTAATGTAGATGTATGTATAGACAGATATGTAAAATGTAATTGAGTAGTTCATTAACATTAAATCTCTGTATGTAACACCACCTCAGTGAACAGAGTAAAAAAAATATAATTCTTCAAACTGTGAATCCTCAGTCTTTATTTGTCAGTGGGTGTTGGTTTGAAGCCTGTATATCAGGGACTATAATGTGTTTTGGCAGGGCTGATTTACCCTTTATGCAACCTGCTGCTAGTCCTGGAACTATGTATTAGGGTTAGGGATGCACCGAAATCACTATTTTGGATTCGGCCGAAACCCCAAATCCTTTGCTCAAGATTCGGCTGAATACCAAACCGAATCCTAATTTGCATATGCAATTTGCATATGCAAATTAGGGGTTGGAAGGGGAAAACATTCTTAACTTCCTGACAAAAAGTCACGCGATTTCCCTCCCTACCCCTAATTTGCATATGCAAATTAGGATTCGGATTCGGCTGAAAAAGGCCGAATCCTGCCCGATTCCCGAACCGAATCCTGGATTCGTTGCATCCCTAATTAGGGTACAACTAGGAAGAGGTGCTACAGCCTTAGACACATGGCTCCACTGTCTTCTCTAGCACCACCTTCAGTGGCGTAACTAGATATTAATGGGCCCCACAGGAGATTATTTTTTAGACCTGCAGGTTGACCAGTTTTACCAATATTTATGATTGTATATGAATTAGGACCTCATGGGACCCCTATACCTCCTGGGCCCCCTGCAGCTGCAGGATCTGCTTCCTCTATAGTTATGCCCCTGACCTCCCTGGTACTGCAGAAACATGCGGCGGAGGAGGGGTGCTGGTGAGTGATCCCAATGGGGAGAGGGGACCAGGAGGTAGGATGGCTTGTGGCTTTCAGCAGGGGGCTGATGAATAGGTTCTGCCTGGCTCTGCCCACTGCCAGTGTATTATCTCTTGACCCTTTTATAAATCTGTCTTTATTAAATAAATTAACAGGATTTATAAACCCCACCCTCACCCAGTCAGAATTTACCTGTTGTAAACCTGTAGTAAACCTTAAACCAAATCTATGGCAATGATGTCACAGGCCGTGGCTGCACCAATGATCAAGGGCACAGACAGCTTTTTTTAATTTAGTTAAATAGATAGTAGTTAAGCCATATTATATAAACTGAAGCATATTGTTTTAAAAATACAATACTGTGCAAAAGTTTAAAAAAAAATCAAAGTTTTTTAAAAATTGTCAAAATGGTAATGCTTTCAAAAACAACATCAAGACTAGTGTTTAATCCTAAAACAATGTTGATAGGTAGGGAATTTCTTGTCTCATGGGTGACTTAAAGACGTCATGTAAAATCAAGTAAAATAAAAGAATCAATGAAGGGAAGTAAATTGATATTAGTTTAAAAAGTTTTCAAATAAAATTAATAACAGCCACTTTCACTCCGCTGGGGTATGTTTATTAGCAAAAAATTATTTTCAGATTTCAAGTAGTGGCATGTTATTGACTCTAATTGCTTTGGTACCAAATGGACCACATTTTATGAAAGTTTCATGCTACAATATTCTTCATTATATTTCTCTTGTCTTAGTTGTTTTAGTCTCTGCAAGTAATCTCAGACTGACTCAATGTTTCTAAGATCAGGAATCTGTGGGTGTCACACCATCATGGACCTGTTATTCCCCAATTCCTGGCTCACTCCCCATGGGCATTCATGAATATTTTAAGTTCCAGATCTATCTTACTACATTATTTTATTAAAATGTTGAGTTTAAAAAAATGCATAGGAATGTAACTGTGCTAAAACTAGATTTCAATGTTGGTGGGTAGAGCCAGGCAAAATACAGTATAATGGAATCAACTTACCCACTAAGGTGCAGGTACACATGATTTTCAAACGAATGTTTAACACACAGAGCCAACCCTTAAAGATGTTCAAATATCTTATTGTACAGTATTACTTTGTTTTTTGCTAAAGGAATGTTTAGAACTCTAATCTCTGTCAGACACACCTCTGTAAGGAAATTAGGATTTTCAAAGGGGAAACCCGAGCAACATGGCAATTGAGTAATTACCAATTATTAAAAGAAACAGAACAATGTAAATACACCCCAATGCAAATATGAGCTGTGGCAAGTGCATGGTTGTTTTCTAAAGGTAAACCGTATTTATTAATACACTTAGGGGCCGATTCACTAACTTCGAGTGAAGGATTCGAAGGTAAAAAACTTCGAATTTCGAAGTTTTTTTTGGGCTACTTTGACCATCGAATGGGCTACGACTACGACTTTGAATCGAAGGATTCGAAGTAAAAATCGTTCGACTATTCGACCATTCGATAGTCGAAGTACTGTCTCTTTAAAAAAAACTTCGACCCCCTAGTTCGCCATCTAAAAACTACCAAAGTCAATGTTAGCCTATGGGGAAGGTCCCCATAGGCTTGGATAACTTTTTTTGATCGAAGGATATTCCTTCGATCGTTGGATTAAAATCCTTTGAATGATTCGATTCGAAGGATTTTATCGTTCGATCAAAGGAATTATCCTTCGATCGTTCGATCGTACTATCTGCGCTAAATCCTTCGACTTCGATATTCGAAGTTGAAGGATTTTAATTCCTAGTCGAATATCGAGGGTTAATTAACCCTCGATATTCGACCCTTAGGGGCCGATTCATCAAGAGTCGAATATCGAGGGTTAATTAACCCTCGATATTCGACTAGGAACTAAAATCGTTCGACTTCGAATATCGAAGTCGAACGATTTAGCGCAAATCCTACGATCGAACGATCGAAGGATTATTCGTTCGATCGAACGATTAAATCCTTCGAATCGAACGATTCGAAGGATTTTAATCCAACGATCGAAGGAATATCCTTCGATCAAAAAAACACAGGCAAGCCTATGGGGACCTTCCCCATAGGCTAACATTGAGTATTTAGCCCCAGTCCTTGTGGGCCCCTACGACCAGATTCCCATCTATTTTTTGCCAGAGCACCGGTTTTGCAATGGGCCCCGCAGCAATGCCACTATCACCTGGGCTGGCTACCGAACTGCCTGTCAACGCTGCTGCCTGCAGCCTGATTGTGCTGTGCTCTGTGCAGGGTGGTTCTGCCTTGCGCTGCACTACTGCGCATGTTTCAGTGTGCGAGTGCAATGCGCCTGATGATGACGTCACTGACCTGGCTGGCGTCCAATGCGTCCTTCTCGTGGGAGGAAGAAGAGAGTTGCGCGCGTGACGCGTCAGAGAGGGAGAGCCTGAGTTACTGCTGGACTGGTGTGGTGGATCCTCCTGGCTGGCTGAATTCACTTTGGCTGCCTGCTTGTGCCTGGGCTGGGCAAGTTAAAGTTGTGCTGACAACCTTAATCACCCTAGGGGGTTGGGGTTGGGGGGGGGGGGGCATGGACTGTGTAATAGGCAGCAGGCTGCCACTGCTCTGACAGCCATTGTCAAGTCATTGCTCAGCTATTCTGTTCCCCTGCTCTGCATTGATTGCAGGATAGGTGCCGTGGTAGGTGAGTTTCCCTTCTGTGGATTAACTATATATATATATATATATATATATATATGTATGTATATATATGTATGTATATATGTATGTATGTATATATGTATATATATACATATATGTATATATGTATATGTATATATGTATATATGTATATATATATATATATATATATATATATATATATATATATATATATATGTGTATATATATATATATATATATGTATATAAATAATATATATTTTGTATATATATGTATGTATATATATGTATGTATATATGTATGTATGTATATATGTATATATATACATATATGTATATATGTATATGTATATATGTATATATGTATATATATATATATATATATATATATATATATATATATATATATATATATATATATGTGTATATATATATATATATATATATATATGTATATAAATAATATATATTTTGTTAAGGTTATTTTATGTAAGGCCAACAAGATTTGAAGAGCCACATGAGATTTATATATATAACCTGTGCAGTGTAGGCACAAGTTCATGGCAAAGAGAGACCCACACTTGCTAGCAATTTCTCATAAACTGCCTCTAAAAGGAAAGAATTGGTTAGGCTGCTTTTAAAGGGGCTGTTCACCTTTTCGTATGACGTAGATAGGGATATTCTGAGACAATTTGTAATTGGTTTTCATTTTTTATTAATTGTGGATTTTGAGTTATTTAGCTTTTTGTTTCAGCATCTCTTTAATTTGCATCTTAACCAATCTGGTAACTAGGGCCCAAATTCCCCTAGCAACCATGCATTGATTTGAATAAGAGGCTGGAATATGAATAGGCCTTAATAGAAGGATCAGTAATAAAAATTAACAATAACAATACATGTGTAGCCTTACAGAGTATTTTTTTAGTAGGGAGTCAATGGCCCCCATTTGAAAGCTGCAAAGAGTCACAAGAAAAAGGTTAATAACTATAAAACTATAAAAAATTATGAAAACCAATTGAAAAGATGTTTAGAATTAGCCATTCTATAACAAAATAAAAGTTACCTTAAAGGACCAGTAACATAAATGCTCCCTGCGCTGCCTCTGCCAAGCCATCCCTTTCCCATGGTCCCAGCGCAGCCGACACTGGTGGCGGCGTAGTGCAGGAAGCGGAGGGGTAGCGGCTGGGGCAGGGAGTAAATTGTATGTAAAGGCTCATATAAACTGTACGTGGAAACTGGGATCGTAGCATGCGATCACCTGCAACCACTGCGATTCATGTGCACCTGCCGCCAATGAGTGCGCAA
This sequence comes from Xenopus laevis, assembly GCF_017654675.1. Lineage (NCBI taxonomy): Eukaryota > Metazoa > Chordata > Amphibia > Anura > Pipidae > Xenopus > Xenopus laevis. The sequence goes on from NC_054383.1 coordinate 114,208,496, forward strand.
AGCTTTCTGCGGCCAATGAGTCACTGTTGCATCAGCCTGGCGCTGAGTGTTTATTCCCGTAAAACAGGGATTAGTGGAAGCCATGGCCAGGAACATTTTGGCATCTACGGAACGTAGTGCTTCCTGCACTACGCCGCCACCAGTACTGAAGTGTCGGCTGCGCTGGGACCATGGGAAAGGGATGGCTTGGCAGAGGCAGCGCAGGGAGCACAGTGTCAGCAGCCAGTCACGGGCACACAGCGAGAGCAGCAGCCACAGACACGAAGCAGCAGCCATGAAGTGGGGACACGACTACAGCTCCTACCCCAGGACTTTGCACATCGATCCAGCCGGCTCCAAGTTCTCACCAACTGGAGTCCCCTCCAGCAGAACTCACTTCCCCACAACAGTAGCAGAAAGAAGTGTGCGTCGGGAGACCAGGAGGTGGATGAAAGCGATGCCTGTCAGTGACTAGCCAGGGAGAAGAAATTGATCGTTGCAGGATGGATGGTCGCCTTTTCGCCGTTTCTGAAGCAGACAGGAAGTGGACATTCTGTAAGTTATTTTTTAATAAAGGCTTTGCTATTTAAAAGTTTCTTTTGTCTTAGTGTTTATTTTTCGTTGTGCACTAACGAATTTTTTTTTTATTATTTGAAGATTTTATTTTCATAGAAAAAAGAAAAACTCTTACAAGCATAAAAGTAACACATGAGCGAATGGTTCAGTTACAGTATCGAAGAATGGAATAACAAGACTTGTAGGCACTGCTAAAGACATATCTTTGAGTCACCAATAAACCTATGTATTGAGCATATAAGCGAATAATTGTCAGTATTAGTGCTGTCGTCACGTGTTCAAGCTGTAGTATGTGGTAAGTATTGGCCAATCCGCTATCAATGCTTTGCAGAGATCCAAGAGGGGAGGAAAAAAGTAAACAATAAAAGTAGTAGCGAGGGGAAAGAGGGAAAAGAAAGTGAGGAAGTTCAGAGAATGAGAGCAGAGGAGCCAAACCAGTGAGTCAGTTCGAGTCTGTTTGGGTAGTCTCGAATTCAGCCCAGGGGAGCCGCAACAGTGCAGGTTAGTATACTGTACCCTATACATATGCTCTAATGGTTTACTTTGGTTTTTTTTTTTTTTTTTTTTTCGGATAACAGCATTGGACCTAGAGGCTCCCAGTAAGTAAATCCTGCCCTGCTCAAGATAGTTCAACGTAATGCCATACCTGCAGCTGGCTTGTAGGTGGGGAGGGAGGGAGAAACAGACACTAGGAGGGGGGGAGAGAAAGAAGGGGGGAAGAAAGGTTAAGAAGAGAGACAGATATCATAGTTACAATGCATATTTACCAAATGACAACTAAATTCCCACAGTGTTCAAGTAGTTCCAGAGTCGGGGGAGTGTGAGTCAGATTGGGTTTCCTCCAAGTATCGGGTCCACGGGTACCACTCCAGCTCCCCCTCATAGCTCTTATCAAAAAGAAAATTCCTGATGGTTTCCATCGCTCGGATCCAGTTTACCTTAGTAATCAGTAATCGTAGGCCAGGTAATTGTGGCCGTTTCCAATTAGCTGCTAGGAGAGATCTTGCTGCTGTCAGGATGTGTGTGGCTAATTTATGGGATAATTTAGAATTAATGTTCTCGATTTTCATACCCAGTAGAAATGTGTGTGGGGTTGCCGGAATAGTGCAATTCAGAATCTCGGAGAGCAGAGAGGCGATCATCTTCCAGAAATTCTGGGCTACTATGCAGGTCCACCATGTATGTAGAAAGGATCCTTGTTCACCACATCCTCTAAAACATGTGGCATGTTCCGGGTTTCCACTAAATTTACTTATACGTGTTGGGGTGTAATACCAGCGATAGATGATTTTATATGCTCTTTCACTGGAACTCGCACAGATGGATGTTTTTTTGGCATTTTCCCAGATATATGACCATGCCTTATCCGCAATTGGGAGACCCAAATCCGTTTCCCATTTAGTCATGTAAGGTTGGCGTATATCAGTGGTATCTGATGATATGTGGCCGTACAATGTGGATATCAAATGTGTCGGGTACATACGTTTGAAGCAGATATTTTCAAAGTATGTCATAGAGTGGGTGCCCTGAGATTTGGTTTCGGTCTCTACAAAGTGTCTAATTTGTAAATATCGAAAAAATTGCAAATGGGGAATGTTATGTTGCTCCCTAAGTTGTTGGAAGGAGAGAGTAGTTTGATCTGGGCAGAAATCCGCTAGTGTGACCATATTTGCATCTATCCACGGCCTAAAATCGAGGGGGTGGCATCCTGGTAGAAAGGTCTTATTGCAAAATAGTGTTCTATATCTACTGTTACATGTGCTCAGTTTCATCTTAAGGGCAATGGAGTCCCATAAATCTAGGGCTTGTTGCGAGGAGGGTAAGAGGTCCTTGGGGGTGTCTCTGTGCGCTCTAGGAACCCAGAATAGATGAGCTAATTGCATGGGTGCTGAGAAGTGATTTTCAATCATCTTCCAGGATTCCTCAGTAGGAGCGTGTATGTGCACCATGGACTCCAATCTACTTGCCAGGTAGTATCTATATACGTGTGGAACCCCAAGACCCCCTAATGACTTCGGTTTGGTCATAATCATTGACTTAATTCTGGGTCTCTTGCCTCCCCATATAAAGGTCGAAATAGTTTTCTGAAGTGAGAGAGCTATTTTTTCAGGAAAGCTAATAGGTAGAACTCTGAAGAGATATAAAAGTCTGGGTAACAGAGTCATCTTCACAGATGTTATTCTCCCGAACCAAGACAGAGAGTAGGTATGCCAGACGGAAAGATCCTTCGTAAGTTTATCTATTAGTGTTGGATAATTAGCTTTGTATAAAGATTTGTAAGACGGAGTGAGATTGATACCCAGATATTCTAGATGATCGCTTTCCCATTTATAATTGAAGTTAAGCTGGAGTAGTTTCAGTTCTGATGTGGGTATTGTTAAGGGGAGAGCATGTGTCTTTGTAGAATTGATTTTATATCCTGAAATCTGCTGGAAGTGTTCTAGGGTACGCAGCAGGTTAGGTAGCGAAGTTTGAGGAGAAGTAAGTGTAAGGAGAATGTCATCGGCGAATAAATTTATTTTATGTTCCTCATCGGCCACACGGAATCCTTTGATATCCGGGTTTTGTCTAATGGCATTAGCCAGGGGTTCTAGGGACAATGCAAAGATTAATGGCGACAGGGGACATCCTTGCCGAGTACCTCCCTTGATCTCAATAGGTGTGGACAGCAGGCCCATGCTAAGCACCCGTGCGGAAGGGGAGTCATATAGCTGTCTGAGCCCGGCAAGAAATGATCGAGGTATATCCAATTTTTCGAGGACTGCAAACATATATCTCCAATCTACCCTGTCGAATGCTTTTTGTGCGTCTAGAGATAATAGAAGGGAGGAAGTGGGGATCTTATGCGCTATGCTTATCAGATCGATCACCGTGCGTATGCCATCTGCTGCCTGCCGTCCCGGTATAAACCCCACTTGATCCCTGTGAACTATCTTGGGAAGTAGCACAGCAAGTCTGTTGGCCAGTATTTTAGCGAATAACTTGATATCAGTATTTATCAATGAAATCGGTCTATAGCTGTCACAATTATAGGGGTCCTTTCCTGGTTTCAATATCATCGTTATGGTTGCCGATTGCATAGGTTTTGTCAAGGGTGATCCATCTAGGAGCGATTGGAAGAGGTCTTTTAAGTGTGGGCCTAAAAGTGTGACAAATTTTTTGTAATACCTTGCTGTGTAGCCGTCGGGGCCTGGGGCTTTATTCGGTTTGGAAAGTTTAATCACCTGCTCAATCTCCTCTTTTGCTATGGGTGCAGCTAGCGTGTCTCGGTCTTCTGTAGTGAGTTGAGGTGGGTTCCACTTAGACAAAAAGTCGGATTCCCGGGCTAGGTGGGCGTGTGGGGCTTTATCTGCGGAGTACAATTCCGTGTAGAAATTACTAAACATATTTAGAATTTGTGCCGTGTCTCTCGTCACAGTCCCTTTTTGAGTCCTAAGTGCATGGATCGTTTGAGTAGTGTGGAGGGCTCTCAGTTTGCGTGCCAACATTGTATGGGGCTTGTTTGCATATTCATAGTAGTGGTATTTAGTTCTACGCATTGCGTAGGCAGCTTTTTCCGAAAGCATGTGAATTAGGTTGGTTCTGAGTTCTTGTATTACCCTGTATTTTTCTGGGGTTGGGAGTTTTTTATGTGCCGTGGCCACATCATGGAGCTTTTGAGATAACTGTTTAATCTTCTCCTCCTTGACACGTTTTATTCGGGAGGCATGTTTAATCACTAACGAATTTTTAAACATTTTTTTTTATGTTACTGGTCCTTTAAAGGTGAACCACCGCTTTAATTGAAAAGATTGAAATACAAGGCCAGAATTCTAGTAGTAACATCATGCGTTCGGTTACAAAGTAAGACTTAGTAAAATATCTGGCTGTAGAATCCATGACAGTTAAGAGTATCGCATATTGAGTAGGCTGTAAGTCAAATGAATAAAGAGTGCATTGTCTTCAGAAGCAGAGCTTGGTGGTGGCAAAACTCCCTCTCCTGTCTCCCAGGTGGCACATCATCATATAACTAACTTGAGGACATTACTGGCTATACTGAAGTCTCAAATTGTGACCCCCCCTGCTGCAGCACAGGTACTTACTTTGGTCAAAATATAAAAAAATAAGTTATTAAAAAATGTGTATAATTATTTTTTGTCTCACTGTTACTAGGGTGGGGATCAGCAGACAAAAAGTTGCAAGTTTTTTTAACCTCTTAGGGGATAGTGCACCATTTACTATGTTATGGAATGGACAATTTTTAGCAAGGTTTCAATTGGTCTTTTTTTATTTTGTATAGTTTTCAAATTGCATGCCTTATTCTTCTGACTCAAACCAATGGCTGAAATGCCAAAAATACTAAGTAATTAAAAAAACATAAAAAATTAAGACCAATTGCAAATTGTCTTAGAATATCACTCTCTGGGTCATACTATTCGTTGTCATGCTTTTTATGGTGTAGTTTTTATTTCTAAATTACATTATTTACACTGCAGGTAATTTACTTTCATTCCTGAACCAGAAAGTGTATTTAGTTGTAATATTGGTGTGTAGGTGCATCTCAGTTCATTTTGTCTGGTCATGTGATTTCAGAAAGAGCCAGCACTTTAGGATGGAACTGCTTTCTGGCAAACTGTTGTTTCTCCTACTCAATGTAACTGAATCAGTCTCAGTGGGACCTGGATTTTACTATTGAGTGTTGTTCTTAGATCTACCAGGGAGCTGTTATCTTGTGTTAGGGAGCTGTTATCTGGTTACCTTCCCATTGTTCTTTTGTTTGGCTGCTGGGGGGAAAGGGAGGGGGATGATATCACTCCAACTTGCAGTACAGCACTAAAGTGTGATAAAAGGGTTACTTTGTTTGTATTGCATGTGCACTTACTTAAAAGGATTCTCTTATGCTTTTGTATTTATGACTAATATTTTAATTTAATATTGTCACAGCCATTCCAGTTTTGTTTTAAATAAAAATGTTAATTTTTATATTTGCGGGCGCTATTTTGTACGGGAGGGTGGGCCCTTGAGATGAGGTTTCCTGGTGGGCCCCAGGCACCCCAGTCCGACACTGCCACTATTCAAAAAGGGATTCATTTCTTAATCTGAAAATGATGGGCCTGTCCGTAGTGGTAGGAAATGTTTTGAAAGGGAGATGAGATACTTATATATATACATTGCAATACTATGGGGGTGATTTATCATCATCATCATCATCATCATTTATTTATATAGCGCTGTCAAGATACGCAGTGCTTTACTGCAGTTATAGCAAACAGGGAATAAATGGTGGATAACAAACAAGGATTACAGAATACAATAGGGTTTACAAACTAAAAGGTTAGTCATTTGTCATTTTTGATACAGCAATGATTAATTAAGGTACATCGAATAGGCCTCTTTAAACAGATGGGTCTTTAAGGAGCGCTTGAAAGTTTGGAAAGAAGGAGAAAGTCTGACAGCTTGTGGCAGAGAGTTCCAGAGAAAAGCAGAAGCCCGAGAGAAGTCTTGTAGACGAGAATGGGCAGAAGTAACCAGAGGAGAAGTGAGGCGAAGATCAGAAGCAGAGCGTAGGTTTCGTGAAGGAGTATTTGGAGATTAGAGATGAAATATAGGGAGGGGTTTCATTATTAAGGGCCTTGAATGTGAGTGTAAGTAATTTGAATTTGATTCTAGAAGAGATTGGGAGCCAGTGAAGGGACATACATATGGGAGCAGCTGATGTTGAGCGGCGAGCTAGATGAATGAGTCTAGCGGCCGCGTTTAGAACAGATTGGAGTTGTGAAAGGTGACTTGTTGGAATACCTGTGAGGAGTAAGTTGCAGTAATCAAGGCGGGAGATGATGAGAGACTGAATCAGTGTTTTAGTTGATTCTGAACTGAGATAGGGTCGTATTCGAGCAATGTTGCGCAGTTGAATACGGCAAGATTTTGCAAGTGTTTGAATGTGTGGTGAAAAAGACAGATGAGAGTCTAAGATGACTCCTAGGCAGCGTGCCTGTGTGGTGGAATGAAAGGTGGTGTTGTTTACGGTGAGTGATATCTGAGGGACAGGGGAAGATCTTGGAGGAAATATAATGAGTTCTGTTTTAGAAAGGTTCAGTTTCAGGTGGCGCTGTGACATCCAGGAGGAGACAGCAGAGAGACAGTCTGTGACTTGGGAAAGGACAGAATTAGAAAGATCAGGAGTAGACAAGTAGAGTTGGGTGTCATCAGCATAAAGGTGATACTGAAGTCCAAATGACTGAATGAGTTTTCCTAGTGAAGTTGTATAGAGCGAGAACAGCAGGGGGCCAAGAACAGAGCCTTGAGGAACTCCAACAGAGAGTGGGAAGGAAGTAGAAGTAGAGTTAGAGAAGGAAACTTTAAAGGAACGGTCAGACAGATAAGATGTAAACCATGAAAGAGCAGTGTCCCGAATGCCAGATGAGTGTAGAATGTCAAGGAGGAGTGTGTGGTCAACTGTGTCAAAGGCTGCAGAGAGATCTAGTAGGATTAGAATGGAATAATGACCTTTAGACTTTGCCAATAGAAGATCATTGGTTACTTTGGTGAGTGCAGTTTCAGTCGAGTGTGATGGGTGGAAGCCAGATTGCAAGGGGTCGAGGAGGGAGTTGTGAGTGAGATGCTGGATCAGGCGTTTATAAACAAGCCTTTCTAGTAATTTGGAGGCGAATGGAAGAAGGGAGACCGGTCGATGGTTAGTGGGAGAGCTGGGATCAAGGGAAGGTTTTTTGAGGATAGGAGTGATTAGTACTTGTTTGTATAATGATGGAAAGGTACCAGTAGAGAGTGAAAGATTGAATAGGTGGGTAAGTGCAGGAGAGAGTGTATCAGAGATTGGGTGGAGAAGGCGAGAGGGTATTGGGTCAAGGGAGCAGGTGGTGGGTTTTGAGCTGGCTAGAAGTTTGCTGACTTCATCTAGAGTTGCAGGGGTGAAGGAGTGCAAAGTAGATGTGAGTGGACTGCACGCTGGTCTGAGATTGTTGTCGGATGGTATGCTCAGCCTAATGAGATCGATTTTTTCATTAAAGAAATGAGCAAGGTCTTGGGCAGTAACATTAATAGGTGGAGGAGGTGGAGGGGGGCATAGGAGTGAGTTAAGTGTGGCAAACAACTGCTGTGGTTTGGAGGACATAGTAGATATTAGATAAGAGAAGTAATGTTCTTTGGCTAATGATAGAGCTCGGTTATAGCAGGAGAGCATGAATTTGAAGTGGGTGAAGTCAGGATCTGTTCGCGACTTTCTCCACCGTCGCTCAGCTGATCTACTACATCTTCTGAGGTACCGTGTTACACTAGTGTGCCAGGGTTGGGGTTTAGCTGGCCGGCTGTGACGGGTGGTAGAAGGGGCAAGGGAGTCAAGTGCTGTTGAAAGGGCATCGTTGTAGAGAGAAGCTGCCATATTGGGACAGGAGAGAGTATTAATATGAGATATGGATTGTGCTGATACTGTTGATAATTGTTGTGGTTCAAAGGCATTAAGGTTTCTGTACGTGTGGGTAGAGAGAGATGGTTGTGAAGGTGCAGGTGAAAGCAGTATCTGAAAGGAGAGTTTGAATTTGAAATGAAGGCGTAATTCAATTCTTTTTAACTAAAACTCCCAAATTTGTATTATTGTTTCAAAACATGTAATGTTTGGTATTTTGTAAGCAAATAAATCTTGAAAAAAATTGAATGTAAAACCTAAAAGCTTGTCCCAGTCAAAATGTAAGCCATTTTTTCAATTTGAGATGTTGAAAGTGGTGAGTGGAGTATGAAAGGAATATGCCACTTTTCCATTTTCAAAGGAATATTGGTTGTGGAATGCTCTGTCAGATGATGTTGTAAAGGCTGAATCTGATTTTAAGAGGGGCTTGGATGTTTTCTTGGACAAGCATAATAGCCAAGGTTATTATGATACTAAAATCTACAATTAGTATAGATATTGGTATATATAGTTTATGCGAGTGTATGGAGGGGTCGGTGTGATTGTGTGTATGTAAGGACACTGGGTTTCATTTGGAGGGGTTAAACTTGATGAACTTTGGTCTTTTTTCAACATAATTTTGCCTCTTTATAGGTCCCTGGTAAGATCTCATCTTGCAGTGCAATTTTGGGCTCCAGTCCTTATTCATGAGCTGGAGACATGCAACTAAACTGGTAAAATGGATGGAAGATTTTAATTCTGAGGTAAGAATGTCAAGGTTGGATTGTTTCCTTTTGAGAGAAGACATGTGTGAGGGGACATAATGGCTCTTTACAAGTACATAAAAGAACATTATAGACATAACTATAGCAACGATCATGCACCAGAGGTCACCCCTTAGACTTGGGGAACAGAATTTTTATTTAAAGTAGCTTAGGTGGTTCTTCACAGTTAGTACAGTGACGTTGGGGATGCCCTTCTGGGTGAGGTTGTGATTAGGGATGGGCGAATTTGACCAGTTTCGCTTCGCCAAAAATTCGCCGCCGGCGAAATGACGCAGACGACCATTAAAGTCTATGGGTGTCAAAAAAAATTAGTCGCGCGGCGAAACTGTTTTGACGCGCGTCTTTTTTTTCGACGCACGCTGCCATACGAGTCTATGGGCGTCATTTTTTCGGCGAAACGTGGCGAAAAAATTCGCCCATCCCTAGTTGTGATACAGATTCTATTAATGACTTTAAAGGAGAATTCAACTGAAAAAGCCCCCCCCCCACCCTACGTAGACCCCACCCTGGGGAAATGCCCCTAACTTTTTAATACTTAATAATGATTCAGGGTTTACAGTTCACTGCAGCCATCTTCCGGGTCTTCGTGTCTTCTTCCGGCGCTTCATCAATTTCCTTCCATATTGGCGCATTCTCTTTTGTCACAAACCGGTAAAAAGTTATGACCATTTCCCCGGGGATGGGGGGCAGCTAGGCTGGGGGTAGGAGGGAGGGGAGTCTACATAGGTTAGGGGGGTAGGGTTTTTTTTTTAGTTAAGGGTTGAATTCTCCTTTAAGATTAGCTTGGATGATTTCTTATACAATCATACTATCCAAGGCTATTACAATCTTAGATCTACAGTTAGTTTAGTAAACAGTAGATACAGAGAAATATAGTTTATATTTGTGAGTATGTAAACAGTCTGTATACGTTTTGTAATATATATGCACTAGAAGTCATGTGGAACTTCATGGACTTTTTTATTTTCCAAACCAAATTTATTTCTAACTATGTATTTCCAAAGTGTACAAACCACCATCAGGACATGGAGTATAACCAGTAATGAGGCAAAGCTGGGCAAGGAGGGAAAGAATGTAGACGACTACTGGCAGAAAAGTGCAGGATACGCTTTATATTCTGTAAGTTTCTTAGGAAGAGATGAATATTGTAGAATTTCAGGACACTTTTCTTTATTTTGAGTAACAATTAATTTTTTTGGTTCAATAAAGGCACCGTAGTCTAAGTAAAAAAAATCTATTTAATTTAGTAAATCTGGGACTGGTTTTAGCTTATTTCAGCAATGCAGGGCGGAGTACTTTTCAGTCATTATGCAAGTTTACTTTTTCATTTTGAGGTTTTGGATGATTACTATGCAAATAGACTTTGGAGTTTAACATTCCATCCATTTAATATGATGATAATAATAATAAATATAACAGGAAGAATCGGAAATACGCTTTTGTGCAACATGCAGAGAACCCTCCCACTGGTTGTGATGTGAGAACATGGGTTAAAATATAGAGTAAAGAAAAGCTAAATTAGATTTCTTACTGTGTGAAAGGGACAATGGCCAGAGAGAAATTAACAGCAGCCCAGACCCTTTGCATGAGGGGATATCTGCTCACAGGTACAGTCACTTATATTACTCCTCTCTATACTCACTATGCTGCAAGTAATTATACACACACTTTGTATGCCAGACAAAAATCATAAGGACCTGTCTGTCTAAGGATGTTCTTAGCAATTCGTCTTTCCATCTACAGCCAGATATTGTGTTAACAATAAAATACGGCAACATCAAAAACAATATTAACAGAAGACATGCTCAGAATAATCTACTATGTACAAAACCTCAACTAACTACTCAAAATTACAGGCAAATGCTTATAGTACAATAATATTGCCTGAGGTTTCTTATAGATGTCAGATGTAAAAACTCTGTGTCTAAAGCACCTTCTCCCTTTCCTTTCAGGGATAGGGGTTCTAAATTAATTAAATATATTCTAGCAGTTTTTCCACCAATAATTACCCACAAAGCTCACTTTTCTGCAACATGGTTTATAAATTGTCCCAAACCCATGAAACTATACAGGTATGGGACCTGTTATCCAGAATGCTTGGGATCTGTGTTTTTCTAGATAACAGATCTTTCTGTAATTTGGAGCTTCATACATTAAGTCTACTAGAAAATCAAGTAAACATTAAATAAACCCAATAGGCTGGTTTTGCTTCCAGTAAGGATTAATTATATCTTAGTTGGGATCAAGTACAAGGTACTGTTTTATTATAACAGAGAAAAAGTTTTAAAAAAATTCGATTATTTCCTTATAATGGAGTTTATGGTAAACGCCCATTCTGTAATTTGGAGCTTTCTGGATAGCGGTTTTCCTGATAACGGATCCCATACCTGTACTTAGTTGGCATAAGAGGAACAGCAGGCCCAGTGACATTTGAGAGGGTCTTGTTAGGCTCCTTATTAAGGTGCAGTTTCAGTATATTGCATGTGTGCAAATAGCTTTGAAATGCTTTTGAGGATGAAGTAGGTGGTGGGACTTGTAGAACACCAAACCTTTTTACTCCAAAAATAAAACAACACTAAAACATTTTTAAAAAATTAATTAAACAGCATTGAGAATGCCTTGCCCATTTTGTGATCTCAGATACAGGTATGGGACCTGTTATCCAGAATGCTCGGGACCTGGGGTTTTCCAGATAACGGATCTTTCCGTTATTTGGGTCTTCGTGCCTTAAGTCTACTAGAAATTCATTTAAACATTAAATAAACCCAATATTCTGGTTTTGCTTCCAATAAGGATTAATTATATCTTAGTTGGGGTCAAGTACAAGCTACTGTTTTATTACTACAGAGAAAAAGGAAATCATTTTTAAAAATATGGATTATTTGGATAAAATGGAGTCTATGGGAGACAGCCATTCCGTTATTCGGAGCTTTCTGGATATCGGGTTTCTGGATAAGGGATCCTATACCTGTACAAATAAATAAAACTCTTGCAGGGAGCCAGCATTGCTTCTGGGTATGCAAGACAGTGAGCTGTATTTTTCTCCATTCATAGACATTAACTCTGCTCAGGGGAGGTGCTAGGGAATAGACAGACAAAAATGTTACTTTACATATGCAGGGGCAGTGTGCAAACTACAATTCTCATGTTTTTACCTAGAATGCCCGATTCCCCCCATAAAACCCCAGCATAATTGTAGCCATGAGCGGCAGTTGTGTCTGAAGCAATGATGTTTGAATCGTCAAAACAAGCACGTCCAAACAAGTTCTGTAATTTGGAGCTATCTGGATAACAGGTTTCCAGATAACAGATCCCATTACTGTAGTGGGAATGTCATTGTCTCTCTGGAACAACAACTGCACATTATTCTTTAAACAGGAGTACACGGAGTATATTGATGTAACCTGCTGTGGGAACACTTGAGCTGCGAACTTTAAGATAGTAATAAGTGCATTTGTAAGTGATTTGGAACAACAGTCAGGACAGACGCACCGGCACTGAGCCAAACTATACGGAAGTTCATGGATAATATTTGTTCTTAATGAGTGGCATATATTCGCGCAAAGCTTAGATCCCTTTTTTGCAAGACTGTAACTATTGCATATACAGTAAGAGGAATGACCCCTATGGAGTCAACAATAGATGGAAATCCTATTTGCAATTTGCAGGGTTGTGTAATTAGCAGACTTGTTCACTTGTACAGTATAGACAAAACTTTCCCTTTACAAATTCAGTTCTTGTGCTTCTTCTTAAGTCCTCTACTTGTTCTTCTGATCTTAATTTATTTTCTCTTTCAGTTTGCCTCAGTGTTTGGATGGATTCAGCCCATGGAATTGGGGTTCAGCTGATCCCTCAGTATCCGGTGGTTAATCAGTCTGTTACCCTGAGTGTCACTGGAGTCACTGGCACAATAAGAGAGTTCACATGGTATAAAGGTTCAGTTGCAGCTGCTCCTAATCAAATTTTCAATGTTACTCCATCTCTAAACTCAACAAATGGGACTCAGTATTTCCCTCAGGCCAAAGGGTTCCGGAATGGCTCATTGCAGATTTCAGGCCTTGTTCCATCAGACCGGGGGAATTACGTAGTGCAGGTACAGACTGGGAGTGTAACACAAGTGACAGTTTTCCTGCCAGTTTATGGTGAGTAGAGTGTGTGCTTCATGGTCATAATGTCATTTGTTTCCAGTTTTATCCTCACATTTTGAAATTATAAGCAGATAAACAATTTGTATATGACTTAGTTCTTACAGCCATAAGAAGTTTTAAAGGGGATTTAAAACCCCAAAATATGAACGGTGTAAAATTATTCAGAGTGGTCCTCTGAGCACTACTACATTACTTTCATTTTCTGCTTAAAGTGGTTTCTGACAGTGTTATACTTCTAGGCAGGCTTGGCTCAACAGCTCTCTTTGAAGACCTGGAGTGCCAGCAACTCAGTGGAGCTCATTTATTAACCCAAAGCAGCCAATCAGTGGTTAACTTTTTAAAGCCAGCTGCAAATAAAACAATGAATACAACAATTTGATTGATTGCCATGGGTTACTGCCCATAGCAAATTGGCCCAGTGTTGATAAATGACCCCCACTGCCTTTGCACTTTCTGTTTCAGTTTACTCTAGAGTTGCTGACTCCTAGTTGAGCCAGAAGGCTGATATTAGCATGTTAACATACAACTATCTCAGAATAGAAAGCATTAAAAATAGAAAGTTAAGGCAAATGGCAGGAGTGATCAAAGATGCACCTTGATTAAGTTTGCATCAATTGATATTTTAGGTGTAGATCCGCTTTAAGTTTCGATTTTCAATTTCCTTCCAATTTCTTCTCACTAGCATCTGTTTGTAAGACTTCAAAAAAAAAAAAATCCATCACCATTACAAGTTACTCCTCCATACCATCTTGCGTTTTTATTAAATGTCTCTTCGTCAAATACAGTATGGTTGAAGTCAGTAACAAAAAAGGGAATTCCAGCTACCCTTTCTATTGTTAAAATGTCCTGAAGGCTTGAATGGTACTGTGTATAAAATAAACTAAAGGCTTGGATGGATTGTCATCTTGTTATCTCAAGTAGAAAGCCTTCTATTGGTAACATAACAAAAGTACCACATATACTTATGAGTAGGGATGGTAAAATTTAAAACAGAACTCCCATTCCTCATTCTCAAACATTATTTAACATATTCAAACAGATCAAACCTAATGACTGTCTATTGATTAATTAGAACACACAGTAATTGACTGCCATTTGTCTGTAGTTCAGTGAACAATGGTGGACAGTAGGCTACTAGGTTCGACATCCCCCACATTTGACAGTCTCTCCATTGCATAACTGAATACAAATACTTCACCATAACCACAGAATCCAGAAAGAGAAGGTATAACAAGCCCAAGTATTCCTAATCAAATCATATATACATTTAAATGAAAACGTAACTTATAGGAAGGGCATATATTACATTTAGATGAGCGCTATAACTGCTCACAGGATAGATCCAAACCCACACTACATTAGGAAATCTTTAGCTTCAAAGCTGTGCATATTGTTGGGAGCAGATGTACATGGACACTCAAGACAATAAAGAACGCTAATGTACAGCAATGATCTGGTCTCCCATTTCTATTCAGCCCAAAAGAGCAAAAATAAATCCAGTAAAGACCACAGAAGCATCTTCCAGTCTCATATGTTAGTATCAGCAACTGAAAAAATCAAATTGGTCTGCACTGATTAAAATCAAGCATATTATGTATGAGAATTTGTTTTATTTGCACTGCTTTTTGTACAGTTCTTGGACACCATTTCTCCGAAGTTCTTAAACTATTCTCTCACTTTGACTTGGTAACTGTAGAGAGTGTGAAGTTCACTTCCTTATTGTGCAAGACATCCCATAGAGGTAACCTATGCTCTTTGGGAGGGGGGGTATTCCCATTAGGCCAAGTGTATTAAGGGTGATCCCTAGGTCCACTAGAATATAAAAGAGGGGTAGGGGGAATACCATAGTTCTTCCGCTTTGGACGCTACCTTAAGGCAGGAGGGGGATGTGCTGGAGGGCTTGAGACATGAGGGATCCACAGTCCACCCTTCCAGGTTAAAAATAAAACATAAGCACTCTAATTATTCCAATATTTCTACTTACCTTGCATGTACTGTAAGATTTACATTGTAGCTATATGCCTTCCTCCATCTTTGTAGTGAGGGCTTAAAGAGAATGTATGTAATAGTGTTCTAGTTGGAAAGTAAATGTGCAAGGAAAGGCTTTCATTACTTTGTGTTGTTTGTATCTCCAGAGCCTGTCACTTCCTCAGTGATCAGCACAAACAATAAGGAACCCCAGGAGAATGGGAAAGTCACCCTCACATGCAGTACAAATAATGCAGAAAAGATCCTTTGGGGCAAAAATGGTGTCTCTCTCCCTCCCGGACTGATTCTGTCTGCAGATAACAAGACTCTCACTTTCTCCAGTGTCTCTCGCTCAGATACAGGACAATATCGATGTGAAGCTTCAAATGTCGCCAGTAAGATTATCAGTGATCCCTACACACTAACTGTAAACTGTAAGTAACTACTGGATGGTGCCTGGTGTTGGTGTTACGTGAAATGAGACAAAGACATATCGAAAAACAAAAATATGACAGGATGGTCCCCTATAGTTTGGGACCTGTTATCCAGAATGCTCTGGACCTGGGGTTTCCGGATAACAGATCTTTCTGTAATTTGGATCTTCATACCTTAAGTCTACTAGAAAATCATGTAAACATTAAATAAACTATATAGGCTGGTTCTGCTTCCAATAAAGATGGATTATATCTTAGTTTGGATCAAGTCCAAGGTACTGTTTTATTATAACAGAGAAAATGGATTTTTTTAAAAAATAGAGTCTATGGAAGGCAGGCATTCTGTAATTCGCAGCTTTCTGGATAATGGTTGTCTGGATAATGGATCCAATAACTGTAGCGTTATACAACTTTGCCAAAAATAAATTGCAAGCACGTTCAAGTAATTATGCCTCGTTCATAAGGTCAGAAACTTTAGCAACCAGATAACTCAAAGACAGACAAAGGCAAGGCAATGTTTCAGGCAATGCTTGAGATAAGGCTGTTGCACAACATTTTGCCTGGTCTTTTAGCACCAATAAACACCTTCACAATATTCTGCTGCAGTGTAGTGATGGGCGAATTTGCGCGATTCGCCGCCAGCGAATAAATTCGCAAAACGCCCGTGAAAATTCGCGTCAAAAAAGGGCGCCGGCATCAAAAACGAGACGCCGGCACCGTTTCGCGAATTTTTCGGCAAAGTGAAACGTCGCAAATTTGACCATCACTACTGCAGTGTGACTATCTTCGAGTTATGTGTTTCCCCTGGAAGTGGGGTAAACAGCTTGCACCTGATGCTACAAAAAGTTGTTGGTATAATTTAGCATTTCCTCTATTACCTGTGTTTAGCAACCAGACAGTTTCATTCCAAAATAAAGAACAACAGAACAATAAAGCTTTAAAAAAAAATTGTAAAAAGTAAAATAATAAATTACATTTACTTAGAATGGCACATCTACGTCTCACTATCTATATGGACCTAATTCACATGATTTAAACAGTAAAAGGGTTAGTCTGAAGTGTGGGTAATGGTCAATAATCTAAACTCGTCATGACATAAGTTTAACTCTTTACTGCTGCGTCTGCACTCGGAAATAATATGTAATTGTAGTGTCATACACACTTTATACCACCACCAGGGCAAATGAGATAGGGCAATGACAGCCTACTATAGCCCGATACCTTTTGCTGATCTTTCACGCTCTAGTGTGTATAGGACTAGCTCCTAAAAGAAACACATTTTCTGTGATAATATAGGTTCAAGAATTCTCTCAGTATTAGGGATGCACCGAATCCACTATTTTGGATTTGGCCGAACCCCAGAATCCTTCATGAAAGATTCGGCCGAATACCGAACCGAATCCGAACCCTAATTTGCATATGCAAATATGCAATTATGCAAATTAGGGGTTGAAAGGGGAAAATATTTTTTACTTCCTTGTTTTGTGACAAAAAGTCACACGATTTCCCTCCCCACCCCTAATTTGCACATGCAAATTAGGATTAGGATTCGGTTCGACCGGGCAGAAGGATTCGGCCAAATCCAAATCCTGCTGAAAAAGCCCGAATCCCGAACCGAATCCTGGATTCGGTGCATCCCTACTAAGTATATTATCTCACTTACTTTCATTAGTATCTAAACGACAGGCACCTTCAAACAGCAGCCTTTCAGAAAGAGGGCAGTTGATCTTGATTTGTTTCATGAAACAGTAGCTCTGATTCTGAGAGTATGGTAAATTAGGGATGGTAGTGTAGGTTAAGGTTAAGAAAATATTAGTTCATGTCAGTAATGATTTTCAAAGAGACCCATTGAGTCGACCAATGGGAAGATATATACCAAGAGCAGAAACCCTATTGGGAAACCTTACATTCTCTAGTTTAAGTATCAAGTGGATCGTGTAGGAAGGTTTGATAGAAAACCTTCTGCTGTATGATGATCTAGATCTATATACTGCTGAGTGGCCTTTCAAAACTATCATTTAATCAATCATTTAGCATATTGTGGTGTTGCTGATCAAACAACTATATCTCAATAATCTTTAAATCTGATTGCATATCTTTTCCAATCCACTTACATTCTATGTCCATATTTGACATATTTTACATTCTATGTCCATATTTGGGATCTTTGCCTCATTTCACTTGTTTCATCATATTTTGCAGATGGTCCAGATAACCTTAAAATTATAAGTATGAATGCCAGGAAACCACTCTCATTAGAATGTTCCTCTGATTCTTTCCCATCACCAACCTATGGGTGGAAAATCAACGGAACTATTTCAGGAATCTGAAATAAAACATTGCGCATTGAACAGAACAAAATCAATGCAGGTCATTATACCTGTATTGTGACTAATTCAGCGACAAAGCTCTCCCAAGAAATCTCTGCAATTGTGATTGGTAAGTTCTGAATCTTGTCACTGTCCATCAGCAAATATACAGTAGGTATACAGAAATGATACACAAACCAGCAACACTCCATAACATTGCCGAGATCTGTTTTTTTCTCTCATATAGAGCTACTAAAAAGCTTGTCCATGGTTTATGTCAGTGGGGAGTGAATGGTATTTAATGTGTGCAATATAAATAGAGCTACAGTAGAATGTTTTTGACTATATTTTCAAATTTACATGGCCCCTTATGGAGAACCCAACAAAATATAGGACGACACATGGGATCTTGGGCATAAAATGTAAATGTACATATGCAAAAGTGCAGAATTTCTTGTATTTGCTTGTATACTTGTATTTACTTTAAATACCTTATATGCATGCTTATATGTTCAATATACTTCAATAATTGATTAATAAATTAAATTTTTGTTGTCAGGTTGACAGAACAGTATTAAATATGGCTTTCCTAACATTGAGCAGCCTTAAAAAATCCATACACCTTCTTACAAATGATTGGAAGACACAATGGTGCTTTGTGAAATGCATTTTGTTGTAGTGTGTCATTATTTTGTGAGATGGTCTTGTACGGAAATCTTACCCTGGTAGTCTAGTGGGGGGACGGCAGGGACAGCCCGCCGCACCGCGCTGCTGCTCCTTTTGTGCCGGTTTCCTAATGCGCATGCGCACGCGCACTTACGGGTTTAAAGGCGCATGCGCGCTGACGTAGTAACGTCAGCGCGCAATGGCGCCAAATTTTAAAGTATTAAAGGGGCATTTCCACTGTTTGTCATTGCCCGTGATAGGATTTGTTCCTGGTGCTGTTAACTATTGCTATTCCGTTTGAATCTGATCCTGATTATCTGTTTTGACCCCTGCCTGCCTGTTTGACTATTCTGATCTCTGGAACCTTACCCTTGCCTGCCTTCGACAACTCTTCCTGCTAAATCCCTTGATTGACAACCCGGTTTGACCCTTGCCTGCCTGACGATTCTTGATATCTGCCTGCCTCAATCCTGCCTGTCTGACGATTCTCTTGCCTGCTCCATTTGTACCGTGACCATCGGCCTAACTGACTTTTACAACAGTCGTGCCCCTTTGCTTGCCAGAACTCCTCGCTTTGCTCCTCTCGAAAAGTCCAGGTGGCATCTGAGTACGCTGAGGGCTCCTCCCGAAGCCAAAGGCGGTCACATTACTGGTGAAGCCGAGCCAAGACCAGGGAGCTTGGCACTAGTTCTGGTTTATGGTGCTGACAAACAGCATTGTATTATGACATTTCTAAGGTAACAAAATGTATATACTGTATACAGTTTTGACCAACATTTTTCATTGTATGTTAATTTTTTACAGAAAATGAACTCCGTTCAGTAAACTGGAAAACCTTGACAGCCGCCATCATCTTTGGCCTTATTTTAGGAGCTGCATCCACCATCTTTATTACATTTTTGCTATACAGAAAATATGTTCTTCCTCTAAAAGGTGAAGCATGAAGAAATCATGGAGGAATAAACATCAGGTCTCTTTTTGAAATTGAGACAGTATAGGGATATTAACTACATTAATACACAGAAAAATGAAAACCAAGTTTACATGTTATCAAACAGAGAAAATCATTTTATAGATATAATTGATAGACTAAAGGAGTTAAAATAGTTGCTGTATTAATGCAAGAGAAGGCTCATGGTAAGAGAGAGAATGAGTAGTTGTTTGGGAAATACAAGGGTTCAAGTGTTGCCTTTATGAGACAAGGAAAAGGTGTGGGAAATTCTCAAGCAAAAGAGCAATTAAATATGTGAGTGTGGGTTGGGAAAGGTATGCAAGACATGGGTGCCTCCATGACAAACCTGAATATTCCCAGAGTTTGGCTTGTATGAGTCTAACTAATAACAATATAGCTTCAGCAGAACTATTGGCTTAACCTTGTACAGTTGGGGGCACATTTACTAAGGGTTAATAAACCCTCGAATTGACCCTCGAAAGTAAAATCCTACAAATTTAAATATCGAAATGGAAGGATTTACTGCAAATACTACGATTGATCAATCGAAGTAAAAAACGTTCGATCTAATGATGAAATCCTTCAAATCGAAGGATTTTAATCGATCGATCAAAGGATTTTTCTTCGATACAAAAAACCTTAGAAAACTGACGGGGAAGGTTGAATAAAAAAAAAAGTGCCTAAAACCTATCTACAATGTCGTAATAGGCTAACATGCAACTTGGTAGCTTTTATTTGGCGAATTATTGAGTTGAAGGATTTTTTAAAGAGACAGTACTTTGATTATCGAATGGTCGAACGATTTTTACTTTGAATCGTTCGAATCATTCAATTCGATCAAATTCAATCGAATTTGACCAATTTGATGGTCGAAGTACCCAAAAAAATACTTAAAAATTCTAATATTTTTGCATTCGAACTATTCACTCGAGCTAAGTAAATCTGCCCCTTAATGTATAACTTGCATTTATATTATTTTTGCCAAAGTGCATAACCTTGCATTTATCAACATTGAACCTCATTTTCCAGTCTGCTGCCCAGTTTTCCAGTTTAGACAGATCACTTTGCAAAGTGGCAGCATCCTGCATTGAACCTATAGTTCTGCACAATTTAGTATCATCTGCAAAAATAGAAACAGTACTTTCAATGCCCACCTCCAGGTCATTAATAAACAAGTTGAAAAGCAAGGGACCTAGTACAGAGCCCTGCGGTACTCCACTAACAACACTGGTCCAATTAGAAAATGTTCCATTTACCACCACTCTTTGTAGTCTATCTTTTAGCCAGTTCGCTATCCAGGTACAAATACTATGTGCCAACATTCCTTAATTTAACCAGTAACCTTTTGTGTGGCACTGTATCAAATGCTTTAGCAAAGTCTAAGTAAATCACATCCACTGCCATCCCAGAATCGAGGTCCCTACTTACCTTCTCATAAAAAGAAATTAAGTTAGTCTGGCAAGATCTATTACGCATAAAAAGCTCCATAACTTAGGTCTTCAAAAATTATATAAAAGTTGATTAAACACAATAGGATTGCTTTGCCTTCAATAAGGATGAATTATATTGTTAGTTGTGATCAAGTAAAAGGTACTGCTTTATTATTACAGAGAAAAAGGAAATCATTTTTAGGAACTTAAATTATGTGAGTAGTCAGTGGTAGATGACCTTCCTGTAATTCAGAGCTTTCCGGATAACAGGTTTCCGGATAACAGATCCCATACCTGTATCAATCATTGTTGCTTTTCATTTGGACTAAATGAAGTTTTCATTATACTGGTTCCTGTTCTGTTTCTGAGTTACTGGGCAAGGAGTGGCATCTGCCCTCATGGGGCCTGGGGCAGCTGCACCTGAACAACTGGAAGTACAATGTGTGGGTATATATATTTTAGCCAATAAATAGATTGTGCTTCCAGTTGGGGTGCTGGATCCAGAGCTTTGTGCACTTGCTTTCTGAATCTTCACGGAGGGCATAGCAGGGAATAGGTTTAAAAAAAATTTATTGACAATAATATTTATACATTTCTTAGTTATCGTTACAGAAAATTTAAATGAAGAAATGTGTTGTAGCTTAAAATCTAGAAAAGAATATTAAGAACATTTAGATGGGTTAAAGTCCCGTTGCTAACTCAACCCAGAGGGCAGACATCTTTTTAATTGGTGAAAATATATATTATCTCATAAATATTCTTATCCATCATTTAGGACAATCGGATGACAGAAGGGAGGACCCAGGGCAAATATATGATAATATTTCCAACACTGTAGTGGTAAGTGATCATTGAATAAGTATATATATATATTTCTCAATACCAATGTTCAGGAATGTAATGCTTTGCAATGCATAATGTACAGATATCGCCATGATATTTACAAATGCCCCATTGATTTACACTGTGCCTTTACAGCACATCTATACATAGCAGATTGAGAACATGATACTAATGTCAAGAATCTTTGGCAGCAATCTTTAGGGTAAGGCCACACGTGGAGTTTCGGGGAGATTTTGTCGCCTGGAGACTAATCGCCTCGTCTTACTGAAGCAACTGTGGGCGACTATTGAAAACACATTGTCGCTTGTGCATTAGCACAGGCGACTTTTAATTGTAGCCTATGGGGAAAAACGCTGAGGCACTTCAGGGAGATAGTCGCTCAAAAGACGAGGCGATTAGTCACCGAATCTCCTCGTGTGGACTAGCCCTTACCAAAATTGTTCAGAATGTCTGTCTGCATTTTTTCCCCTCATCTTTTCAGAATAACAAAAATTAAACCCTGGAAACCAGGTTTTTAGGATTTCTTGTGCAAAAAAAAGTGTTTACAAGAAAATTATTTCAAGTGATCCCCCAAAACTAGGCAATTAGTATAGGTGATAAGTAAAAATAATTATAATTGGGGATATAGATTAGGCCACTGGTTAGTACTGTATTCTCATTGGTCTGTTCACTTACAAAGAATATAATTTACCCTCTATGTATCTATTGTATATGTGATGACAGTATTTAACCTTTTACATATTACATATTTGGTGGACATGCCCAAACATTGCTAACTTTTGGACTGAAGTAGCACAGCTAATGGAAAAAGTAACAACAGTATCCATTCATTTAACACCAGGATTATCCCTTTTAAACTTGGAAATACAAAATTACCCTCCAAGTGAAAGGAAACTAGCATTTCACATACTTACCTCAGCTAAGTTACTTATATCAAGATGATGGAAATCAACGGAAATTCGGAGGAACCGATAAACCTTACAGATTCGAATTTAATGTACGAGAAAATGGCAATTAACAAAACCCACACAATAAAAAAGATTGATTCCACGTATCAAAAATGGGAAAAGTGGAAAAAGCAAGATTAAAAAATGCAGAGAACATAATTAGAGGAGAAGCTGGAAAATGGCAAAATAAAAAAAAAATAAAATAAATAAAAAAATCCCAACAGAACGGCAATACACAGGAGCCAAGCAGGACCTGAATACCTCCTCTTTTTCTTGAACTCTTATCTAACTCTTAGTTTCTCTTTTTCTCTCTTCTCTTGCTTTTTCTTTTGTGTTGTTTTCTTAATAATGTCCCTGATATGGAGGATGTGGAAGATGGGAGGTATGGGAATTTATTTATATATACTCAAATGCAATTAAAATATAGGGGAATGGTACACACCCTTCACATTATCACTGACACTGCCCCTTCACGGTACACAGGCACAGGTCCCCAAGAAATAAAGTAACACATAGACCCTACAGGGTTAGAACATGGTCACTCACAGTAATAAAGGCACGGGTTACTGATAATAATACAAGCACATATTGAGAAGCACTTTATTAGATTAGATATTGTCCCTTTAAGTAATTTCACAACCGTTTTAAAAGAAAAAGAAGAGAGGGAAAGGAGAAGAAAGAAAGGGGAAAGGGGAAAAAAAAAAGAGGCACTTCCCCTTCTTTCATGGACAACACAGATTGGTCCCACATAAGAATAAGCACACTTTTTTTCCCCTTTTTTAAGAGTAAGAAACACTTACCCTTCACTACCTTCACTTGAGATTCATATAATAACACTAAAACCACCCTTAGAAGAGTAAAGTTATATGTCTCCTATATAAAAGAAATACTAATGACTATTATGGGTATTATATTTTTTTTATTTTCCTCCAACCAATGTGTATAATTATGTATTTGATATGATAAAATCTTTATTAAAAGAAAAAAAAAAAGAGTTCTTCACAAAGTACTAAAGGTGACTCATTTCCACCTCTCATTTCCTTTTTTAGACTGATCCTGCACAAGAGGGAGCTTCATACATGGTAGGTTACCCATATCTCTATTTATAAATCTTATTTAAACACATAACAAGCCATAACCCTGTATTTAATCCCTGTAGTTGCTTAATACATTTTCATGCAGTGACACCTACCTTTGAGTATGAATAAATGTGTATAATCAAAATGACATGATCTGCCATGGATCATTTAGCTTTCACCACCAAAAGACAAGAGCTAACAAATATCTAACAGGTAGATTAAAGTGATAAGGAGTATTTCACACTGGAACCATCTTGGTTTTTAACATTAGTTAGAACTAATCAGTATCCATTAGTTTTATGACATAGACTTAACCAAAGGTCCCCAACCTTTTTTACCCATGAGCCACATTCAAATGTAAAAAGAGTTGGGGAGCAACACAGGCATGAAGAAATTTCCAGGGGGTGGGTGTCAGATAAGGGCTATGGTTGGCTACTCAGTTGACTAATTGGCAGCACACAAAAAACAATACTTGCCTTCAAGCCAGGAATTCAAAATTAAGCACCTGCTTTGAGGCCACTGGGAGCAACATCCAAAGGGTTGGTGAGGAACATGTTACTCACAAGCCACTGGTTAGGGATCACTGGTCTTAACTATGTAAGACAAGAAGAGTGGTTGGTCCCCAAAAGCTGGAGAGCAAAGGGTATCACAGGAGTATCACTTACAGACAAATACAAAAGGTCCTATGCACTCAACCCATTATCAATTTATTTAAGACATTTGTGCCTTGAGCTACTATTATATTTGTCTGTATGAATTTTGTGGTCACAGCTTAATGGTTCACAAAGTGAGTGAGTCTGTGTTGGTTGTGCTAGCAAGTTTTTAACAGCAATAGAGATTAAAAGTTACGTTTTGATACACTGTTGCAATGATTGACTAGTTGGCTGGTTACATTTTGGATGGAATTGTGTCTAGTTCACAGTCCAATGTGTTACAGTTTTGTTTTTCAATATCCCCGTGTTAAATGTATAATGAAGCAATAGACTTCTTAATGAATCAGATGAAAGTCCAGTGTAGGACTGGCCAGACGGGGAATGAACTAGTTGTTGGGTTGGTCATCTTAAATATATTGCAATATATGGACAAACAATCCCTGTTTTGCTTAAAGGGGAGGGCATTTTAGTAGCTCAACTCATACTCAATGTCTCAAATATATATGGGTTGAGTGCAGAGGACTTCTTGTCTTTGTTAATACGAATCCCAATTCTGTTGCATGCAATTTTGTGATGCTCTATCCGGGAACTCTGTTGCTCAGCAATTCCATATAACACATGATAGTATAAGCGGGGGTGCCATGAGGCTGTGACCACAAAATTCATACAGACAAATACAAGAAGTCATGATAGTATAACAGCAATCAGATGGCACTCACACAGTAAACTGTGCTTACTGATTTTGGTTTATTGAGATCTAGACACAGCGTTTCAGGGGATTGACCCCTCTCACTTGAGAAAGGGGGTAGATCCCCCAAGATGTCGTGTGGAGATCTCAATAAACCAAAATCAGTAAGCACAGTTTACTGTGTGAGTGTAATCTGATTGCTGTTATACTATCATGACTTCTTGTATTTGTCTGTATGAATTTTGTGGTCACAGCCTCATTGCACCCCCACCTAATGGTTTAAAACTTAGTGGTGAGCACAACTTTCCCTTGTTTGTTATATTATCACTTTTTTGTCTGGATTCTTTAGGAGAACAAGATGTAAAGAAAGTTTTAGGGTGTCTGTAATAGGGATGTAGCGAACTGTTCGCCGGCGAACTAGTTCGCGCGAACTTCGACTGTTCGCGTCCGCCGCAAGTTCGCGAACGTCGCGCGACGTTCGGCAATAGGCGTTCGCGTCAAAATCGTTCGACCATTCGACCATTCGATTGCTAAAATCGAACGATTTTCGGATGTTCGAAGTTCGCAAACAGTTCGCGAACTGTTCGCATTTTTTGCCGGTGTTCGCGAACGGCGTTCGCGAGCACATACTCGGCGGTTCGCTACATCCCTAGTCTGTAACAATGAAAAATAATGGCTCCTGACTCGGTCACTGTTGACCATATCAGCAATTCTTTCTTCTATGTATGAATCAAATACGATGCCTTCATTTGACAATGCAGACTGTAATAACCTCAGTAACAAACTCAGTCATGTGAGCCTATCATTCAACAATTGCTTATTTCAAATTCATTCTTATAAGTAGTATTTATTGATGACGAAACTAGAAAAAAAAAGATAAATAGAAATTATTCATAACAAAATGTATATTTTATATTTTTTTAGGGACTGGAGTACCCATCTCAGAATACATACAGCGAGCTGAAATAAAAACGTGATAGTGGGAGTCTGCGGTAATGGATACAATACAGAGCTGGACTTGGGAAAGCTGCTCTATCCCTCCATAGCCCAACCCTGTAAACTGACAATTGCCAGTAGGGAGGGAACCCATCGCAGGAGGATTATGATTGGCCTCCTGCACAAGAAATGTAAAAGTTTATTTGTATCAAAAATGTTTTCTGCATATTTACATGCATATCCAACAGCAAGTAGGCCTTCTAGTCTGTTATTTACTGAACATTACTCTGCATCTATGATATTTTAATTATCGATTTTTGTTGTGTCTGCATGCCAGTGCATGCAGTTATCGATATAACAGCAGGTTTAGTTCTCCTTTAATATTCTCAAATCCAATTTTTCACAAATTTCAGTTTTCTCGATTTATCAAACATCAAACAAAGAAATTGTGAAAAGTTGAATGGGTAAACCTTGGCAACTTAAAACTGTCAAGAAGATTTCAAGCATTTTTTTTTTAAATTTATTAAACCATTTGTGATTTTACAGCATCTTTGAAAATGAATGGAGCAATGTGATTTTGATAGGTTTGTCTTAAATATGGTAGCAACTGAGAACGTTGATTTATTTTAAAAAAAACGTATTTATGCCAATTTTGTTTTGCCCTCCAATGTACTTTTACATAGTTACATAGTTAAATTGGGTTGAAAAAAGACAAAGTCCATCAAGTTCAACCCCTCCAAATGAAAACCCAGCATCCATACACACACCCCTCCCTACTTTTAATTACAATTCTATATACCCATACCTATATTAACTATAGAGTTTAGTATCACAATAGCCTTTGATATTATGTCTGTCCAAAAAATCATCCAAGCCACTCTTAAAGGCATTAACTGAATCAGCATCACAACATCACCCGGCAGTGCATTCCACAACCTCACTGTCCTAACTGTGAAGAACCCCCTACGTTGCTTCAAATGAAAGTTCTTTTCTTCTAGTCTAAAGGGGTGGCCTCTGGTACGGTGATCCACTTTATGGGTAAAAAGGTCCCCTGCCATTTGTCTATAATGTCCTCTAATGTACTTGTAAAGTGTAATCATGTCCCCTCGCAAGCACCTTTTTTCCAGAGAAAACAACCCCAACCTTGACAGTCTACCCTCATAATTCAAGTCTTCCATCCCTCTAACCAGTTTAGTTGCACGTCTCTGCACTCTCTCCAGCTCATTTATATCCCTCTTAAGGACTGGAGTCCAAAACTGCACTGCATACTCCAGATGAGGCCTTACCAGGGACCTATAAAGAGGCATAATTATGTTTTCATCCCTTGAGTTAATGCCCTTTTTTATGCAAGACAGAACTTTATTTGCTTTAGTAGCCACAGAATGACAATGCCCAGAATTAGACAACGTGTTATCTACAAAGACCCCTAGATCCTTTTCATTTAAGGAAACTCCCAACACATTGCCATTTAGTGTATAACTTGCATTTATATTATTTTTGCCAAAGTGCATAACTTTGAACCTCATTTTCCAGTTTGCTGCCAAGTTTTCCAGTTTAGACAAATCACTTTGCAAAGTGGCAGCATCCTGCATGGAACCTATAGTTCTGCACAATTTAGTATCATCTGCAAAAATAGAAACAGTACTTTCAATGCCCACCTCCAGGTCATTAATAAACAAGTTGAAAAGCAAGGGACCTAGTACAGAGCCCTGCGGTACTCCACTTACAACACTGGTCCAATTAGTATTCAGAGCAAGCTCACCGAATTTCTTTGTTGGCTTCTTCCACAGGTATTCTGTGTGTAATACCCAATAGTTCAATGCATTCAGTAGTTGTGGAACAAATCCAGGGCA
This sequence comes from Xenopus laevis, assembly GCF_017654675.1. Taxonomy (NCBI): domain Eukaryota; kingdom Metazoa; phylum Chordata; class Amphibia; order Anura; family Pipidae; genus Xenopus; species Xenopus laevis. The sequence goes on from NC_054383.1 coordinate 114,236,123, forward strand.
GCAACTTGTCTGCAAAGTTCTTTATTGGGATAATGAGTTACACAACATGTTTCGGGCCCACGCCCTTTATCAAGTGTGATTGATAAAGGGCGTGGGCCCGAAACATGTTGTGTAACTCATTATCCCAATAAAGAACTTTGCAGACAAGTTGCTGCCCTGGATTTGTTCCACAATTACTGAATGCACTGGTCCAATTAGAAAATGTTCCATTTACCACCACTCTTTGTAGTCTATCTTTTAGCCAGTTCTCTATCCAGGTACAAATACTATGTTCCAGGCCAACATTCCTTAAAGGACCAGTAACGTCAAATTTTTTTTTTACAAAATTCGTTAGTATACATCGAAATATAAACACCAACACACTTTAAAATTTTAAATTGCAAAGCCTTTATTAAAAAATAACTTACTGAAACTCCACTTCCTGTCCTCTTCAGAAACGGCGACAGGGCGACCATCCTTCCTGCAGCAGTTGATTTCTTCTCCCTGGCTATCTCTCCTGGCCACTCTATGTCTGCCGTGCTCTGCCAGCAAGATTGACAGCCAGCTTCTTCTTCTCGAGTCACTTCTTGATGCAGCCGTACTGGTCCTGGTGGTGATCATCTACGGGGCTTGCACAAAACCGGCGTGCGCTGGACTTCTCCCTGCACACTCGGTGTGCTGCTGCTGCGGACTCTGAGCCCTGCTGCCCCTTTGTTTCCCGTGCACCCTGTGTAATGGAGGTCCCTGCTGACTGGGGGTCTGTGGCGGAGAGCGCTTGTTGTTGCTCCCACCGCCGGGCCTGTCACTCCTGATCGCTGCTCCCATGGATAGTAGCGCCATGGAGAGCCTGTCCCGCAGTGCTGCTGCTTTTGGGTGCTGTCCGTAGCGCTGTCCCAGGCGCTGCCGTCTGAACTGAAGTGAACTCCACAAGAGTGCATTTCTGTACTCTGACGGTTTTCCTTGTACTGTGTACTTCTCCACCGATAACAGCTTCAGTTCAAGCGGCAGCGCCTGGGACAGCGCCACGCTGACAGGCTCTCTTGTCAGATCCATGGCGCTCTCCGCCGCCCCCCACACGCCGCAGACCCCGCAGTCAGCATAACAGATTATAATTTGTTGGAGAAGACAAACAATCGACCGTCCCAGTGTCCAACCACAACTGAGAACCGATAAGAGCTTCAGTTCAAACGGCAGCGCCTGGGACAGCGCCACGCTGAGAGGCTCTCCTGTCAGATCTTGACAGGCTCTCCATGCGCTACTTTCCATGAGAGCAGCGATCAGGAGTGACAGGCCCGGCGGTGGGAGCAACAACAAGCGCTCTCCGCCGCAGACCCCCAGTCAGCAGGGACCTCCATTACACAGGGTGCACGGGAAACAAAGGGGCAGCAGGGCTCAGAGTCCGCAGCAGCAGCACACCGAGTGTGCAGGGAGAAGTCCAGCGCACGCCGGTTTTGTGCAAGCCCCGTAGATGAACACCACCAGGACCAGTACGGCTGCATCAAGAAGTGACTGGAGAAGAAGAAGCTGGCTGTCAATCTTGCTGGCAGAGCGCGGCAGACATAGAGTGGCCAGGAGAGATAGCCAGGGAGAAGAAATCAACTGCTGCAGGAAGGATGGTCGCCGTGTCGCCGTTTCTGAAGAGGACAGGAAGTGGAGTTTCAGTAAGTTATTTTTTAATAAAGGCTTTGCAATTTAAAATTTTAAAGTGTGTTGGTGTTTATATTTCGATGTATACTAACGAATTTTGTAAAAAAAAAATTTTGACGTTACTGGTCCTTTAATTTAACCAGTAACCTTTTGTGTGGCACTGTATCAAAGTAAATCACATCCACTGCCATCCCAGAATCGAGGTCTCTACTTACATTCTCATAAAAAGAAATTAAGTTAGTCTGGCAAGATCTATTACGCATAAAATCATGCTGGCACAAACTCATAGTATTATGATTTGCTATGAAGTCCAGTTTCTTATCCTTTATTAACCCCCTCAAAAAGCTTTCCTACCACTGACGTCAGACTAACTGGCCTATAGTTTTGAGGCTGAGAACGGGATCCTTTTTTGAATAGAGGCACCACATTAGCAATGCGCCAGTCTCTCGGCACTATGCCAGATCTCAATGAATCCTGAAAAATTAAGTAAAGAGGTTTGGCAATCACAGAGCTAAGCTCGCTAATTACCCTGGGATGAATACCATCTGGCCCTGGACCTTTGTTAATCTTAACATGTTCTAGTCTCTTGAATTTCTTCATGTGTGAACCATGCATCATTATTTGTATTACTAGAATTGGGACTGTTAAGAAGGAAACCTTCACTTACTGGTTCCTCATTTGTGTAGACAGATGAAAAATATGAGTTCAGAATCTGCGCTTTTATTTTGTTTTCATCAACCAGCTGACCCCCCTCTGATAGTAAGGGTCCCACCCCTTCCTGCTTCATTTGTTTACTATTAACATATTTAAAAAATAATTTTGGATTTTTTTTACTGCTTGCTGCAATATCCTTTTCTATAGCAATTTTAGCTTGCCTTATAGCTTCTTTGCATGGTCTATTGGCCTCCTTGTACCTTATAAATGTTTCGGCTGTACCAGCTAACTTGAAATCCTTAAAAGCACGTCTTTTCTTACCCACCTCAACACCAACGCTTCTATTGAACCAAAAAGGTTTTGCTTTGCAACATCGTTCCTTGCTTACAAGTGGAATATACTGACAAGTATATTTATTAAGCAGCATTTTAAAGACTTCCCATTTTTGTTCTGTGTTTAACCCTGTGAAAAGCATTTCCCACTTAATATGTTGCAGAGATGCCCTTATACTGTCAAAGTTTGCACATCTGAAACTTAGTGTTTTAGTTACTCCCTTATAGAATTGCTTCTGCAACAGAATCTCAAAGGAGACCATGTTATGATCACTATTCCCTAAATGCTCACCCACAAAAATGTTAGAGATGAGTTCAGTATTGTTAGTTATTACAAGGTCCAAAAGAGAGTTATTCCTAGTAGGTTCTTGAACGAGCTGGAATAAAAAGTTCTCATTCAGCATATTTACAAACCTACTAGCTTTTTCTGTCTTAGCAACCCCATTACCCCAGTCAATGTCTGGATAATTGAAGTCATCCATAGCAACAACTTGACCCAGCTGTGAAGCCGCTTGTATCTGCAAGAGTAGCTGGGCTTCATACTCGATGCTATAAACCACCTCGTGGTGGTTTATAGCATACACCAATGATAATTCTTTTTGTTACCTTTTGCCCAGTCAAAATCTCTACCCAGAGTGATTCTACACCCTCACCAGTGCCAGCTATTGTTATTTCTTTAGCGCATGGCTTTAATTCAGGCTTTACATACAAACCCACTCCTCCACCCTTTTTAATCCCTCTGTCCCTCCTAAAAAGGGTGTAACCATTTAAATTCACAATCCAGTCACATGTTTCATCCCACCAGGTCTCAGTGATACCAATTATATCATAATTTTTAGAGCATGCAATTAATTCCAGGTCTCCCATTTTACCAGACAAACTCCGTGCATTTGCCAGCATACAGCGGAGGTTACTACTTTTACTTTTAAAATTTTTGTTTTTATTGTAGATCTCACCACACTCTTAAGCTGGCCATAGATGTAAGGATTAGTGATGGGCAAATAAATTTGCCTGGCACGAATTCGCAGGGAATTCCCGCATTGAAAATTCAACGGCGTCAATTTCCGGGTTTTTTTTTCAATTTTTTTTGTGAAAACCTTCAAATTTCAAAAAAATTTTGTGAAAACCTTCAAATTTCCAGATTTTTGAGTGAAATCTTTAAAATGTCACGATTTTTTTGTGATAACCTTCAAATTTCACCATTTTTGAGTGAAATCCTTCAAATTTCATGATTTTTTAGTGAAAACCTTCAAATTTCATGGTTTTTGCGTGAAATCCTTCAAATTTCACGATTTTTTTGTGAAAACCTTAAAATTTCACGATTTTTGAGTGAAATCCTTCAAAATTAAAATTTTTTCGTGATAACCTTCAAATTTCATGATTTCTGAGTGAAATCCTTCAAAGTTCAAGATTTTTTTGTGAAAACCTTCAGGTTTTTTGAGTGAAAATGTCCGAATTGCACGATTTTTTCGGGAACTTTCTTATTTCACAATTTTTCGAAGGTCTTTTCATTAGCGTTAGACCAAGCTTATCTTGAAACGCTCGTTTAAATGTAAGATTTGTCCATCAACTAAAAAGACCATTTCAAGTGATATTGTCTAGTTGAAGCCAGGAAAACTGAGGGTAGCTGCCTGCTTGGTCCTGCAAACAATTGGACAAAAGATAGATTTCACTGTGACTGATGAAAATTTTCTAGCCAATCAATTTTCTGACGAAAAATCGTTAGATGCACGATCGTTCGATTCCCACTAACCTCACAATAATTTTACGGATTGGTTGGAGTGCACTTAATCAAAAAAAAAATCTTTGCATCTATGGGGACCTTTACTCCCACTATTACAAAAAAAAACAGCCTTTAGGTAGCTCACGAAGTGTTACATCTTGGAGAAAATGTTACATAAGAAAGGTGCTGCATGCAAAAATGTACATTGAGCCCCTCTCCACTAACCTGGGATTTAACACTGTGCTGGGGTGTATCTGAAGCCCATCATCTGCAGATTAACTTGCTATATTTGCAATAAAAAATGTGCATGCAAAAATACTTTTCTAGTGTTACCGTTGAAAGAAGAAATTTATAGGATGTGGTACTAAACCTCAACTTTATTTTCCAATAATAAACAAAACTCATAAGTTGCCTGTAAAATGCTGTTCATAGGGAGATCTCTGGAACCCCCAATGTTTGGAAAGATTAATGAGACTTTTCATAGAAGCATTTTTAGTTATGTCAGAAAAAAACTGTAGCTTCTAAGAAAAGCTAAAATAGGAATAAAATATTTAGGCACCCAATCCATCTCACCTGCTGAAAAGGTAGAAGAGGTTTTAACAATATTGCATTTATTTTTGAATGCAGATTTTCAGTATTTTATTAAAGTTACATCTGCTGTATAACCAAACTTCCCTCTTGCACAATGATGATGGTTCTTCCTGCCTTTGGCTTGTGTGAAACCACATTCAATTCAGTGGTTCAAGGGTTTCACACAACCTCCTATCAACACTGTTTTGTGCAAGAGGATGCTTGGGAAAAAAAGCCAGCAGCCCAGAACTTGGTTGCCGAATGCTGTTGCATATATATACAGAATATATATATATAAAAAAACAGACTTCCTGTTAGAGAGAGAGAGAGAGAGAGAGACGATGGCTGGAGAGAAAGCAACAGCAGCCCGGGCCCTTTGCATGAGAGGATATCTGCTCACAGGTACGGTGGCTCTGGTGATTCATCTCCTACAGGCTGTAACAATAAATATGAAATAATGTGCCTTCTTTTACAAAATATAAGCACATTGAGTCATTATATAGTTTGATTACTATAACAATGTCTGATGCCATGTACCTAAATACATCTCATGGATCTCCAGTCTAAGGGTTATGTAATTTCTTATATTCTCTGCTTAGTTCAGCAGAACTATGGAATGCAGCAATGCACAGCTGTTGCATATATTACACACACAAAACACAATTTTCCACACACATATACATATAATACACAAAAGCCATGAATATCATGTAAATTATATCCTTATAAACGGTGAGTTCTGATGTCATCAGTTATAAACGGTGAGTTCTGACGTTATTTCTGTCACATGACTCATTGAAATTTGTGTATTATAATAAATAAAGTACCCCCAGTTGTAAAATATGAGGATATTAGAAGTTACCTCGGAGTTCCATGACCTGTATAAAAACACTCGGCCTTCGGCCTCGTGTTTTTATATGGTCTTGAAACTCCTCGGTAACTTATAATATCCTTATATTTTACAAAAGGGGGTACTTTATTCACTATATATTTACTTTTTCACAGTTTTTTTTGCCATAAAAATGCAGAAGTCTTTTTTCAATTTTACTCTAGTGATTTAATTGCATTTTTAGAATTTTTACTTATTTTAATCCATGGTGTGTTGTCCGTAGCTGTTAATTGTGTCGTTGCGCCTGTAAAATGTTCATTGCACAGAAATTGAATCAAAACTGGGATTTTGACCACTGGCCTCAGCATGCAATTATTTTTGTATTGGTGGATATTTCGCTTGCTGTATTCATCTTAATTACTTATGTTTTGGGTGCACTGTTTCCATTTTGAGGTCTCGGCACGCCACATACTCTGATAATCCTTTGCCCTAACTGTTCAGAAGACTCCTACAATTTATATGTATGTTGTTTTATCATTGTATTTAAAGATATAAAGCATATTAGATGCTGTAAGTAAAAGCTCTGTGGGGATTTTATGAAATGTCATAAGACAGATGTCCCTGCATTAAGGGAAAGTATTTCTTCTTTCAGCCAAGTGAGTTTTTTTATATCTTTTTGCTATAATTTCAAGAATGAAAAACAGTAGCAATCCTAGAGGGGGGCGGGCCCTGGTGCCTGAGGCGCAGCCGGGCCCCGCCCTCCTCCGTACGGCCGCATTTGGCCGCATTTTCAGCGGCTAACGGACTGCTGGGGGGTCCGGGCCCTGGCCCGCTCGCACCCCCTGCTCCCCCGGTAGTTCCACCACTGCATCCAACAGCCTTTTCTATTGTCTGACTCTTTGGTCTAAAGGGGTTATTTACTAAAATTTTAATGTATCTCATTATGTAAATATATGGTCAAATCAAATCAATAAGGTGCCACACTTACACTAGATCGCCTTTTGCAGCGTCGGGTGCACAGCTGTGTTCCTCTCTGCCCAAGGAAAAACTCCACTGTAATTATTTATTCATGCCATTAGCAGAGCGACGTTTCGGGCTATTCCAACCCGGCTGGAATAGCCCGAAACGTCGCTCTGCTAATGGCATGAATAAATAATCATTGATTCACATATCGGAGTGCTGCTGGAATTATTGCTTTTCATTATGTAAATATAAAAACCACAACCAAATTCCCATACCCGATTTTACATTATTTCTTATTAAAACAAGCTAAATTTAATCGGTTCGGGTAAAAACTAGATAAAACAAGCAAAAACCCAAATCGCTCAATTTTTTTGGGCTTGTTCCTGAAAAGCCTGCATTTTTTTATGATTTTTGCCTGAAAAGTCTGAAATGGTCAGATTTTCAGGCTAATTCCCGTACAGACCACAGAAACTTCCAAATAGGATAGGGACCTCTGCCATTGACTTATACACAACCTCAGCAGGTCTGAGATGAAGGATTTTAGAATTTGGGCTTTTTGCAGCATAGAGCTTTCATAAATCTTAAAAAAATTGAGTTTTAACCCAAAAAGCCTGACCAGATGAATTCAGAGTTTAGTAAATAACCCCCCTTTGTATGTAGATTTATTTGACAGGCCCAAGAAGGATGCTTTTGTTAATAAAGGATTTTCAAAGGAAGACTGTACATGGGATTAAAAAAAAATTAGTTCCAGGAATCTGATTTTACTTTTATCATTCATTTCTGAGTGCCTTTAATTTTAATTCTTTCAGTGAACCCCTTGTGCTCTGATACAGGAAATTTTGAAGTTTTTTTTTTAATTGCTTTTCAGTCTTAAAGGGGTGGTTCACTTTTAAGTTAACTTTTAGGGGCACATTTACTTAGCTCGAGTGAGGATTAAAGTGAAAAATACTTTGAATTTCAAAGTATTTTTTTGGCTACTTCGACCATCGAATTGGCTACTTCGACTACGACTTCGACTTCAAATCGAACGATTCGAAATAAAAATCGTTCGACCATTCAATAGTCAAAGTACTGTCTCTTTAAAAAAAACTTTGACCACTTACTTCGCCACTTAAAACCTACCGAGCACCAATGTTAGTCTATGGGGACCTTTCCCATAGGCTTTCTAAGTAATTTCTGATCGAAGGAAAATCGTTCGATCGATGGATTAAAATCCTTCGAATCGCTCGATTCAAAGGATTTAATCGTTCGATCGAACGATTTTTCCTTCGATCGAATGAAATGCGGTAAATCCTTCGACTTCGATATTCGAAGTCGAAGGATTTAACTTCGATGGTCGAATATCGAGGGTTAATTAGCCCTCGATATTCGACCCATAGTAAATGTGCCCCTACGTGTGTTATAGAATGGCCAATTCTAAGCAATTTTTCGATTGCTCTTCATTATTTATTTTTGATAGTTTTTTTAGTTATTTGCCTTTTTCTGCTTCTAACTCTTCCCAGGGGGTCACGGTCCCCATCTAAAACAAATACTCTATAATGCTACAAATGTATTATTATTACTACTTTCTATTACTCATGTTTCTATTGAGGCCCTTTAAGATCTGTTCAAATTAAATTGCTCTATATTTGTTCTTCTGTAATGAATAACATTTGTCACTTTGTTCTAACTGACTTTTCTTTTATTTGGAATATTGTTCATGTATTGTCCTATTACTGACTTGTTTATGAATATTAATAAACGTTTGAAAAAGAAAGGGAAAAAAAATGTCATAAAACATCTTAAAAAGTTTCAGTTTGGTACTCTGGAGTATACAGATATTTACCATTTTCAAATCTGCCTTAATGTGCACTTTCAAAACAAATATGTTTTTCTGGGATCAACTTAATGTTAACTATTTCTGGTTTGGTGCTTTTAAAATTCAGTATTCTCGACTGTGGATTTTTGATCTATGCAAGTCCGGAATTCTATAAACGGATATATCTTTGATATTGTTGAACTTGGGAAACATGATGATTTCTAAATGAATTGCATTTTTGGGGCATATACATTTATACATTCTTCCAAGAAATGAAGCATCTGGCATCACATAAGCATGAGTTATCATATGCAGTCTTAGAACAGGAAAACTATATAATGTTGCTGTAATTATTGTTTTTTACTTTCCCTCACCCCTCCAGCTCCCAACAGATACAGTATTTGCTGTATAAGATTTCCATGGGCAACATCTGGAACTGTAAAATCCACTCTTTATTTTGTAATTTTGTAGTGTACATCATATATGATCCTCTGAAAATGAACTGTGCACTGGGAGAGAGTTAAATGGAGTATAAGGGCTCTTACACACGGGCGTTGCGCTTTCTTCTGTTCAGCCGCAGGGGAGCGCAGGAGTAGACGCACTCGATTATTGTGAAAGGGGCTGTACTCACACAGACATATGGGACACAGCATGTTGCATTTTACCTGCGTTTGGCACTTACATGCGTCTGTGTGAGTACAGCCCCTTTCACAATAATTGAGTGTGTCTACTCCTGTGCTCCCCTGCGGCTAAGCAGAAGAAAGAGCAAAGCAGGGGAGTGCACAAAAAAACGCCCGTGTGTAAGAGCCCTAAGAGGGACCAAGAGGAAAACAGAAAGAGATAATGATCTAATCATTGATACTGCAGTCTGTCCGCCTGATGGGCAGACCAAGAATATAGCTGGGCCCAGTGTCGGACTGGGCCGGGGGGACACCTGGAAAAAACCCGGTAGGCCCCAACCCTCATGGGCCCCCGTCGGGCCAAACCCCTTCTCCCGAAGACCCCTTTCTACAAAAAAACAAAAATGGTGCCGCTCAGCGCCGTCAGCATGTGCGCGCAGAGCGGCGCAGTGAGGGCATGTGTGTGGTGGCATTCGCGCATTTAGGCCTTCATGCACGCTAAGAGGTGCGTCGGAGTAGTGGGGGGCCCTGGACAGCAGTCCCGGTGGCCTCGGCTCCCCAGTCCGACCCTGGTTGGGCCCATAATACTTCTGACTTACCAAACACATAAGCAAGTCTTTTGATATTCTTAAAGGAGAAGGAAAGCTACGGAGGCATTTTATTGCCAATAGATTAGCTGCAATAGTGCAAGCTAGAATGCTATATTTATTCTGTAGAATGTTTTACCATACCTGAGTAAAAAGATCTAGAAACTCTCTGTTTGTTTAGGATAGCAGCTGCAGTATTAATGTGGTGTGACATCACTTCCTGCCTGAGTATCTCCCTGCTCTGGGCTCAGATTACAGTAGAGAAGGGAGGGGAGGAGGAAGAGGAGCAAACTGAGCATGCTCTTGCCCAGGTCAATGAGGTTTAAGCTGAAAACAGGAAGTCTGATACAGAAGCCCATGAGTACACAATAGGAGGAAAGAAATGCAGTGTTTCTTTTGACGGGGACTCAGAGCAACATTACTTTGGGGGTTTACTGGTATATTTAGATGGACCTTTCTGATAAGGCTTACTTAATTTTAACCTTTCCTTCTCCTTTAAGGTTTGGGGATAGAGAACTTTAAAAATTCTGCTGCCAGTATTCTCTGAAATATCACCTACCACAAAGGGAAAAAGAGAGTGAAATTCTCAAGATGGGACAAATTAGAGGACAGCCTTTCCTGTTTGTATTTGTGCATGACATGGTTTTCACCTCTTTCTATAGAGAATTGCGCTTATCCTTCTGCCTCCTAATCTATTCATTCCTCTGCTCTACTGATCTTGCTTTATTGTCTCTTTCAGTTTGCCTCAGTGTTTGGATGGATTCAGCCCATGGAATTGGGGTTCAGCTGATCCCTCAGTATCCGGTGGTTAATCAGTCTGTTACCCTGAGTGTCACTGGAGTCACTGGCACAATACGAGTATTCGCATGGTATAAAGGTTCAAGTGTAGATACTAATAACCAAATATTCAATGTTATTCCATCTCTAAATTCAGTGACACATGGGCGTCAGTATTTCTCTAGGGCCAGTCAGTTCCCAAATGGCTCATTGCAGATCTCAGGCCTCGTTCCTACAGACCAGGGGAATTACACAGTGTTTATACAGACTGCTGAGCATACAGAACAACATACAGTTCTCCTGACAGTTTATGGTGAGTAATTATTGATTAATAATAATCTTTGCCCTGTCTTGGTTTAGCTAATCCAGTTTTATACTGTATATAGAGTATACTGTGTAAACATATGTATCAGTCACATACCAAGCTCATTCACTCCTTGAAATTAATAACATGTTCAAAAAAGATCATTACTACAGTTGCTAATGATAAATCATTTGGAAATGCATAGTACATTACACTGAAGCATCATCTATTGTTTGCTAAATAAAACATATATATGGTATGTGTGATTGGTATTCAACATAATTGAATACTGCAGACTGAATTGATTTCCAAGTGGCCATGAACAGGGATCTGAGCATCTTACAGACACTAAAGGGAATATTTATCCAAATCCGAATTTATTCCATTATTTTCTAAAATATACTCCGACCAAATCCGCACAGGTTATTTCCCATTATTTATTAATACATTTTCCCAAAAAATTCCAGTTCAGGTAATTTAAAAAAAAATAAAATCATGAAAATCGTCCGAAAATTTGAATCTAAAACTCACCCGAAAACTCAGAAAAACCACTAACCAGGCGTAATTTCGCCAGCGCTACGCAAATTCACTTAAATCCGAAGTTGCGCTCAGGGGAAGCGCAAGGTTGCGAAGTTGCACTAGCGTTAATTCGCAAAGCAAAGCGAAGTTACGCTACCAATGCTTAATTTGCATATGGCACCAAATTGAAGTTACAATAGAGGTATATGTAGTATCACTACACAAGCCTTGGAAACCTTCAAAACAGCAAATACAATTTTTATTTTGCCCTACACATGTGCCCATTGTATAGTTAAGTTGCCATGAGTTAGGAAATGTTGGGGGGAAGGAGGGTAGACCCCAAAAAAAAATCGATATTTTTCAGCCTATCATCCATAAAAAAAGAAAAAACACCAGCGTTTTTTGGGACTTACAAAATGTTTTAACTTTTTTGCCAGCAATCCCTATCTACTCTATTGCGATTCGCCTGGTCTGAGGTGGCGAAGGAAGTCTGGCGTAAAAGGTAGCGCTCAGAAAAATGCGCACTTTAGTGAATTTGAGTAGTTACGTCCGTTGCGCAAATTCACCAGGCATAAGGGTGTGAATTTACACTAGCGAATTTACGCCAGCGTCCATTAGTGAATCAGCGAATTAACAAAATTGCGATACGCTGGCGAATTCACGAATTTTGGTCTTAGTGCCTTCCCGCCGGCTAGAATGTAAATCGCCGGTGGAATGGCACTCGGAACATTTCTTTTTCCAAAGTCGCCCGAAGTTGCCCCACGAGGAAACTTCGGGCGACTTCGGAAAGCCAAATCGATCTGAGTGCCATCCCGCCAGCGATATACATTCTAGCCAGCGGGAAGGCATTTAGGGGAGATTATTTGCCTGAAGAAGATGCGATTTGTTGATGGACGACTAATCTTCCCCAGTAGCAGCGTCTGCCTCTGTCCTAACTCTTTCCCTAAGACCAACATGTTGATTTTAAAGTTGGGTTATGGCTATTGTTACAGCGATGAAGGAGGAAAACTAATAATGAGAGTGGATGGAGCACGGAGGGGTCCTGACTACAGATGAAAATAAGAAATGTTTTTCATGTAATGGCTGATTGATAGGGAGGGGGGACACAGGCTTTGTTGAATACAAACTTCTAGACAATAATATGAAATAAACTACTAGCCTGCAATTTGCTCGTCTTAAAAACAAAACAAAAAACGTTTTGCTTGTCTTTAGAACAAAAACAGATAATCTTAACATCTAAATTAGGTCTATGAGCTGTATATTTCCTATAATTGCTTATATGTGGTCCAAATAAGGTCATCTACATTGTTAGCAACTTGTTTTTCGGTTAATACCACATCCTGCTTGCTGTTCTCTTTCATGGCCCGGGGATTGGCCCTGTGAAAAAGAGCAGAAACTTAGCGTCGATCTATCCAGTGGTTACTTTTTTATTTGCCTCAACAAAGCTGACATCTGTATGGCATATTTTTAGCGAGTAGATGATTTTATTAGTCGTGGAAAATACAGTTCATGTACTGGCTTCGCAAATAGGGTTGTAAATGAATTTAGATATAGAAAGGTAACTTGGATTTAGAGGCTAAACAATGCACAGAACACCCAAAGCTTTCTCCCCACAGTCCCATCATGATAACCACTCTGGTGGCTGCGTCCCTGAGATCTGTGACAATGTGGGGCAGCTCCTGAAACCTTCTGCTCACTTTCTTTCTATAAACTGCTGAGCATATTCCCCTTACTTCCCTGCAGGCCACGCTCTTTATGCACTAATATGTGTATCCTTATTTTTGATTTGAAGCATACGTATCAAAGAGAGCTCTCTCCAGTCCCTTTATACCTGTCTCCACTGCTGGAAAGTTGGTTAACTGCACCCTGGAAGCTATTCTGACTGTCTCTGTGTTTTCTCACTCATATCTCACGACCAGTGAGCTTTCTAAGCTCTGGCAGCAGCTACATGATGAGTGTCAAAACTATAACTCTTCCCCTCCCTTACTTAACCAACAACCACTAAACCAATTCCTTCCCCCCAATAAAGACAATCAGAGACGCTGGTTTTGAAGAAGAAGACCGCAGTTAACATTTTATCAACTGTAACATTATTTAACGTGTATAACATTATAGACTTGTAACAGATCTGTTTGTATAGCAAACATTTACATAACCATCAATCCTTATTTGCCTTCGAAGGGGGGAAGAACCTAATTTCTGTGAGTTACGGATTATGGAACTTCCAGCTGCACATGACTTTAAATTAGGGGCAAATTCATCAAGGGTCGAATTTCGAGGGGTTAAATCCCTCGAAATTCGACTGGGGAATAGAATCGAATAGGCAATTTGGGCCAATTTTCGCGCTGGCGAATAGTCGAATTGGCGAATATTCGCCAGACGAATAGGTGCTCGATCGAATATTCGCTCAAAGGATTTTCAATCGATTGAATGCCTTTTTATTCGATCAAAAACTTGGAAAACAAGCCTATGGGACTTTCCCATAGGCTTTTAAAGCAATTCGGTAGGTTTTAGGTGGCAAAGTACCTGCAAAGTACCCGCTGGGAAGAGTTAGAAGCAGAAAAAGGCAAATAACAAAAAAAACTATCAAAAATAAATAATGAAGAGCAATCGAAAAGTTGCTTAGAATTGGCCATTATATAACACACGTAGGGGCACATTTACTATGGGTCAAATATCGAGGGTTAATTAACCCTCAATATTCAACCATCGAAGTTAAATCCTTCGACTTCGAATATCAAAGGAAAAATCGTTCAACGATTAAATCCTTTGAATCGAGCGATTCGAAGGATTTTAATCCATCGATCGAACGATTTTCCTTCGATCAGAAATTACTTAGAAAGCCTATGGGAAAGGTCCCCATAGACTAACATTGGTGCTCGGTAGGTTTTAGGTGGCGAAGTATTTTTAAAAGAGACAGTACTTCGACTATCGAATGGGCGAATAGTCACAGCATTTTTGCGCTCGATCCAGTACTTTGACTATCGAATGGCGAATAGTTCTATTCGAATCCTTCTACTCAGGCGAATTTACGCCAATTCAATAGTCGAGGAGCACAAAAAACGACTCGAAATTCGAAGTTTTTTTACTTCGAATCCTTCACTCGAAGTTAGTGAATCGGCCCCTAAGTGTGGCTATCAGGGGTCACTTACTCACACCTTGCACAAAAGATTTGACTAGCGCAACAGCCCCCCAAACACCAACCAACACCCACAAAACTTATATAAAACTTGCTGCCACCAATCTCAGGAGAGATACCTTTATTTGCACGGACTAGCATTTCCATTCAGCATGCCGAGGGCTAAGGCTCACAGTTACACACGGAAATGGCTCCTCCAAAGACTGCATCGGCAGTTATTGACTATTTATTAGAGTTTTCCAGACATCAGGTAAGTGGTCACTGCTCTACCCTTAAGAATGCCATAGGGGTGTCACCATTAGCGCAGGACACAGTGTGAGTTTTTTATGACCTCCTGAGTGTAAGGCAGTAATATCCAACTGGTGGCCTGTGACCCCCTCCTTATGTGACCCCCACATGAAAGGCTCCCTGCTGTGACTGCTTACCTTGTGTAAGTTTTAAAAGGTATCAGTACTGAGATTAACTGTACCCTGTATTGTTCACAATTTAGACCCAGACTGAAAGTGCCCACATTGTTCACCTGTTCACGCCTCATACAAACGGCTGAAGGGGCACCAGCACTGTATGAACTGCTGTATTCTGCCTGCCCAATGTGCTCTGTGTGTTCCATACTCTGCCTGTCCAATGCTCCTTGTGTGTGCCATACTCTGCCTGTCCTATGCTCCCTGTGTGTGCCATACTCTGCCTGTCCTATGCTCCCTGTGTGTGCCATACTCTGCCTGTGTGTGCCATACTCTGCCTGTCCTATGCTCCCTGTGTGTGTCATACTCTGTCTGTCCTATGCTCCCTGTGTGTGCCATACTCTGCCTGTCCTATGCTCCCTGTGTGTGCCATACTCTGCCTGTGTGTGCCATACTCTGCCTGTCCTATGCTCCCTGTGTGTGTCATACTCTGCCTGTCCTATGCTCCCTGTTTGTGCCATACTCTGCCTGTCCTTTGCTCCCTGTGTGTGCCCTGCTCTGCCTGCCCTACTCTGCCTGTCTGTGTGCCATACGTTATCTGTGGGGGCATGAGCATTAGTATTTGGAAATTGTTGTTAGGGGCCTCTAAGGTGTTTGATCATGTGCTGGATGGGGGGGGAATGTTTTAATATGACATTTTTCACATATGAGTGATATGTGATATCCCTGCAGTGAGCATCAACCATTTGGTTTTTTGTTTGTTCACCACCATTAATGTGGATATGGTCTTAAAACTTCTTTTGGTAATGGGGGTGTGACATAAAGTGGGTGTGGTTTAAAAGGGGAGAGATCAGTACTGACTGACATATTTTGCCCTCCACCATGTAGGCCAGAAAAATTCCAACACACATACACACACCACCACTGGATAGCAATACAGTAATTAATACAGAAATCTATACAGCACATTATATGGGTACAACTACAGTACATATTAGGGATAGCTATATAATAAATATAAAATATGGGAAGTGCAAAATTCAAAAGTGTATACCATGCTAAAGCTAATAACACTTGTAGTGCAAGGAAACTTCTGTTGTGTATATTCTTGTAACCACATATGTTTTCCTTAATCCACAGAACCTGTCACTAAACCTGTGATCAGTTCATCCAGCTCCCAGTTACTTATAAACAAGACTCTGACCCTCACATGTATAACTGCTCATGCAGAGAGAATCCTATGGAGAAAGGATGGTAATGGCCTCCCTACTGGAGTAGATTTGTCTCCAGACAACAGGACTGTGACCTTCCACAGGATTAATCGCTGGGATGCTGGGCAATATCAATGTGAAGCTGAAAATCCTATCAGTGGAAATATGAGTGACATCTTCACACTGACTGTCAGTTGTGAGTAACAAAGTGTTTCTTATAATTAATAAAGTAACTAAAAACATCCCTCAAACCTTACACGTACCGATCTAGAAGCACCTTGGCTGAGGCATGGCTGTAAGAGAGACCAATGACATAACTGATATAAATTAAGCATATTAAATATATTGAGATGCGAGGTTGAAGATTATAGTGTTATCCACAGCTGAATAGAGGTTGATGTGAGGCACTTTCCAAGTCAACTTGCATCAGGCGTAGGGTAAGGGTAAAAAAAAAACTAGTGATGCAGTACTATTGTGTAATACACACTTATTTCCAAAAAATAAACATGAATGAAAATGTCATAAATAGGCATAAGACAAATAGGTGATATATTTTGAATCATTGTATTTTGTACAAACATGAGATTATGTGAAAGTCTTCTAGTTATTGAAATACACATCGCTGTAAATGCCTTTAAAACAACTGTGCAATAAGGCGCGAGAATAGAAAAGGGTGAAAAGGCTTTAGCGATAGGAGGAAGAGCATTTCCACCAGATTATAGTGGTGTAATGAAAACCGGAATATAATGCAAAAGACTTCAGATAATAATTGGTTTTGGGCTGAATTGACTAGTGAAAAGTAAACATTGTTAGTGCTTTCAATGAGCCGTTTGGAAAACATAGGACACAAAAAGATTCATTGGTTCAAAAATACTGGGGATGCGCTGGAGATACAATCATTTTTTGAATTTCCTGTGGACCAACCCTTATTGCTCCGGTACTGATGATGAAAATTTGCACGAATAAAGGGGAGGGGACAGGGGCGACGAAACGCAGTGGGTTTAGGGGCAACCACTATGTAAATCCGGCCCTGCTCAGTTATCTGTGATTTGAACACACTGCAGATGTTGAGCAGATAACATGCAGTATCTGTGGCTTCTGTACAGTGAGTAGGTGTATATTTTTTTTATCTCTGCTGCAGATGGACCTGAGAATGTTAAAAGTTTACTTCATGTCAACACTGGATCAGACCGCCCATCATTACAATGTGTTGCTGACTCTGTGCCTGCACCCACCTACCTCTGGAGAATCAACGGGACTGTTATTCCACATGACACTATTAGTGTCCTACAGGACAAATCACAGGAGCAGTTGGTGTATATATGTGAGGTGTATAACTCAGTGACGAGGCGCTCGGCTACCATTTCTGTACATGTGGCTATAATTGGTAAGTCCTAATGCCCAGAATTACAGATACAAGTGATGGGGGGGGTATCCAAGTTTTAAGAGTCTGAGAAAAAGGAATCCAGTGAATAATTCTAGGAGGAGGAAAAGCAAAGGGTGCAATGTTCTTGGGTAAGCGGGCTGCAGGGTCCACAATATAATCTTTAATTTACCTCAGGACCGTGGTACTTTGATGCACCGTATACTCCACACTGAATTACATTAGATGATGAGAATGTGTAGTCACTGCAAGAGCACTGAATTCACTGCAGTGGCTCCTCTTAAAATTGGGGTATGTGTGACTAATGCTGATTGGTTTCGGGTTGTCCAGTCTGTGGTCCTGACTATACTGAAGAATATCGGCTTTGGGAGAGGAACAGGTGGGTCCATTGTCATTTTGGCATAACAGTAATCACCTCTGTGAGGGAGAGAGATCAGGTGGTTGAGAAAGTGTCTGTGCCAGGAGGCAGAAGAAAGTAGTCTGAATGAATAAGGTAAGTGTTAAATGTGTGATATTACATTACAACAATATGTATAGTTAGTGTTATGGTTTCTTTTGATGAAGGTCATTTAACAGAAGTTAAAGCTGACTTGTACTGTTAGGTCTGAAGCTGTGGCCCCTTAAAGGAGAAATCAACCTGTGGATAAAAAAATCCGTACCCCCCACCCCAGGTAGACCCCCCTCCCTCCTCCCTCCAGGCTAACTACCCCCTGGGGAGATGCCCCATACTCCATACTTACCCCTCGACGCAGAGTTTTCCGACGATATTCCACGCGTCCATCTTCTGCGTCCTCGGTAAGCTGACTGCGAGATCGTTATTTCTGCGCATGCGCAGTTGGAGCAGTTTACCGGGTTGTGCAACTGTGCATGTGCGGAATTACATGGAAATTGCCAATCTCGCGGTCAGTTTACCGAGGACGCAGAAGATGGATGCGTGGAACTTCGCTGGAAGAATCTGCGGTGAGGGGTAAGTATGGAGTATTGGGCATCTCCCCGGGGGGGTGGAGGTAGTTAGCCTGGGGGGAGGAGGGAGGGGGGGTCTACCTGGGGTGGGGGGTAGAATGGCTAATTCTCTTCCCCGTATTTGATGCCATAGTTGCACATTATCCAGGTGATAGGACTCTTTAAGGATATTTCCAAAAAGGTTATGTTGAACTGTAGCTCACCAATTACTGTTTCAGCTCATCCCACTGGATATACTGTGCTGATATACCAAAAACGGTCATCCAATAAAGTTAGGGTATGTAGGACGAGTCCATGGCAGTATTTTAACTGCAATCAGTTTTTATTGAGGATTTGGTTTACACACAACATGTTTTCGGGCAGGGTCCTTTATCACACTTGATAAAGGGCCCTGCCTGAAACATGTTGTGTGTGAACCACATTCTCAATAAAAACGAATTGCAGTTAAAATACTGCCTTGGACTTGTCCTACATACTTTAATGTTTTTGTAGGACTCTTTAAGGACATGATGGCACTAACTTTCCTGGCTAAGGAACAGCCGTTCAGGGCCCTTATAGCTTTGGGATGTTTGGAGGGAGAGATGTGAGTAACAGCTAGAATGGTAATAATGGAGACAATAAAGTCAATGGCTGCTGCGAGGCCCCTGAGTGTGCTTGTTGTATGAGTATTGCATTGTGACATTTTTTCACAAATGAAAACATAAAAGAATCTATTTTGACGAATTAACCTCATTATGAATATTTATTCTTCCAGAATCTTACTGTGTTGCCTCAACGGTAGGAATCATCAGCGGGTCATTTGCAGGAACTGTACTCATCATATATACAACGGTTCTGCTGTACAAGAAATATAGTCTTCCTCTGAGAAAATACCAGAAAGGTAAGATCAACAAGGCAAATTGAGCAGTAGATACAGAGATAAGTGGCATAACTGCAGAGGAAGCAGACCCAGTGGCCATGGGGGTCCCCTTCTTCTGTGGGTGTCACCCGCAGGATAAAAATATTTGTTTTTGCTACTGGAAGAGATGTAGAGAAAAAATAGAAAATTTGGAGTACTGTACAATATATATCATCATCATCATCATCATTTATTTATATAGCGCTGTCAAGATACGCAGTGCTTTACTGCAGTTATAGCAAACAGGGAATAAATGGTGGATAACAGACAAGGATTACAGAGTACAATAGGGTTTACAAACTAAAAGGTTAGGGTACAATTGAGACATTAGGATTGTATAAACACTTTGTCATTTTTGATACAGCAATGATTAATTAAGGTACATGGAATAAGCCTCTTTAAACAGATGGGTCTTTAAGGAGCGCTTGAAAGTTTGGAAAGAAGGAGAAAGTCTGACAGCTTGTGGCAGAGAGTTCCAGAGAAAAGCAGAAGCCCGAGAGAAGTCTTGTAGACGAGAATGGGCAGAAGTGACCAGAGGAGAAGTGAGGCGAAGATCAGAAGCAGAGCGAAGGTTTCGTGAAGGAGTGTATTTGGAGATTAGAGATGAAATATAGGGAGGGGTTTCATTATTAAGGGCCTTGAATGTGAGTGTAAGTAATTTGAATTTGATTCTAGAAGAGATTGGGAGCCAGTGAAGGGACATACATATGGGAGCAGCTGATGTTGAGCGGCGAGCTAGATGAATGAGTCTAGCGGCCGCGTTTAGAACAGATTGGAGTTGTGAATGGCGACTTGTTGGAATACCTGTGAGGAGTAAGTTGCAGTAATCAAGGCGGGAGATGATAAGAGACTGAATCAGTGTTTTAGTTGATTCTGAGCTGAGATAGCGTCGAGCAATGTTGCGCAGTTGAATACGGCAAGATTTTGCAAGTGTTTGAATGTGTGGTGAAAAAGACAGATGAGAGTCTAAGATGACTCCTAGGCAGCGTGCCTGTGTGGTGGAATGAAAGGTGGTGTTGTTTACGGTGAGTGATATCTGAGGGACAGGGGAAGATCTTGGAGGAAATATAATGAGTTCTGTTTTAGAAAGGTTCAGTTTCAGGTGGCGCTGTGACATCCAGGAGGAGACAGCAGAGAGACAGTCTGTGACTTGGGAAAGGACAGAATTAGAAAGATCAGGAGTAGACAAGTAGAGTTGGGTGTCATCAGCATAAAGGTGATACTGAAGTCCAAATGACTGAATAAGTTTCCCTAGTGAAGTTGTATAGAGTGAGAACAGCAGGGGGCCAAGAACAGAGCCTTGAGGAACTCCAACAGAGAGTGGGAAAGTAGTAGAAGTAGAGTTAGAGAAGGAAACTTTAAAGGAACGGTCAGACAGATAAGATGTAAACCATGAAAGAGCAGTGTCCCGAATGCCAGCTGAGCATTATATATATATGTATACACACATATATATGTGTGTATATTAAAACAAAACAATATTCCATTGTTCTTTATATTACCAACAGAGAAAATATTGATTTTTTTTAATTAAAAGCACAGGCAGAGCTCATTTCCACAACAAACCCTATGAATTTGTTTTGATGGGAACATAATGTATTTCCTAAAACAATTTTTTTGTCATTTTTATTTTTGGAGACAAGCAAATAACGTTATAGCAAAACATTCTAGCAAAACATTAAAAACGAGAGGATATGACAGCACTTTCATGGCAATTTATTATATCTGCGAGTACATAGAAGGAGAAAAGTGTGAGAGGAGGAAGTTTTTGGTTTGTCATGCAAAAAATACTTCCATCGGGGCCTTGCAATTATCAACAACTGACAAGAAAGTGAAAGATGTTAAAGTAGAGTACATGGGAAACCCTTCAGGTGCATGAGTAGGATGTTGTTCAGTTTAATTTTCCTAATGTAATACATACGAGGGGATTTCCAGAGCAATGAGACAAAGGCACGCCTTTACATACAGTATATAGGTGCTAAAGTTCAGAGCAGTAACCCATATCAACCTATTAAAGCAACAGTAACACCAAAAAAATTAAAGTGTGTATAAGTAATGAAGATGTAATATGCTGATTCTCCTGCACTGGTAAAATTGCTGTGTTTGCTGCAGAAACTCTACAATAGTAGATAATAGAATGGGGGCAGCCATTCAAAGCTGAAAAAGGAGAAAAGGCACAGGATACTTAATAGATGAAAGATACGTTCTGCAGTAAACAATGGGATTCTTCAGAACTTATCTGTGATCGATTGTGAAACCTGTGTTTGAATGGCTGTCCCCATAGCTGCACAGCAGCTTGTTTATATAAACTATAATAGTTTTTTAAAAGCAAACACACCAGTTTTACCAGTGCAGGACAAAAGTACATTATATTGTCATATTTTAAAACACAATTATTTTGGTGTTACTGTTCCTTTAAATATTTGCTTTCATTTTCTGACTTGCAGTACATTAAGCAAAACAAAATGATTTTGTTGGCAATGGGTTATTGCACCAATGCAACGCATCACCTAGTTTAGATGTAACCATATTTCGACGGGGGCTTTACATGCAATAGAGAATTATACGCAGGGAACATGGTGCTGTGTATTTCTTAAAGGTTTAGTATGTGAGGTTTTTATACCTCGAATCAACTCACAATTTAAATGTTTGCTTATTTATAAAAATTGGGGGGGGGGGGTGGAATAATAATAAAAACCAATGGGAAAGTTGCTTAGAATTGGCCATTCTATTACATACAAAAAGTTTACTCAAAGGTGACCACCCATTTAAGTTATTGGTGAAAAAAATTGCTCAAATTGATTGAGTTTTCTGCAGGAAAAAAAAACTTGAATTGCTGGAATTGATTGTGTTTTGAAGCACAAACCACAGAAAAAAGCCAGAAAATCATGAAGGTTAACAACATCCCCAAATGGTTCAAGGGACCTGTGCCATTGACTTCTACATTATCTTGACAGATTAGCTGGAGTATGTTGGTATTCGAGGTATTTCCAGCTTCGGGATATAATAAATTTCAAAAACTCGAGTTTTTTAATAAACACCTGAAAAATGTTAGTATTTTTTTACCTGAAAATTTTATTTTTTACCAAAAAATACTCTCGAAAACTCAATTTTTTTTTAGGGAAAAAAACAACTTGACCTTTTATAAATCTGTCCATAATGAATGATTAGGGTGCATACTGGTAGGATACTTGTAGGATGATGGAAAGGATGTTGTGTTAGATTTTATAGGGCTCATTAAAGGACACAGCAACAAGTGCAGTCATGATAAGACAGACTCAAATGTTTTGCTATTCTTTAAAGGTATTTGCATTCAAATATGTTTCAACAGGCTCTTATGTAATAAAAGAAACAAGGGGTCATTTATTATGTACAGGCAATGGTGCAAAGTGCACCTTGCACCCCTTAGTGCTCCTACAGGTCTTTCCAGGGTCAAGATAAATTGCTACTAGGTAAGTTTGCCTAGGTATAGTAACCCATAGCAACCAATAAGAAGTTTACTTTTAAAAAGTTGAGTAAATGCTACCTGCTGATTGGCAGCCATAGGTGATTAGCGATGTAGCAAACTTTGCATCTCTTATTACATATGTGTCCATACAGAATTATATTCACTACACATTCACATTCACAACACATTCTTTTCCAAATGCACCTTAAAGGAGTAGTAAACCCTTTATTAAAAAAAACCTTACCCCCCCTATCCTTCATAGACTCCCCTCCCTCCTCCCCACAGCCTGGCTGCTACTCCTGGCAAATGCCCCTAACTTTTTACTTACCCCTCGGTGCAGATTTACGGCACAATTTTGAAAGGGGGCATAGAGTTTAACAGTACTAAACATAATGAAGTTAAGGAACTAACCAAAAAACATGGCCACAGCCAGACCTGAGGCTAGAGATAACAGAGCTAAGAGAAGAATAGAAAGTTAAAAAATATATAAAATAATCCTATATTTAATGTGAATGGAAATACTTTCCATGGCACATTTAGGGGAGATCCGAATTGATCTCATTATTTTATGAAATATACCGCATGGGTTATTTCCCCTTATTTTTCAATACTTTTCCCAAAAAAAATTCCAATTCTGAAAAAAACTTGAAAAAATCGTCTGAAAATTAGAATCGTACAAATTTTTGGTATTTTCCATCTAAAAAACAAATTTTTACAGATTTTTGCACGAAACCCAGCGCAGATCAGGATATCTTTGGGACTTCTCTTTGACTTATATACAACCTCAGCAGGTCTGATATGCCGGATTTTTGGATTCAGAAGTTTTCCATCCTCGGGGTATAATAAATCACGAAAAATTTGAGGGTTTTTTTTTCACAAAAAAATCTGATTTTATAGTAAAAAAACTCAAATTGTTCGAGTTTTTGGCATTCGGATATAACCCCCTTTTTGTTTACAGGAACTCTTATCTGCTTCTGGGAATAATACTTCTAATGGCAGTGTCGATCTTTATCTAAATGCATAAAGATGGGTTTGTCTAAAGTCAAAATAGAACAGATAAAGACAATTAGCCAATAATAATTACACATCCGAGGGTAGCCATATTGTAAGTGGCTCAAAATATAAATTACTGGCGAACATTCTAAATATTATTTTTATTGAACATTTAGGGCACTACAAAATATATAGTAGTGTTTTTGGTTCAACAAAGGTAAGTGATTCGTGCTCAACCTGTAAATGGGTAGGGTCTATTAAACTTTCAAAATTACATTTGGTGCAGGTAAACACAACTCAATACAAAAACCGTAATTGCAGGAAAAGGAGTAAAATTCAAAAAGGCAGGAATTATTCACTTCAAATAAACTGTTAACCCTACATGAAAGGGAAATGTATTGTCCTCAGGTTTTCTTCATCTGTGTTTCAATCTTCTCTCTTTCCTCTTGTCACATGAAGATCATTGGGTGTGGGGAACAATTCAGAAAGGATCTCCTTTATTCTTGGAATCCACTCAGCTTATATCAGCCCATGTCTGGCCACCATAATTCTTGCTTAATTTAGCTTTTATGAGTATATTGCAAGATAGGTGTATACTGTACCCCTTTCCCATTCATACACCATTAAAAGCAATTTCTTTCCATCTCTCTCTCTCTTTAACTTTCTGTAGCGTCATTGAGCAAAAGAAGAGAGAGCATCTATGGTGAGTTATAACTTTATAATACACTTGTAAGTGGGGAAGACTAATATCTTTTTGTCCTTGATTCCGAGAAACAAAGTATAAGAAGATGATAACCAGGGGAAATGATGGTGAATATAGAATGGATAGGTTAAGGGGGTTGGGAGAAAGAGCAGGTGGGGATAAAGTACATCTGTAGCTGTGGAAGGGTGAGGAATTGGTGATTCTGCCAATAATATATTTATATAATACACAAAAGCCATGAATATCCTGTAAATTATATCCTTATAAAAGGTGAGTTCTGATGTCATTTCTGTCACATGACTCACTGAAATTTGTGTATTATAATAAGTAAAGTACCCCCAGTTGTAAAATATGAGGATATTAGAAGTTACCTCGGAGTTCCATGACCTGTATAAAAACACTCGGCCTTTGGCCTCGTGTTTTTATATGGTCATGAAACTCCTCGGTAACTTATAATATCCTTATATTTTACAAGAGGGGGTACTTTATTCACTATATATATCAGGATCCATTAACAGAAGCCATCTCAGCCAGGTTAACTAGTACTTTGTGGATTGTTCTGAACTAACAGCTGATAGTTCTTCAAATGGATGTATCATCTCATCTACTTTAAGAAACCAATCTTGAACTATTGGAAGGTCGGATGATTAAAATTAAGCCCTTTGGCAAATATGGCATTTTTCAAAGCTTTTTTAGATTACAGGTTTCCCAGGAATAGATCCTATAATTGTATCCCAAAATATGAGATGAATGTTATTCAATCAACAGTCAAGGATCATAGAGTTTGATGTCATGTTCATGCAAGGGTGTCTCCTGCTCACGTCATGCATGATGTCATAGAACAACACTTTTGCCAACCTGGAGCAAATCATCTTAGACTAGAAGGTAAACTGGCTGTCATGAGACATGAAGAGGATAATTAGAAATGTTTGGTTGTATGGTTTTTAACATTTACCTGCCTATCAATGTTTTCCATATTAACAACACTGGCATTAATGATCATTTTTACCAGGTGAGTGATTTAAATACCCACCAGTAGGGATGTAGCGAACTGCCGAGTATGTGTTCGCGAACGCCGTTCGCGAACACCGGCAAAAAATGCGAACAGTTCGCGAACTTCGAACATCCGAAAATCGTTCGATTCGAACGATCGAAGGATTTTAATCGTTCGATCGAACGATTTTCGTTCGAATCGAACGTTCGAAGCCATTCAATCGAATGATTTCATTCAATCCAATGGCTTTGATCGTTCGATTCGAACGAAAATCGTTCGATTTTAGCGATCGAATGGTCGAATGGTCGAACGATTTTGACGCAAACGCCTATTGGCGAACGTCGCGCGACGTTCGCGAACTTGCGGCGGACGCGAACAGTAGAAGTTCGCGCAAACTAGTTCGCCGGCGAACAGTTCGCTACATCCCTACCCACCAGGTGGCAGAAATACTGTATCAGGAGGAGTTCAAGATGAGCACACATATAAAATATAAAGACATTCAACTGTTGTTTTTTCTTTGTTTTATTTGGTGTATGCTCTTTGTATTGTTTTGTATTTTATTGTATATATTTTGCGTGTATCCGTTTTGTTCTGTCGTTATTAGTTGACTGACAGTTGCTTTATATTCCTGTTGATGTGAAGTTGAAGTGACTTTGTCACAGGTTGTCTTGAACCTATAGTGACTTTACCAACTGTTTTCATTTGGACCAGAATAATCTCTCTTCATATCTAATCAACAACCAAATAATGTCACTTTCACTTAGGGGCCGATTCGCTAACTTCGAGTGAAGGATTCGAAGGTAAAAAACTTTGAATTTCGAAGTTTTTTTTGGGCTACTTCGACCATCGAATGGGCTACTTCTACCTTCGACTACGACTACGACTTCGAATCGAAGGATTCGAACTAAAAATCGTTCGACTATTTGACCATTCGATAGTCGAAGTACTGTCTCTTTAAAAAAAACTTCGACCCCCTAGTTCGCCATCTAAAAGCTACCGAAGTCAATGTTAGCCTATGGGGAAGGTCCCCATAGGCTTGGCTAACTTTTTTTGATCGAAGGATATTCCTTCGATCGTTGGATTTAAATCCTTCGATTCGTTCGATTCGAAGGATTTAATCGTTCGATCGAAGGAATAATCCTTCGATCGCACTATTTGCGCTAAATCCTTCGACTTCGATATTCAAAGTCGAAGGATTTCATTTCCCAGTCAAATATAGAGGGTTAATTAACCCTCGATATTCGACCCTTAGTGAATCAGCCCCTTAATGTGAATGGAAATACTTCCATGGCACATTTAGGGGTTATTTATCAAAATACGAATTTATCTCATTATTTTCTGAAATATACCGCATGGGTTATTTCCCCTTATTTTTCAATACTTTCCCCAAAAAAAATTCCAGTTCTGAAAAAAACTCGAAAAAATCGCCCAATTTTTGGGATTTTCCGCCTACAAAAAAATCAAATTTTTACAGATTTTTGGATTGGTTGGATTTTTGCACGAAACCTAGCACAGATCAAGATATCTTTGGGACTTCTCTTTGGCTTATATACAACCTCGGCAGGTCTGATATGCCGGATTTTTGGATTCAGAAGTTTTCCATCCTCGGGGTATAATAAATCACGAAAAATTTGAGGTTTTTTTTCACAAAAAATTCTGATTTTATAGTAAAAAACCTCAAATTGTTCGAGTTTATGGCATTCGGATATAACCCCCTTTTTGTTTACAGGAACTCTTATCTGCTTCTGGGAATAATACTTCTAATAGCAGTGTCGATCTTCATCTAAATGCATAAAGATGGGTTTGTCTAAAGTCAAAATAGAACAGATAAAGACAATTAGCCAATAATAATTACACATCCGAGGGTAGCCATATTGTAAGTGGCTCAAAATATAAATTACTGGCGAACATTCAAAATACTATTTTTATTGAACATTTAGGGCACTACAAAATATATAGTAGTGTTTCTGGTTCAACAAAGGTAAGTGATTCGTGCTCAACCTGTAAATGGGTAGGGTCTATTAAACTTTCAAAATAACATTTGGTGCAGGTAAACACAACTCAATACAAAAACCGTAATTGCAGGAAAAGGAGTAAAATTCAAAAAGGCAGGAATTATTCACTTCAAATAAACTGTTAACCCTACATGAAAGGGAAATGTATTGTCCTCAGGTTTTCTTCATCTGTGTTTCAATCTTCTCTCTTTCCTCTTGTCACATGAAGATCATTGGGTGTGGGGAACAATTCAGAAAGGATCTCCTTTATTCTTGGAATCCACTCAGCTTATATCAGCCCATGTCTGGCCACCATAATTCTTGCTTAATTTAGCTTTTATGAGTATATTGCAAGATAGGTGTATACTGTACCCCTTTCCCATTCATACACCATTAAAAGCAATTTCTTTCCATCTCTCTCTCTCTCTTTAACTTTCTGTAGCGTCAGGGAGCAAAAGAAGAGAGAGCATCTATGGTGAGTTATAACTTTATAATACACTTGTAAGTGGGGAAGACTAATATCTTTTTGTCCTTGATTCCGAGAAACAAAGTATAAGAAGATGATAACCAGGGGAAATGATGGAGTATATAGAATGGATAGGTTAAGGGGGTTGGGAGAAAGAGCAGGTGGGGATAAAGTACATCTGTAGCTGTGGAAGGGTGAGGAATTGGTGATTCTACCAATAATATATTTATACATATCAGGATCCATTAACAGAAGCCATCTCAGCCAGGTTAACTAGTACAGGTATGGGACCTGTTATCCAGACTACTCGGGACCCGGGGTTTTCCGGATAACGGATCTTTCCATAATTTGGGTCTTCATAAGTCTACTAGAAATTCATTTCAACATTAAATAAACCCAATATGCTGGATTTGCTTCCAATAAGGATTAAATATATCTTAGTTGGGATCAAGTACAAGCTACTTTTTTATTATTACAGAGAAAAAGGAAATCATTTTTAAAAATTTGGATTATTTGGATAAAATGGAGTCTATGGAAGACAGCCATTCCATAATTCGGAGCTTTCTGGATATCGGGTTTCCAAATAAGGGATCCTATACCTATACTTTGTGGATTGTTCTGAACTAACAGCTGATAGGTGATAGTTCTTCAAATGGATGTATCATCTCATCTACTTTAAGAAACCATTCTCGAACTATCGGACGGCCGGATGATTAAAATTAAGCCCTTTGGCAAATATGGCATTTTTCAAAGCTTTTTTAGATTACAGGTTTCCCAGGAATAGATCCTATAATTGTATCCCAAAATACGAGATGAATGTAATTCAATCAACAGTCAAGGATCATAGAGTTTGATGTCATGTTCATGCAAGGGTGTCTCCTGCTCACGTCATACCATGTCATAGAACAACACTTTTGCCAACCTTGAGCAAATCATCTTAGACTAGAAGGTAAACTGGTTGTCATGAGACATGAAGAGGATAATTAGAAATGTTTGGCTGTATGGTTTTTAACATTTACCTGCCTATCAATGTTTTCCATATTAACAACACTGGCATTAATGATCATTTTTACCAGGTGAGTGATTTAAATACCCACCAGGTGGCAGAAATACTGTATGAGGAGGAGTTCAAGATGAGCACACATATAAAATATGAAGAGATTCAATTGTAGTTTTTTCTTTGTTTTATTTGTTGTATGCTCTTTGTATTGTTTTGTATTTTATTGTATATATTTTGCGTGTATCCCTTTTGTTCTGTTGTTGTTATTAGTTGACTGACAGTTGGTTTATATTCCTGTTGATGGGAAGTTGAAGTGAATTCGTCATAGGTTGTCTTAAACTTATAGTGACTTTACCAACTGTTTTCATTAGGACCAGAATAATCTCTCTTCATATCTAATCAACAACCAAATAATGTCACTTTCACTTAAAGATTTGCCTTTACAGAGATACCATTGTATGTAAAAATGTATTTCAACTATATAAAACCAGCTATAGATAAGCATACTTTGCCCCTCTGATAAAAAAATCACAAGTTTCCTATGACTTACCATCCACCTTTTAGCTCACAAAAGAATATATCTCTTGATTTCAATAAATTATTTATTTCAAGGTTGATGATCATGGGAAGGAATAACAAAAAACACTAAGGGGCACATTTACTTAGCTCGAGTGAAGGATTAGAAGGAAAAAAACTTCGAATTTCGAAGGTTTTTTTTGGCTACGTCGACCATCGAATTGGCTCCTTCGACTACAACTTTGACTTCGAATCAAACGATTTGAACTAAAAATCATTCGACTATTCGACCATTCGATAGTTGAAGTACTCTCTTTTTAAAAAAAACTTCAACCCCCTACTTCGCCACCTAAAACCTACCGAGCACCAATGTTAGCTTATGGGGAAGGTCCCCATAGGTTTTCCGAGCAATTTATGATCGAAGGAAAATCGTTTGATCGATGAATTAAAATCCTTTGAATTGTTCGATTCGAAGTATTTAATCGTTCGATTTAACAATTTTCCTTAGATCGTTCGATCAAACGAATTGCGGTACATCCTTCGACTTCGATATTCGAAGTCAAAGGATTTAACTTCGATGGTCGAATATCGAGGGTTAATTAACCCTCGATATTCGTCCCATAGTAAATGTGCCCCTTAAAGTGGTTGCATTTTTACATAATTATCACATATTGTAATCTATTCCATACCAAATCTAATCTGAGCTTATAATTCATTCTCCAATTTTAGCTCTTTTGAGAACATTAATAATTATTTACGCAACAAGATTATTTGAAATTCCAAACTACTATAATTAAAACGTAATTATTCTTACTATCCTCATAACATACAAGCTACCAAATGGTCTATGGTCTAAATACTCAAGATTCCTGATTCAAAAAACTTTATTGTCAATACAACTATGTATATACTTTTTACATATAGAAATTCTGTTCCACCTAAGCCCCCCCCCTCACAAGGTGCAAAACATAAAAACAATGTATAATTGAGAAACAATAAATAAATAAAATAGAGCGCTTAACGATAATACCACAAAATAAAAGAGTTACAATGTTCTAGAATTTTGCCTGGAATATATAACCACTGCACATTTTCTTCCAGGGAACTACAAAATCTATTTCTCTTAATCACTTTATTATCTCAGTACAACATTCATATTTGTACCACCCCTATTTTCTTCAACTGTAATCTATACTCATTGGCCCAATTCAATTCAATGAGAAAAGGGTTTATCACGTGAAAATTCATGGACGAGATTTGAGATGCAATTCAATTCATAAAAACTTGTGTCACAGTTTATCAGTTTTCTATGGGGAAAAACTGGAAGTTTTTTACTCTCACTCTAAATGCATTAGACTTGGCCAAAGCAAAATTTTTTGCAGTGGATTTTTGCCGCAGTTTCGCGAAAAAGTTTGCAGATGGGGAAGTGAGTAATTTTGCAGTGAATCCATGCCTAGCTAAATAATTCGCTCATCGCTTTTCAGAACACTTAACCCAAACATGCCAACACCCCATAACAAGCAACATGTCTTTACCTTATTTTTTAAAACTGGCAAATATCAAGAAATTATGGAAGGAGGTTGAATTATTTGAATTGCATTTTTCCTGGTGATATTTAGCATTAGCCTTTAAAAAGAAAAAAACCGTAGGAAAACAAAATTTAACTTTAATTTCTACTTATTTGCACAGGATTATTGGTACAGCAAAAAGGTTCCTCCACTAGATTCATAATAAATCACCTTCTGTGCTCTCCAGTATGTTAATTACTTTTGTACTCTAGAAGCAACACCATTTAGATTTGGTAACAATCATTTTAAAACATATTTTCCTAGAAATGGTTGTTATACCTGGACCTCGTTGATGCCAACTCAAATATGTCTCTGACAATACCCCCATAGTATGTTATTATGTGCTAATTTCTGATTAAAGTGGAATTGTATAGACAAATGTATATAAGAATGAATATGTAACTGTATATTTCTCAATTTCAGAGAATTGTGCATCTGTCTCAGAACACACACAATGAGCTGTAACACTCGTGTGATAATTTACATCCTATTTGGGTGTGAAAAACTCTTCCAATGACATCCTGAGTTGGATAACTGTGCCAGTATTCCTTCCTCTCATAACTACAATCTTCTATTTGCTCTAAGCCATCTTAATGACAGTTGCAGATGTTTGCCATGTTGTGTGTGTGCCAGTCCTGTACATTATATCACAAGGAATAAATGACATAAGTAGTGTAACTTATAATTCTGTTTTGTATTAAATAAGAGACTGTTTTTGGACATTTTTGCTGTACAGTGGTCTTTAAAACATTGTAAGAATAAAGTAAAATAATGAGAAGCATTATTGTGTGTATTGGAAACAATTGGGATAGCAGGGTAAATATATGAAAGGAGTATGTATTGCACTCATACACACTCACAGAATATCCAGCCACAGAAAAATGTTATATAGTGCCAAAATGCAAGTGATAGAATAATAGTGTGAATAATGGTTTACATTAGAGAGATGTCAATAGGCTGCTGATGATGGACTACAGGGGGATCTGGGCAGCACAGATGAGATTTACTGTACCTCCTCCATTTGTGCTAAATGCCAGTCAATGGGCCAGATTCAATTCAGTGAGAAAAAGTTATCTCATGGTTTATCACCTGAAAAGTCATTCACGAAATTCAATTTAAGGAGAAAAAATTCTCCAAATTCAGTTCCAGTTTTTCCCAAAGACTTCAATAGAGTTTTCACATGATAAACAGTGAAAAATGTTTTTCTCAAATCAAATCTCGCCCATCACTTTTCTTAAAGAATTGAATCTGGCCCTATATCAATTTGCGATCTCTTTTTACTTTAGGAGTAGTTTCCAGTGGGAACTTTCAGTTTACCTAGGAATCCTGTTTTTCAGGGAAAAAGTAACTTTCTAAATCTGCCTGTTTTTTTATGCAATTCTACTTCCTTAGATATAGGACTCTACCTAAAGCTGAAAAACAGTTACAAAGCTCATTAAAAAAGTCACCAAGCTTATTTGTGCTCAGCGTGCTTCTTGTACTGAATTGCGCGAAATGAACAGTTCAGTGTCAAAAAACCAGGCACAGTTCATGACTAGTGATGGGCGAATTTGCGCTGTTTCGCTTCGGCAAAAAAATAGCGAATTTTGCGAAAGGCGAAAAATTCGCGAAACGGCACCTGTTTTTTTACGCCGGCGCCCGTTTTTGACGCCGGCGCCCTTTTTTCGGAAAAAAAATTGTGCCACAAATTTTCGCGGGCGTTTTGCGAATTTATTCGCTGGCGGCGAATCGCGCAAATTTGCCACGAATTCGCGCCTGGCGAATACATTCGCCCATCACTATTCATGACTCCTCAATAGACCCTTTGCCCCCACCCAACCCACTGATCCCCATTGTTACATACCTTAATGAAACACCAGGAGCCAGAAATGGGGTAAAATGCCCACATCATGTATTCACATTTAGGGATGTAGCGAACGTCGGAAAAAAAGTTCGCGAACATATTCGCGAACTTGCGTCAAAAATGCGAACGGTTCGCGAACGTCGCGAACCCCATAGACTTCAATGGGAAGGCGAATTTTAAAAGCTAGAAAAGACATTTCTGGCCAGAAAAATGATTTTAAAGTTGTTTAAAGGGTGCAACGACCTGGACAGTGGCATGCCAGAGGGGGATCAAGGGCAAAAATGTATCTGAAAAATCCATTGTTGACACAGCGCTGCGTTTTGTGCTGTAAAGGGCAGAAATCACACTACATTTCTAAACCTGTGTAATAAAATGCTTTAAAACGTCCGGCGTCTACATGCCAATCAAGTCGTGTAAAAGTTACAGCCTGTTCACACGCAAAGACGAAACGCGGTGCTTACTGCAACGCTAAAAGACGCAAAGAGCTTTAATGAATGATACCGTCAAGTGAGCAAATAATAGTTTTTAATTACTAGTTGCTTGTCACCTCCAGGATGTTCGTCCTGTTGGTGGCAATATTTCTGTAGTGGTGTGTTTAGCAGTCACCGTGCTTGTGCACACGTGCACGGTCAGGCAGAGGTAATTCAATGTACAGTGAAGTGAACCAAAAAACACTGATTCTGCAGTGTGGGCCCAGTTTTGGTCTACTTTATTGATCACCTGCGGTGACCATAAAAGATGCGATTTTGCCACTGTTGCAGAACCCTGAAAAATTAGGCATGTGTACTTTCCTGAAAAATTATGTTTTTTTTGTCGCAGCCACTGAACCAGAAGTCCAGAAACAATATGCCATATAAATGCTGAAAATATTAATTTTTTTTTGTGGCAGCCACTGCAGCACAGAGGCCAGAAAAAATATGCCATATAAATGCAAACAATATTAATTTTTTTTTGTCGCAGCCACTGCAGCACAGAGGCCAGAAAAAATATGCCATATAAATGCTAACAATATAAATTTTTTTGGTCGCAGACACTGAAGCACAGAGGCCAGAAAAAATATGCCATATAAATGCTGAAAATATTCAATTTTTTTGGTCGCAGCCACTGAAGCACAGAGGCCGAAACAATATGCCATATAAATGCTGAAAATATTCATTTTTTTGTCACAGCCACTGAAGCACAGAGGCCAGAAAAAATATGCCATATAAATGCTGAAAATATTCATTTTTTTGTCACAGCCACTGAAGCACAGAGGCCAGAAAAAATATGCCATATAAATGCTGAAAATATTCTGTTTTTTTTGGTCGCAGCCACTGAAGCACAGAGGCCAGAAAAAATATGCCATATAAATGCTGAAAATATTCTGGTTTTTTTGGTCGCAGCCACTGAAGCACAGAGGCCAGAAAAAATATGCCATATAAATGCTGAAAATATTCATTTTTTTGTCACAGCCACTGCAGCACAGAGGCCAGAAAAAATATGCCATATAAATGCTGAAAATATTCATTTATTTTTGTCGCAGCCACTGAAGCACAGAGGCCAGAAAAAATATGCCATATAAATGCTGAAAATATTCAATTTTTTTGGTCGCAGCCACTGAAGCACAGAGGCCAGGAAAAATATGCCATATAAATGCTGAAAATATTCTGTTTTTTTTGGTCGCAGCCACTGAAGCACAGAGGCCAGAAAAAATATGCCATATAAATGCTGAAAATATTCATTTATTTTTGTCGCAGCCACTGAAGCACAGAGGCCAAAACAATATGCCATATAAATGCTGAAAATATTAATTTTTTTTGTCACAGCCACTGAAGCACAGAGGCCAGAAAAAATATGCCATATAAATGCTGAAAATATTCTGTTTTTTTTGGTCGCAGCCACTGAAGCACAGAGGCCAGAAAAACTCAGGATTTACCTGGATTCAAATTAAACCAGTAGGGTTTGCACCCTAGTTTGTAACGGTGGTGGAGGGAGGAGGACGCTAAAGGACAGCTGTATGTGGAGTCATGAGGCGTGCAGAGAAGGACAGCTGCATGGGGAGTCAGAATCAGAAACTCAGAACAAGTCTTCCGGCGTGCAGTAACCCTCCGAGATCCACCCCTCATTCATTTTAATAAAGGTCAGGTAATCCACACTTTTGTGACCTAGGCGAGTTCTCTTCTCAGTTACAATCCCTCCTGCTGCACTGAAGGTCCTTTCTGAGAGGACACTTGAGGCGGGGCAAGACAAGAGGTTCATGGCAAATTGTGACAGCTCTGGCCACAGATCAAGCCTGCGCACCCAGTAGTCCAGGGGTTCATCGCTCCTCAGAGTGTCGATATCTGCAGTTAATGCCAGGTAGTCCGCTACCTGCCGGTCGATGCGTTCTTTGAGGGTGGATCCCGAAGGGTTCTGCCGCTGCCTTGGACTGAAAAACATTTGCATGTCTGACGTTACAGAGTGGCCAAAGTGCTTTGTCCTTGCAGGTGCGCTCGTGGCAGGATTACTGGCACCTCTGCCCCTGGAATGTTGATGAGTTCCTGAAGTGACATCACCCTTAAAAGCATTGTACAACATGTTTTGCAGGCTGGTTTGTAAATGCAGCATCCTTTCAGACTTGTGGTATGTTGGTAACATTTCTGCCACTTTATGCTTGTACCGAGGGTCTAGTAGAGTCGCGACCCAGTACAGGTCCTTCTCCTTAAGCCTCTTGATACGGGGGTCCTTCAACAGGCATGACAGCATGAAAGACCCCATTCTCACAAGGTTGGATGCAGAGGTATCCATCTCCGCTTCCTCGTTATCAAGGACTGCATCATCCACGGTCTCCTCCCCCCAGCCACGTACAAGACCAGGGGTCCCCAAAAGGTCACCACTAGCCCCCTGGGAAGCCTGCTCCTGTTGGTCCTCCTCCTCCACAAAGCCACCTTCCTCCTCTGACTCCACTTCTGACACCTCTCCCTGCGTTGCAGCAGGTGCCTGGGTTCGTTCTGGTGATTCCGACCAGAAATCGTGCGCTTCCTGCTCCTCGTCACGCTGGTCTACAGCCTCATCTGTCACTCGTCGCACGGCACGCTCCAGGAAGAAAGCAAAGGGTATTAGGTCGCTGATGGTGCCTTCGGTGCGACTGACCATATTTGTAACCTCTTCAAAAGGGCGCATGAGCCTGCAGGCATCGCGCATAAGCACCCAGTAACGGGGGAAAAAAATCCCCAGCTCTGCAGATCCAGTCCTACCACCCAGTTCAAACAGGTATTCGTTGACGGCTCTTTGTTGTTGCAGCAGACGTTCCAACATGAGGAGCGTTGAATTCCAGCGAGTCTGGCTGTCGCAAATCAAACGCCTGACTGGCATGTTGTACCGCTGCTGAATGTCAGCAAGGCGTGCCATGGCTGTATAGGAACGTCTGAAATGGGCCGACACCTTCCTGGACTGCCTGAGAACGTCCTGGAATCCTGGGTACTTCGAGACAAAACGTTGGACTATTAAATTCAGAACATGTGCCATGCAGGGCACATGTGTTAAATTGCCCAGTCTCAGTGCTGCCAACAGATTGCTTCCATTGTCACACACCACTTTTCCGATCTTCAGTTGGTGTGGGGTCAGCCACCGATCGGCCTGTGACTGCAGAGATGACAGGAGTACAGATCCGGTATGGTTTTTGCTTTCCAGGCACGTCATCCCCAAGACAGCATGACAACGGCGTACCTGGCACGTCGAATAGCCTAGGGGGAGCTGGGGGTGCACAGGTGTGGAGGAGGAGGACCCAGCAGCAGAGGACGAAGAAGAGGAAGAAGACGAGGTAGAGAGCGAAGGAGCAGTAGAGGTGGTGGCAGAACCGCGTGCAATCCGTGGCGGTGACACCAACTCCACTGTCGTTGTTGAGCCACACATTTCCTGCTTCCCAGCCATGACCAAGTTCACCCAGTGGGCAGTGTAGGTGACATACCTGCCCTGACCATGCTTGGAGGACCATGCGTCAGTAGTCATATGGACCTTTGGCCCAACACTAAGTGACAGAGATGCGGTGACTTGGCTCTGCACATGGTGGTACAGGTGTGGTATTCCCTTTTTTGAAAAAAAATTGCGGCTGGGTACCTTCCACTGCGGTGTCCCAATTGCTACAAATTTGCGGAAGGCCTCAGAGTCCACCAGCTGGTATGGTAAAAGCTGGCGGGCTAAGAGTGCGGACAAGCCAGCTGTCAGACGCCGGGCAAGGGGGTGACTCGCAGACATTGGCTTCTTACGCTCAAACATGGCCCTCACAGAAACTTGGCTGGGGGCAGATGACTGGGAATGGGAACTGGTGGTCAAGGTGGAAGGCGGAGTGGAGGGTGGTTCAGACGGGTCAAGGACAGCAGAGGTAGAGCAGTAAGATGCTGGACCAGAAGGAGGGTGGCCTTTAGTTTGCCTGTTGCCTTTGAGGTGTTGCTCCCAAAGTGCTTTGTGCTTGCCGTTCATGTGCCTTCGCATAGAAGTTGTACCTATGTGGCTGTTGGGCTTCCCAAGACTCAGTTTCTGACTGCACTCATTGCAAATTACAACGCTTTTGTCAGAGGCACACACATTAAAAAAATCCCACACTGCTGACCTTTTTGAGGCTGGCAATCTGGCGGTAAAAGTAGAAGTCGGCGGCGTTGGCGGCAATGGCGGGTGCGTTGGCCGGCTGACCACAGGTGCCGATACATGTTGTTGCCCTACTGTTCCCTGCGAGCTGTCCTCCCTGCTTCTTCTAAGTCTTATTCTCCTCCTGCCTCTCTGACTCTCCGTCTCTCCATCTGAACTATCCTCCTCTTGCTCTCTTCTACTGGGCACCCACAAAACATCAATCTCCTCATCATCATTCTCCTCAGATGCATCAATTTCTTCTAACAGCTCACAGAAGGAAGCAGCAGCGGGGACCTCCTCGTCATCACTCATTATGTCCATCTCTGTTGTGTTCTCTGCCAGAATTAAATCTGGTGTAACGTCCTCATCTCCTTCATCTTCTTCTGCCAATAATGGTTGCGCATCACTCAGTTCAAGAAACTCATGTGAAAATAACTCCTCTGACTCCAGTGAAGAAGGGGCGCCGGTGGTGGAGGAAGTGTTACGTGGGGTGCCCATAGCAGTGGAGGATGAGGATGTTGTGGTAAAGTTAGAAACGGTAGAGGATGGGGTGTGCTGTGTAAGCCAGTCAACTACCTCTTCAGCATTTTGGGAGTTCAGGGTCATTGCCTTTTTAAAACTGGGCAATTTCCTAGGGCCACAGGATAGCATAGCAGCACGGCCCCTAGTGCCTCTGCGTGGCGGCCTGCCTTTGCCTGGCATTATTTTTAAAACAAAAACAACAACAACTCAGGTGGTGTTTCTGGAGACGGTATTATTATTGATATTTAGACAGAATGTGAACAAGCTCACACAGCTAAGTGGCAGTGGTTTGAAAAAGAAGAACACACTGGGCAAATAATGCCTACAAGGTCAACGTATACACTACAGCAGTGGTGGATACGGAATATATTATTGCTGCTTGAAAAACGTCACTCAGGTGGTGTTTCTGGAGACGGTATTATTATTGATATTTAGACAGAATGTGAACAAGCTCACACAGCTAGATGGCAGTGGTTTGAAAATGAAGAACACACTGGGCAAATAATGCCTACAAGATCAACGTATACACTACAGCAGTGGTGGATACGGAATATATTATTGCTGCTTGAAAAACGTCACTCAGGTGGTGTTTCTGGAGACGGTATTATTATTGATATTTAGACAGAATGTGAAAAAGCTCACACAGCTAAGTGGCAGTGGTTTGAAAAAGAAGAACACACTGGGCAAATAATGCCTACAAGGTCAACGTATACACTACAGCAGTGGTGGATACGGAATATATTATTGCTGCTTGAAAAACGTCACTCAGGTGGTGTTTCTGGAGACGGTATTATTATTGATATTTAGACAGAATGTGAACAAGCTCACACAGCTAAGTGGCAGTGGTTTGAAAAAGAAGAACACACTGGGCAAATAATGCCTACAAGGTCAACGTATACACTACAGCAGTGGTGGATACGGAATATATTATTGCTGCTTGAAAAACGTCACTCAGGTGGTGTTTCTGGAGACGGTATTATTATTGATATTTAGACAGAATGTGAACAAGCTCACACAGCTAAGTGGCAGTGGTTTGAAAATGAAGAACACACTGGGCAAATAATGCCTACAAGGTCAACGTATACACTACAGCAGTGGTGGATACGGAATATATTATTGCTGCTTGAAAAACGTCACTCAGGTGGTGTTTCTGGAGACGGTATTATTATTGATATTTAGACAGAATGTGAAAAAGCTCACACAGCTAAGTGGCAGTGGTTTGAAAATGAAGAACACACTGGGCAAATAATGCCTACAAGGTCAACGTATACACTACAGCAGTGGTGGATACGGAATATATTATTGCTGCTTGAAAAACGTCACTCAGGTGGTGTTTCTGGAGACGGTATTATTATTGATATTTAGACAGAATGTGAACAAGCTCACACAGCTAGGTGGCCACTGGGCAAATAATGCCTGCAAGTGCACTACTATTGGTGCACTACTATGAAGAACAGCAAACAGCACTGGACACCTTAAAGAACAGTAAGATAAGTAAAATAAAAAAAAAATTATATGTATATTAAAAAAAAAAATATTCTCGGGTTGGTGCTGCTGAACTACTAGGAGCAGCACAGTAGCACACCAGTCCCACTCCCCAACACAGCTAGACTAATAGCACTTGGCTGTTAAAGTAGCAAAGTAAAACAACAAAAAAGAAAATAAAAGCAGTCCTTACAAGGACTATTGGGTTATTACAGCAGTCAGCAGATGAGATCAGAAGAGATCAGTGCCCACAGCAGCTACATACAGAGCACTGCAGTAGAAGGTAGATTACTAGCCAGCAAAGCTACCCTAAAATGTCCCTCAAATCCCTGCAGACTTCTGTCCCTCCAATACAGAGCAGTATCAAGTAGATTACTAGCCAGCAAACTTACTATCAACTGTCCCTCAAATCAGTGAAATCACTAGCAGCTCTCTCCCTACACTAGCTCTTCCAAGCACACACAGGCAGAATGAAAAAACGCTGCAGGGCTTCAGTTTATATATGGAAGGGGAGTGGTCCAGGGGGTGTGGGGGTGGTCCAGGAGGGAGAGCTTCCTGATTGGCTGCCATGTATCTGCTGGTCTGGGGTGAGAGGTCAAAAAAAGCGCCAGGTAAGGCGTACCCAAAATGGCGAACGTCGCGCGACGTTCGCGAACATTCGGCGAACGCGAACAGCCGATGTTCGCGCGAACAAGTTCGCCGGCGAACAGTCCGCGACATCCCTATTCACATTTTATCAAATAAATAAGACCTTCCCAGTCTCACCTTAAGGCAATATGTTACAGCCAGAATTCTATAAGAGATCACTACTATGCTCTACCGCTCCTCAATGAAGACTTGAGATCAGCACTATGTCATTATATCCACCAATGAATATTAGGCTGCCTCTGCCTACAGAGAGGATAGCCCTCTGCTACCAGCAGGAGCTGCATCTCCCACCATAAGAGAAGTTCAGCAGCCTTGCTTCTGGTCCTGAATCTGCTGTGTCTCGATGATAGGAAATTCAAGCAGGCTGTCACCTAGCACAAGCAGTAGTAGCATCTGTATCAATAAACTCACTGTGCAGTCACAGGAGAGAACCTCCTTTCTCCCTCTTTTAAACTTTACCGTGCAGTACCTGAAGCCAGTGCCAATTATGCCCCGAGAGGGAAACATTCTTTCCGGACCCCAATGGCAATCAGAAATATTCCCTGAATCAAGCATTTGGAATTAACGGGAATGAATACAATGCTGATTCTCACATTTATACTGTATAAAAAGGTACAGAAATCACAATATAACAGCGTCTTCAGGAAAACATCCACATTCAGTTATTAATAAATAATATGAGAACATAAAGAAGAAAACTCCTGACATATTCAAAATTTTTCAATAAAGGGGAAGGTGGGTGGGATGTTTCTACTGGCTCAGAAGATAAGGAAGTGAACTGCTTCCTCCCTTGATATCACATCCCTCTATTTCTCCACCCCCCCCCACCCAGCTTTCCCCAGCCTTGACCCAATCACAGCTGCATCTGATTCTGCCAATCTCTAAACATAAACCAGTGTAATCTTTCCTATAGCAAGGTCAATGGGATATTACTAGATTTCCAGTATTTTCAACTCAGGGTCTAACTGCAGAACATGGAAAATCAGACAGGAAGGCTTATGTCAAGGCAGCAAATCCATCAGGAAGGGAACCCACTGGGAGAACTAATATCTAGAAAAATAACTAGCTATATAGCCAGAATGACCAGCAGTGTGAACTGTAGGAAAATAAAATATATGGATTTTCTGGGGTCTATTTTTTGGTGATTTTCCCAGCACTTGGCATTAAAATGATATTTGTGTGTGATACTTCTGGCACAAGTATGTTTGCCAGGGGTCTTCTAAAAACTTTGATACCTAATATGCATAGACGTATCTAACCATGTGGAGAGAGCCCAAGATTTAAATTCCCATGGTTACATTTTCATCTACTGCTTTATTACCATACAAGCCTCAAAACACACACATTCTGATGAAATCAAAATGGTAACTGAAAACATTTTTGGGGGTAGGACCCCGTTAATCTGCTTTATACAGTTACATACCTAGAAATGGCACCTTAGATTTATATGTCACTTAAACAGTAAGTTGACCCTAGAACTTATGTTGTTGAATTCAAAATATGTAAAAAGACCATCTACTCCCTCAGAACCCCCTTGTTATGTAATAGTACTAGAAAACTATTGTTCATGCATTTTTATGATAAAAAAAGTATTCAGATACAACATTGAACATGAAAAAAAAAACAATTATGCAGTAAAAGCATTCACAGTAGTCACACTCAGCAATAAAATTATTTCATAAAGACATAAAGATTAGTGATGGGCGAATTTATTCGGCAGACGTGAATTTGCGGCGAATTTGCCCATTACACCGCTGGCGAATAAATTTGTAAATTTGCAGTGAAAATTGCTCGGTGTCATAAGTTTTTTCAATGCCAGCGATGGTTTCGCCGCCAGCGCCAAATCGCCGTTTCACAAATTTTTCGTCAGTTTCACGAATTTCGCTGGAAATTCATGTCAAAGCGAAACAGGACAAATTCGGCCATCACTAATAAAGATATGCATAAGCCAATCTGCTGCAACTGTGCTATATTCCCCACCTAAAAAGTGTGTGGTGGAGGCCCACAGCAGTGGGAACCACATTTTTCCATTTATTTCAATGAGGCTAAAAACTCATATGTTTTAATGAACTGGGAAAATAAATAAAGTTGTTAGAGACCATTACCAGTAACTTCTATTCAACCAGGACAGCTTTTAAATTGTTGGTTGCATATTGTCCCCTTGCCAGGTTTGTATGAAGCCTACTTGATCTTCATGGAGTACGTTTGGAAGAATAGAGGCAGGCCCGGACTGGCAATCTGTGGGTTCTGGCAAATGCCAGAGGGGCTGCTATAAGGTCCCATAGAAAGTCACTATTTAGTGGGCTGGTGGGGGCTGTTTGGGCCTCTGTGTGGGTGTTTGGGCCTCTGTGTACCTGAAATGCCAGGGCCTATTTTAATTCTCAGTCTGGACCTGAATAGGGGAGAGTCTGTTGGCTAGGATTTTTGGAAAAAGTTTCAGGTTGGAAATTAGTAATGTTATTGGCCTGTAATTATCTCAGTTTAAGTGGTCTTCGTCCTCTTTAGGGATTAGGGATAGGTAGGACTATACCTTGATTTAAAGCTTGTCTATCTTCCGCTGATAATTTGGGAAACCCTGCTTCGATGAGGAAATTGGACAACAAGTCTGGGTCAGTATGTTGAATAGATTGTAAATTGTATGTCTTAGAATAATATTTATTAAATGTTCCTCCTATTTGGGATAGATTATATGTTTTTGATTATGAGTGAGTATTTCTGGTTAACCATTTTAGTAACCTCTTAGTTATATGATGTGGCTGTAGAATGATATCAGCACGTAGAAAGCATCCTATAAAGGAGAGATAGATAGCAAAAAGGGAAATGTATGGCAGAATCAAATTCCATATCCAAAGACCATAGACAAAGCACAACAAACCACTAAAACCCCTGTTAGCACATCTTTCACCTCAAGTTCCACACTATACTCCCTATCAATGTTGGATTGTTCTCTAAGAACAATGGTCAATTTTCACTCTATTTGGCACAAAAACAACATCTTTTTATATCAAATACAACATATTCTGTTGCTAGGCAGGTTAATTTTTGTCTAAAAATGTTGATTGCATGACAAAAATAGTATTCAGCCATAAACGCAATATTATTTGCAGTCCAGATTCAGTCGGATCTAGTTTTTAGAAAG
Organism: Xenopus laevis; assembly: GCF_017654675.1. NCBI lineage: Eukaryota > Metazoa > Chordata > Amphibia > Anura > Pipidae > Xenopus > Xenopus laevis. The sequence goes on from NC_054383.1 coordinate 114,279,327, forward strand.
TTAGTAAAATACAGTTACAAATACGTTTTCATGCAGCAGATTATAGTGAAAGAAGGGAATTCTATACGTACTTTGTACAAGGAAATAATACATATAAATAGTGAAATGACATGTATATAGCCTAGTACTGTCATAACCGCAGTTTTATAGCTTTTAGTACCATTATTTCAGGGAGTCTTATTGCACAGATAAGCCCTCCCACGGACTGGAATAAGGGAAGTAACATAATGATTGATATTATAACAGATTATTCCATCTCCCATCCAGTCAGAGGACTAGAGATTGTTGTGCATGACAGAGGCACCAGTCAGGACCTTTAAGATGGAGAGATATCTGCTACCAGGTAATGTGATATACTTCATTTTATTAGCAATAGCGACCTGGTGCTTATATATATATATATATATATATATATATATATATATATATATATATATATATATATATATATATATATGAATGACATATTACAGCTGATCTGTGTATTAGGGGAGTAATAACCCATCCAGGTAATAATAAATGTATAACCTTCACTATCAGAGGCATAGTGGGCTTTTATTTCTTGCTCAAAAGTTATGTTATACAATGTTCAACTCTTAGGGGCAAATTTACTTATTGTTGAAGTTAAATCCTTCGACTTCGAATATCGAAGTCGAAGGATTTAGCGCTATTCATTCGATCGAACGAAAAATCATTCGTTCGAACGATTAAATCCTTCGAATCCTTCGATAGGAAGGATTTTAATCCATCGATCGAACGATTTTTGTTTGACCAAAAAAACATAGCTAAGCCTATGGGGTGGCGAACTAGGGGGTCGAAGTTTTTTTTTAAAGAGAGAGTACTTCGACTATCGAATGGTTGAATATTCTAACGATTTTTACTTCGAATCGTTCGATTCAAAGTCGTAGTCGAAGGTCGAAGTAGTCCATTCGATGGTCGAAGTAGCCAAAAAAAACCATTCGAAATTCGAAGTTTTTTTTCCTCTGTTCCTGCACTCGAGCTAAGTAAATGGGCCCCCTAGCAGTAGTGATGGTCGAATTTGTCCTGTTTAGCTTTGCCACGAATTTCCTGTAAAATTCGCAAAACCAATTTTTCACGTCGGCAACAATTCGCCAGTGTCAAAATCAACGCCAGTGAATTTTCGTGGCAAATTCACTAATTTATTCACCAGCTGCGAAATGCGGAAATTTGCTGTGAATTCGTGCCTGGCGCATAAATTTGCCCATGATTACTTTTTATAGTTTTTTTTTAATTATTTGCCTACCATTTTCTAGCTTTGAGATGCAGGTCAGTGACCCCGGAACCTAGAAAACGATTGCTCTGTGATTCACCATTTTATTGTTACATATCTCTCTGTTCAGACCCTCTATTGTTTTTCATTCATACCTTTGTCCAAAAACAGGGTACCCTACTGGGCCATAAGACCAGCTATGCAAGTACATACTCTGGCTCAGGCTACTGGTTCATTAAATACATCTAAAGTTCATTTCTCTTATATAAATGGCCTGATAAAATTGTGTGTGATTTTTTTTATTGCATTGATGTTAGTTTCAAGTAGTGATGGGCGAATTTATTCGCTAGACATGGATTTGCGGGAAATTTTCGAACTTCGCCACCTGCAAATTTTCTTCGCGAAACTGCTGCAAAAAACTTAGCTGCGACAAAAAAAGTTGCATATGTAAAAAATGTTTTGACACCCATTGACTTTTATGCATTTGGACAAAAGATTTGCGCGTGTAAAATTGCCGCGTTTATAAAAATATCGCACATCAAAATTATTTTGACACCCATTAACTTCAATGCTTTTTGCAAATTTTTCGTGAATTTTTTCAGAGTTTCGCAAATTTTCCGGCGAAACGGGACAGATTCGCTCATCACTAGTTTCAAGGTGTCCGTAATAAAATCATATAAAATCATGCGCCTAGGGCCTAAGGTTGAGAACTTGAACACAGGTGATGGGATACAGAGGTGATTTTTTGTTTCTCCAACATAAGGGTTTGAATACGTTTTAGTAATTCACAACTAACTACACTAAACACACATGACATTACTAAGCATTGGTTATAAGGAGGTATTTTACAGATTCTTGTGTATTATATAAGCATTAACGTATCCCCTATTGTAAATTATAAGGATGTAGCCATAGAGGGGTTCTGTATTAAGTAGAAACACATGGTCAAATAAAGACAAGACCTGCTTAAAAAAGGATGAAAGTCCCTTTAAAAGGATGAAAGTATTGCCCGTCCACCTGCTCCTGAATTAATCTCACTCCGTTCTCCCTTTCAGCTCTCTTCAGTGTCTGGATAAATCTGATCCATGGAATCAAAATCCAGCCAATTCCTGAATATCCAGTAGTCAATCAGCCTGTCACTCTCAGTGTCAGTGATATCAGTGGGACAATTATCTCTTTCTCCTGGTATAAAGGTTCATCCATCAGCAATTCCTACCTAATCTTAACTTATAATTCAACTTCTAACCCTGTGCAGACACCAGGGCCACAATACATCCCTCATTCCAGTGGCCTCCCAAATGGCTCATTACATATATTGGAACTTTCTACTTCAAACAGAGGAAATTACATAGTGCAAATACAGCCAGGAAGTCAAACATCACAATATATTAACCTGCCGGTATATGGTGAGTAATCTGTAGCAAACTCCTGAACTAGAAATATATCTTTCTGTTATTTACTAAAAACAAGAGAAAGCAGTAAACCCCCACACTACCTTACTAAAATTAATTGAGATCTAATTATATGAGTGCTTAGTGCTATTATAAACATATGCTTCGTTCTCAATCAATTTAGCACCAACATACAATTAATGGTAGTTCAATCGATTGTGTTAATACAAATAATTATGATTAAAGTGCTTAAGTGCTATAAATTAGGTGCTGTGACCTTCAACAAAATGTATCTACACACAATTGATGAATAATCGAAAAGTTCATGGTTCTTATATGAATTAAATAAGGTGCTAGTGCTGTAGTTATAATTTTAAAGTGAGTTCATGGTATCAAACAATTAAAAATAAAGCGTCAGCAATTCATGAATAAAAGTTAGAAATGAGAAAATAGTATAGAGGTGGAGTTGTCCCGAAGAAACTAGCTGCGTTGTTCTAAGCCCTGGGACACCACACGTGGGAGGAAGGCAGAACACTGAGGACTGTGGTCCCGTTACTACGTTTTACTGTCTGGTAAACATAGCTAACTTTGCTATAAAACCAACAAATCCTCAGTGCCTTAGAGATAAAAGAGAATAAAAGGAATGAATGCTGCGCTAATAGCGCTACAATTCCATTAAATTCCTCTGAATCCAAGATTTAATTAAGGTTTAAAAAGGTAAGATTTCAATGATGAGCTTTTTTTAAAAAAAAAAGGGTTTGAAGGCTCGCCGACGTACGTTTCGCTTACGCTTTATCAAGGCAAAAAGGGCAAGAGAAACGTACGTCGGCGAGCCTTCAAACCCTATTTTTTTAAAAAAAACTCATCATTGAAAGAGAATGGATCCACTGTTGGACCAGTCAGTCTTAGATGACATTAGATTTGATTTCAAACGTAATAGAACCATTGCAAGCGATGTCTCCCCAAGTTTATATTCTCCAAAAAGAACCAAAAAAGAAGGTAGTAAATGGTTAAACAAAAATGGATGTTACAAATGTGGCAAAAATAGATGCAAGGTATGTAGACACATATTGGTAAAGGACGGCTTCCAGAGTAGTGTAACTGGGAAGAATTTCCCTATACGTTATTACATTTATTGTGACTCTATATGTGTTATTTATTTAGCCACATGTGACTGTGGTAAACAATATGTGGGTCGAACTTGCAGAACCCTAAAGGAACGGGTGCGAGAACACCTTACACCAATAGATTTAAATGACTTAGATCAAGCTAGTCATAATCACAGAAGAATCTCAGCCATAAGTAAACATATTATGTTAAAACACAATGGCAACTTCAGCTTAATAAAATTCCAAGGTATTGAATTAGTTAAACTGGGAGTGAGAGGAGGAGATTTGCAAAAAGTGATAGACCAGAAGGAGGTATACTGGATTTTTACATTGAAAACACGCCACCCACAAGGGTTAAATAGTGACTGGGAGGTCTCATGTTTTCTTTAAATTAAATATAGGATATAAATATTACTGAAAATACCCCCAAACATAGATTCTGACTATTGTTAAAGATTACTTAGGATTCCCTTTGATTATAAAGTGAAATTATAGCCTGATAATAAACCAAAAGTGTAATATGTAAATTTTAAAGGATGTATTGTTTTAATTGTATACACTATATAAGGTAGAGAGCTAGGACTAGACTCCACCTCTGAAGAAGTGCCAAAGAGAGGCACGAAACGCGACAGGTGACTACACACGTCATGGTTTAGTTAAAGAGCTCCAGGAAGATACCTGTTTGTGTTTTTAAAGATGCTTGGCAATAAAGACTTTTTTTATTCAAACACTACCCGTGGTTGTTAAGGCTCCCATCTATCTATCATTACTTTGGACGCTGAGCAGTAAACAGCATAGGGATCTAATTTTGGGTCCCATAAATGAAGAATCCCGAATGTGGTAAAAGCAGAGACATAATGGTAATTTCAGGTTTCACCTGGAGGGGTACAATGTTACAATGTCAAAGGACCACTCTCTAAAAACAGATGTTCTAGGGTTTCAAGCCATTGGAACTCTTCTGGCCTTTTACCTTCCTATAAATACAATATATTTGTCACAACACAACTCATTCTTTGTTACATTATAATGTAACTTCCGTATATCCTGTAGCTAAGCAAAGATACAAATATATACATATAGACACTAAAGATAAAGGTATGGCCAAACCCTGCACTTAGGGTACCAAAGTCCAAGCAGAAGTATAAATACAAAAACTATAATTTATAGGATAACTACATTCACATTCTATTGAGGAAATAAGATAAATTTTGTTCAAATATCAACAAAATTATGGTTCTAACTGCTAAAGTTTTAGATGTGCAACCCCAGACAATGCATTTCAGTCAAACCTTGATTTCCATCATTTTGCATTGATCCGACGTGATCAGACGCGACATGACTGTCGGATGCAGATCAGCGACATGA